>NC_059134.1:35987994-36340494 GCF_020740605.2 Lemur catta
CCAGAAGATTATTAAATATTTCCATAAGTATATACACCTCAAAATTAATATTTACCAAATTAAGTTCATTATCTTTCTTCCACACTCCCCATGGAGTCCCTCTCTCAGTGAATAGAATTATCATCTACCCAATTTCTCAAGTTAAAAATGAGACAGCCTTTGTACACTCCTGCCCATCCCTCATATCTTCCATCCACTTTACAGCATTGATTCTAGAGTCAATGCTTAATGGCTTGAGTTAATCTTAGTTCTGCTACTTCCTAGTCATGAGACCCCAGCAAAGTCATTTAACCTCTCCGTACTTCCATTTCCTATCTGTAAAATGGGTTTTGAATGTATATTACACAGGGTGCTTGTGTGTTTGTGAGGATTAAATACACACACACACATATCTTAGAACAGTTATGTACTGGGTACTATATAAATGTTCTCTATTATGGGCATTATTATTAAACCTTGCAGGATGATCCACTGGCTCTGACCTTACTGACTTTACCCATTACCATTATGTTACTGCAGGGCTTCATCGTTTCCTACTTGATGACAGATTCCCTATCTTCATAACTTCTACCACACCATAGTGGCAGACTGACTTGTCTGCCTGCCCTTCTGGGCAACGGGCCCTTTAGGTCAGGGGCCATCTTTTATTCATTTTTGTATCCTCAAAGCCTAGTAATGGGTCTAGCACATGGTGGATGCTCAGCAGATACTTGCCAGAAGGAAGGAAGAAGAGGGGAATAAACGAAGGAGAGAGGGAGAGAGGGAAGAAAGAGAGAAGAAGGAAGGAGAAAGAAAAGGAGAAAGAGAGAGAAGGAAGAAAAGGTAAATGGAAGGAAGGAAGAGGAAAGAAATGAAAACAAAAGAAAGAGAAAGAATGAGAGAGGAAGGACAAACTGCCTTTCTTTTCAACAGTTTCTTACTTTTGTGTCCTTCCATAGTACTAGGAGAGTTATCATTTTAAAAGCAAAATGTTCATGTTAAAACTTCCATTAGGAAGCTCAGATGACTTCCCAGTAAAGGTTAAAAAGGGAAATTCATAGCATAGAACTTCTGTTTTCTAATTATCTTTCCAAACTTAACTCCTGCTACCACTTCCCTACCCATATAACCCATACTCTAACCACCTGAATTTCTTGCCATTCCCTACACCCATCAGAAATATCCCCCAACTCAATGCTAATCCCTTTTTCCTGGATAGCTCAACCTCTTTGCCTGGCAAACTTTTATTCATCTTCCAAATACCAGTTCAAATAGCTTATTGACTGTGAAGCTTTTCTGGATTCCTTTAAAATTAGGTTTTCCACAGAATTTTGTCCATCCTTCTACTATAACACTTATCTGGTTAAGTAGTTTATTTTTAAGTATATCTATACATATAATCTGGTGCTCCTTAGCATTAGGGATTGTGTCTTGTTTATTTCTCCAACTTCTGACACATAGGGGGCTCTCCATGACTTTTTCTTGAATGAATGAATGAATGAATGAATGAAGGCACTGACCTTTCCCATTTTGTTTCTATAAAAAGTGTGGTTCCCAAACCTCAGTCTCCAGACACAGATCACGCTGATTCCAAAAGAATCACTGGACAAGTGAATTAAAGGATCTAATCATCAGAGATTCCAAATCAATAGTTCACAAGTGCAGCCTAGTAATCTGTATTTTAACAAGTTCCTCAGGTAGGATTGCTTATGCAATTCCCCTTCATAAATATGTCCAGCTAAAGGGGTGGGACCTGAAATAGAGCTTAGGATCCTGTCTTCATGCCAATTTTGTGTGACCTGAGAGAAAGGAGCACAGATTCTAATATATAATAAATCACCGTGGACACTAGTAGGGCCTTTCTAGTAGGATTCTGAATTTAATTAGAAATAAATATTAATTTATTAGTCACATATGTGGTTAACCTCTAACAGTATACATAGGAAAGTTGTAGAGATCTTTTTTAAAAGAAATAAGTGGACATTATTTGGAGATATTTTAAAACAACTGCTGGAAGACAGGGTTTGAAAAATGTCCTTCAACGTCCTGGCTTCCAATATACCACTAGATGTTAATTCCAAGAAATAATTATAAGTAATCGTTTACTTAACACAATTCAGGTAAAATTCAGTGGTATCAGAACCCCAGAACCCGAATCATTACAAAAATTTTGAGTTTCGAAATGAAGGTAGTACAGGAATCTGTTTAAACCTTAACTAAGAGCAATTAGCCTTCAGGGCTTCAAGTCAATTTCTCACAATGGGACTTTCCTGTATACTTATTTTAAATGGTTTACCAAATTATCAGTCAGAATCTATAACAGAAAATTTGAGAAATTCTTTGAAAAGTTTCATGTGTTTCAATACTTCCCGTATCTCTGAACACAATGGGTGCTCCCACACACTGATGTCTCTATACCTAGCACTCCCTCTCCACAGCCAGGTCACCCCTCCTCCCTCCACCTGGCAGCATCTCACTCACCCTTCAAACACAGCTGAAATATCTAGTTTTCTTTTAAAGTACATGTGACATTTCCCCATTGCCATTATATAACAAAATAAAAGCAAATCTTTGAGACCAAAAGAGAGAGAGAGACAGCTGCTCTAAAAATTTAAGAGCCTAAATGCCCAGATCAATGACTTACCATAATGACATATGTTTTGCTAAAAAGGAAATACAGTGCCATAGAAAGGAACACACAGACATTGTGTATATACAATTACATACACAATGTACAATAGCACAATTGCAAGTTCAATATACTATGGTGGAAAAGCCGGAGCTTTGGAGCCAATCTGTAGGATTAGAATCTAGGAACTGACATTTATCAATTGTGGGAGCTTAAACAATTATTACATAATAACTTTCTGTTTGAGCTTCCTTAAGTTGAAAGTAGTATTAATATTGACTTCATTTTGTATGGTATGAGGGTTAAAATAGACAGTGAATGTGAAAGGGGAGCCCTGGATGCAAAATGTCTGAAAAATAGCCAATGGGAAATATTAATGTTATCCAGGAAGTGTCACGGTATCCAGACTTTTCCTGAATTAGGGGCAATCTATTTTCAGCTCAGACTTCAATAATGAAGTTACTTTTCCCACCAAAAAAAGCAACTTCCCAGGCAGAGTGCAGAATAAAGAATGCTGGTCCAGTGGAACACAGGGAGCAGTAATGTCAGAGAGTGCTATGTGGAACGTACAGAAGATGCCACTTCTGAGTGAGTAATGCCAGATGTTTATGCAGAGTGGGGTAAAGAAAACAAATTTTTCCTGCTAATAAAATGAATAAAGTTTCTAAAATGAACTTTGAGAAAATGCAGATGCTAAAAATCAGAGTGTTTTGGTAAATAAGTTTTAAAATAAAACATGATTATCCCAGCATATGAAGTCAACAGTTTTATTCAATCTGCACTTCTTTAACTCCATTTGGTGCAAGGCTCTGTGACTGTAATAATGGCAAAGATGCCCAAGAAGCCTGTAGCAGAGACCAGCCCAGGACACATAGAAGAGGACTGCAAGACCTGAATAACAAGAATAAAATAAAAATATCAACCAGACAAGATCTATCTATCTTCTTTGTTTAAACAAATAAAATCACTGTAGTTAGGCATAGCTAGCTCTGCGATGATGAAAGGGAACTTGAAGTTAACATTGGGACAATTTGCTATATATTCTGTCTTTTAATTGCCTTACAATGATCTCACTAGTGTTGGTACAGTCTTTCTCAATACATTTTTTTTCCTTTTTCACAAAATTCAAGTTTCCCCTATTGTTTTGTATTGTTCTTTAACTAAATGATCATTACCTATCCACTGCAGTAACATTTCTGATATCCAGATTAGTCATAACAGCTAATCAACGTATAGGTATAGAATATAGTCTGGGAAGGAAATTTTCATACTAGCACATCTGTAAGGTCCTTAAAGCACTTTGGGGAAAAATAAAAAATAATGAAAGAATATTAATTAGGTGGCTTCATTCACTTTCTTCTATTCCTTTATTATTGTAGATCATACAGTTTACCCAAATTCCAAGTTCCTTAGGGTAAAATAAGTAATGCTTTAGCACTAAGCTTTAAACATAGGTTGTATGTAATTGACTAAGGATTGAAAATGTTTCTGCTAGAATCTAGGTCTGAAATAAAAGGGGGAAAGAAAACAATCTGTAAGTTTAGTGTGCCTGAACTTCCTCAATAGAACACCATGACCCAGGGCATCAAAAGACAGAAATATTTTAGGCAATTTCTGTTTTAAAAAACCATCAGCCTCTTTGGTTTCAAGCCATTGCTCTTCCAACCTTACTTCATACAGATAAATAACACAGAAAAATTGAAGATTGCAAAGTACGTTAGAAGAAGCCTCAAATGATTTTTAGTGGAATATTATGTGCCCAAAACACAAGGAGTTTAAATTAGTAGCTTAAAATGTTCCATTTACCACACATCACAGGAAGTAAGTCTTTTTTTGGTTTCTCTTTAGCCTCATTCCTCCAAATCCTTGACCGGCTGAACTGCCTGTTCCAGGTCATCAAACTCCTTAATAATTTAAACTCCCAAATTCAGACTGAGCAATGCTATGGCTGGCTACATATTGTTGTCAATTCATGTAGCAGAAAAAATGATGCTACACATACATACTTTCATGTACACACACAGCCCCCAACCATGCACACACACAATTCTTCAGAAGCAAAGAGTAAATCTGTATTGCCACAAGATAAGTATAAAGAGGAGTTTTAACATGTAAACCAATATATGACAACTATGCCAAAGCCTTATTTAACTTTAAAATTTTAAAAATTCTTTACAGTCTTTCCCATGTGAAGCCAAGTTGTTTCACCTCATCTCAGATCTCTGGCTGACACGTGGCCCTACATCTCTACTTACTTTAGATAAAATTAAATAGGCCTGCCTTTCCCAAGAAAAGAAAGAAAAATCAGTTCCATGAGACATTAATTGTTACATACAGGGAAAAGAATTTCATGGTCAAACTGGGCACTGTTTAGTTAAATAAAGCTAAATAGTTTTTGGTTTTTGTTTGGTAAAGGGAGGGGTTTTTCACAACTGTTAATGTGCATTGTTAATAAAATGTTAATGTATATTGTGAATTGGGAATCAAATGCGGTAGAGTCAATGCTAAAAGTGGCATTTCTAAAGTTTCCCAAAGTTGTTTGAACACCCACCAAAGTTGTTTAAGTATTTCCCAAAGTTGTTTGAATATCTCATCAAGCTGGTACTACAAGCCAGACATAGTGGGAAAATGGCAAATTCTTGGCATCCAGGACCCCCCAGTTTTCCCTTTTAGTGTCTATTAGCTATCCCCCCAAGCCCCTAATAATCATTCCTCCCACAACCCCAGTAGACTTCCGCACCCTCATGCTGCTCTGGACAATTGCAGTTACTAAAGGCTAATTTTCGTCTGAATGTAGGCAATTAATTTCAAATTCTGTCAAGATTTTTTTCTCTACTTTTAACAATAGCAAAAGCCAGAATTTTTTGTTATTTGCTATGTTAGGCATGAGCTAAGCCTCATATACTTTTTCATATTTTTAAATTAAAATTTTTCATAATATCTGATTCATATGACAGTCTATATGTAACATATATGTTAAGAAAGAAAATAAATATAATTATTTTAATTAAAATAAGTAATCTACCATGCAGAAAAAGAATAATAAAATAATGAAAATACATTAGTATCTACCTAAGTGTTCCTCTCATCTACAATCCTCCTGTTACAGGAAACCACTATACTAATTTTAGGATATATTAATATTTTCCCTTGATTTTTAAATTAAGTTTTCAAGTGTGTATATGTCCCTAAACTTTACGCTTATTTTTCCTTATTTCTGAGATACATAAAAATAGAATTATACCCCATGTAATTTTCAATCAATTTTTCCCTAAATAATATTTTCCAAGATACAGCCATATTGTGTGTAGCTGGAATTCATTCTTTTTTGCTGCCACATAGTATTTTATTGCATAAATATACCACATTTCAAAAGAGCAAAGACGGCCGACTAGAAACATCTTGTGGGACCGCCTTGGCTGGAAGGTAGAATATTGGACTGAGGAGAGTAGAGAAGAGTCACAGCTCAGGTGTCGATTACAGAGACAGACAACAGAGATGTCTGGGGACCCCACAGAGAGAAACTGCAAAGCTGAGAAACAAGATAAAGAGGAGAAGACAGTGGCAGGAATCCAACCCAGAGAGGCTGGGAGCCCAGTCAAAGGGTAAGAGGGTTTCCACTCCCTCACCTAGGTGCTTTCCGTGAACAGTGGGACACAAAGTATATTGAAGATGCTTCCACCCTCCATGAACCTAGGCATGGCAGCTATATAGGAATAGTGGGGTGAACCAGCAAACCCTAGGTGTTTGGGTGTCCATAAGGGACATCCCATGAGACAGTGCCACAAGAGACCAGAGTGCTGGCTTTCTTACACCTAGACACTTCCTCCTCTGCACCTCCTCTACTCATGGCGTTAAAGAAAGTAATTTGAGCTGCAGCCAACTGGTAGCCATGAACCCTCCCCAACCACTGCAACCACCAGAGTACTCTGAATTGAGAAACTCACAAAGGGCTGCTTCTCTAGGGTGGGTGCATGCTCCAAGCTGAGCTCACCACGGAGAGTGGGGTCGCCCCACAATTTGGGAGCTTCCTGCCCACCAGTGTTTCTTGGAATGGCGTGCTGACAGCTTAGACAGGAAGGCTGGCCCGGTGCCCCCTGCTCATGAGAGTGGTGTAGGGAGACACAGGGGAGAGGTCTCAGTCCCGGACTCAGGTTGAAAGGAAGCCCTTGTGGACATAGCCCACGGGAGGGTGTGGAGGGGTGCTGAGAACGGGGATCTGTGAGCATGCCCAGCACCCGCCACCGGCTGGAAAACCGCCATGTTGAATAGGGGTGTGGCACTCAGGGAGTAATAGCCTGGCCCCTGGTTCCCATGGCAACCGAATGCCTCGGGCACACCCTCTGAATAGGAGCAGCAGCCCCTCTCCCCGCTCGTTACAATAGGGAGTGCAGCTCCAGCTAAGAAATTAATAGTGGCCTCCTCTCTCTGGCGGGAACATATTCCTGGATGAAGCCCCCATGGATACAGAGGCCTACTACTCTCCCCTTAGGGTCTTGTGGTAGAAACAGGGTGCACAACTGGGCAACCCCCTACCCACCAGCATTTCACAAAGACCCACACTAGTGGGTCAGACACACAGACTGGGGAAGAGTGTGAGAGCTGGACTCGGGTGGTGAGAGAACTCACAGGCACTGATCTGATGGGAGTGTGTTGGGACATTTCAGCGAGCAGTGATTAGGGAGGGCACTCACCCCTCCCCACAGCCAAACTGCACTAGTGGACAAGGGCAGAAATAGCGGGGCCCAGGGCCTGAGCACCCAAGAGTTTAGACCCCTCCCTGGGGAATAGCATTCCTGGTTTGGAGAGCTTGCCCTGAACAATACCAGTGGCTCCTCCTAGTGGCCAGAAAACTAACGTCTGAGTCCCGCCGAGGATTCACAAAGCCTTTCAGGCTCCACAATCCAGCCACGATCTGTCTTGCTCCTCCCAAAATCTCAATGGGAGTAGGGATCAAGTAACCCCCTGGGAGCTACAAGGTCCCTTCTAAAGCTTGGGGCATTCAGGTGCCCCAGTTGGGAGATCAGAGCTTACCACAGGCACAAAAGGACATCTTGGCAGTTGGTTCTTCCACACAAATATCAACCAATAACCGGGGGAACAACTCTATAGCTAAGCATAGCACCTTCCAACTCAAGCAAATAGGGAGGCAGCTGATTCATGCCCAACAAGGACCACCTGCCATCTTGGAAGACTTAACTCATTACACACTGCTGGGAAGAGGTGGAAGACAGCAGGTTACCTCCCAGAACACCCCATAGGCAACTTAGGACCAGCACTCCTCTCTCCAACACGGGCAGGGATTGATCTCTGGGGACAGAGACAGGCTGCAAGCCAGGCCTATAAACCCCAGGTCTCAGTTGAGAGGCCAGATGAGAAGGAATCAGCAAAAAAACTCTAGCAATATAAAAAATCAGAGTGAAAGGACACCCCACAAAAGAAAAGAATAAGTCCTTATCAATGGATACCAACCAAAATGAAAATGTTGAAATGACTGATCAACCTTAAGAATAGGATAAACAGGGCTACATGGGGAAGCAGTAGGGATAACACTCCTTCTCTAAATAGGTCTTACATAATGGTTTTAATTCTTGAAGTCCCTGTTTTCATTTATATTAGGCAGTATTAACTATTTTAACCATGGAGAGATGGTCCATAGGGTCCTATTTTACCAATCCAGTTATTAAGGGCCAAAGATTTAATTTTAATTTATTACCCACTGGGTTAGAACATCCCTTCCCCTTCTGCCACATAGCTAAGCAAGCTGAATAAGAATGCCCAGGTTCTCCTTCCTTTGATGCCTATGGAAACTTTAAAACCACACATAGGACCCAGCCCCACCTCTAACTGGCATAAAAACTTCAAGCCAGTCTCCTTTTCTGGCCCTCTCAAGCCATTTTTTTTTTTTTTTTTTGAAGCTCCCATTGGGAGCTTCCCTGCTTTTCCCAGAAAGCCTCATTATATGAGTAATAAACCTTTTCATACCCTGTTGGGATATGTGTATATGTGTGTGTGTGTGGCGGGGCGGGGGGGGGGGACATCAATCTTGACATTTGAAACAAATTTTGGGTGTATGTAGGCCCATCCTACATCTTCAGAGTGGCTACACAACCCACTAAATGAGAATCCACTTGTTTAAAACTATCTCTAAGCAAATAATGTATTATGCACTGTTCCAGAACACTTTAATATAACTTGCTTCTCCAAACTAACATGCTCTTTTTCTTTAGTTCTGTTCCCTTTTTAACCTATAAATAAGACAGTACTATTTTTATTATCTCATAAAGACAATGTTTACCTATATATTTACCAATTTATTTGAACACCACTTCTTTTTCTATTTCCTTTATCTCCTACCTTCTGCCTATGGTCATTTCTTTCTTTCTTTTAGCAGTTCTTTTATCTCACAGCTGCCATTGTTGTCACCTCTTTATAGATGATCCGCGTTGCCTCTGTGACTGCTTTTAAGAGCTTCTCTTTGGTTTTATGCTGTTCCACCACAAAGTGCGAAGGTGTAGGGTTTTTCTTTTTTTTTTTTTCCCCCCTAATTGATCCTTCTTGGTATTTACTTAGCTTCTCTATGTGTGGATTCATGTTTTTCATTTATTTTTAGCCATTATCTCTGCAAATGTTCCCTCTTTCATTTCCTATTTTCTGGCAGTTCCTTCAACTTATATTGAACCTTATTCTTTCCTCTATATTTCTAAAACTATCTTCTACATTTTCCATTTTGTGTCCACTCCCTGTACTATATTTTAAATAATTTATTTGGATTTATCCTCTAATTTACTAATTCTTTCTTCATCTGTGTCTGATCTAGTGTTTAAATTCTACATTTTTTAAATAATTTTATTCTTTATACTTAAAATTTCTATTCTTTTTCTAATATTCATGGTCATTTTTGAGTTCTTTGCTTTTGCATTTTTGGTTCTTTTGTATCTTTAAACATTTTATTTATAGTTATATTGTGTTGTCTGTTAATTTCAACATCTGAGGTCCTAGGGACATTTTTCTTATTGTTTTTGCTAAATTTCAGTCATGGTCTTCATTTTAATGATTTTATCAGTCTTATTTTGAGCTAAATTTGCTTAGGCTTAATCTGTAAAAATCCTATAGTTTAAATAGAGGTTACTGTCTTCTGGAGAGGATTTGCATTGGCTTCTGCTAAGAGCCAGGGGTTGCTGTCAACCTGGAATCACTTGAGTTCACCTTATTTATTTTTTTTATGTAATATATTTTTAAATTTATTTTTAAATTTCAGAATGTTACAGGGGTACAAACACTTTGGTTACATATATGGCCTTTGCACCGCCTGAGTCAGAGCTACAAGCATACCCATTCCGCAGACGTGGTTCATTTTAAAGATCCTAATCAGGTTTCCCATTTTGCAACTGACAGACAACTGTGTCTCTTACTGTTTCAATAATATTAACACTTTCTTTTGAGGCAACTTCACTTTTCCAGTTTGTTTTCCACTTACTGCGCACTGATCCTACTCCAGCCTAAGCTCACATATTAATTTGCATATTTATTTGTGGATTCAGGGGTGATTCTTGGAGATTTTCCTTAACCCCTGTGACTCTAGCAATGCATTAGAAAAGTATGCTTTATTTAGGATCTAGTTAATGTGTAGCAAAAAGGCCTTGAGAATTTACCTTACTCCTAGAAGGAAAAATTTAAAGATCAGAATTTCAGCCCCTTGTGGTAAAGCTATTCAGGGGCAGGGATTAAGATACACCTCTTAAAGTACATCCCAGGAGCAACTCCCTCCTCAGCCTACACATCACAGGGGCAGTCCTTTCACACATTTCAGCAGAAACAGAACATTCATCATTATGTAACTTCTCCAGATTTTATTCTTTGCATTGTCTGGAATTATATTTTTATTAAAAATGTTGTTTTATTTTTATGTGATTGTGATTATCTCCTTGTTTATTTTATTTTGTTTTGATTTTTTGTTTCATTTTTAGGGCATTTAGCAGTACTTTTCAAAATGCCTTGGCATGCTAGTAATAATTACTAAATAGATAATTAGTAATAACTACTAAGGAGATAACCTTCCCAAAACTATTTATGTTATCAATCTGGAGAGTTGATTTATACCTTGAAGAAGATTAGTTTGGACTCAGCATTTAGTAACTACTAAATTTTCCTTTAACAGTACAGCTTTCCTGAGCTACAGCTCCAACTGGTATAATTATTGTACAGAATTTAGAGTAGTTCTATGCCACCTTGATTGTTTATCATATAACTAATAAGTTATAATTATAACAGCAAAACAGTTTTGGAAAGCAAAATTAGCTTAATGGCAATTAAATTCAAAAGCCATTCCAAAGAAAGCTAAGCAATAACTTTAATTGAGTCATACATAAAATGGAAAAGCTTCAAAACATAATGTTTTTAAACATCATGTAGAAAAGTTACACAGTACCTATGATTTTCTTGTTTCATTGCTCTTTAGCTATAGAGATAAAGAATTATATATTAAAATTTTACATGAAAAGATTGTAAAATGTTAAAGAGTGCATAAAAAATGCTGAGATGACCTCCATATGTTAGTAAACTCTCAAAATATAGTTTTTCATATTTCTTAAAAAGGAAAATTAAATTTCCACATCTTATTTATTGCCACTTTTTTCATGGGTGAAAACAAAATGAAAAAAGGGGTAAAAACAAAGTGAAAAAAATTTTACGTAGCTCAAATTACTGAGAACTCTTTCACAATCTCTCATAGCAATTAAAAAGACTACGTGGTATAAACATTTTCCTGCCCAGCAAGGGATTTCTGCCTTTAAATTTTATCTTTATCAAAGTAAATGAATGTTGTATGGATTTGCCCTAATAAAAGCTCCAGTTCGGGTCATTATGATGTAACTGGTGGTGAACTCACCTTCTTGCCATAAGCAACAACAAAAATGTGCATGGTTGTGATTTGTGAGAAAAGGGAGGCACACGTGAGTACCATGTTTGCCTGGACAGTCTGTATAGAGACACATTTGGATTATGGAACTGGGAGATCAAGCTAAGTAGAGCAGCGTAATCTCTCTGAGCTGAGAAGTCCGAGACTGGATGGAGCTCACAGTAACTGAAACAGCTGGAATGTACAGGGTATATAACATTTCTTCCAAATCTGCAGTTTGGCAGTACTTAGTAAGGACACTTAATTTCTGTTCCACTCAGTCATCTGGGGCAACTCAAAAGCCGTGGGCTGAAATCATCCGAGCTTGTGTTCACTCAGGTATCTTGTGGATGACACTGGAAAGATTCAAACTGTTGGAGGCTGTGACAGCTGGGGTTCCTTGGGTATCTCCATCTCATATGTGGTCTCTGCAGCATGAAGCTTTAGGATAGGCAGACTTCTCATATGTCAGCTCAGGGGTCCCAAAATATGTGTCTCAAGAAAAGGAAACAGGCAGAAGCTGAATTGCCTTTCCTAATCTGGCCTTGGACATCATCCTGCTTCTCATCTAATACATGAGAAGGGAGTCACCAACACTGGCCCAAAATTCAAGGAGAGGGAATCCAATTCCTCCACCTTTTGTGGAGGGGTGTCAAACATTTGCAGACATGTCTTGAAACCATCTTAACATCCAGAAGCACATGTAGATTGGCCTTAGATGGAGATGAGAATCAAGTTTCATGTAGAAGAGATAAACTGATATATCAGGATGAGAAGAGGAAGCAGGATGATATGGTAGTTCTCAGAAATACATGATTTCTGGATCATAAAAGTACACAGAATGCAAATGTAGAGCAAATTTTGTACTGTCAGCTTTGAAGAAAGAACATTTAGCCAAAACTTCTTGAAGAATACAGTCTTTGGACTGTGTCTTGAAGAAAAATAATATGGGGCATCTCAAGGAAGAATTAGCAAGATGAGTGAAAACATAAACTTAGGCCTTAATCTAGCTGGCGAGAGGCTGGGGATGGAGGAAGCCAGGGACCAGTGAGGAATCAAAGTTCAGAGGTTAACTGCAGAAACAGACAGATACAGACAAATTTTCAAAACGGAAATATCTGGTCTTAGGTGATTTCAGTCTAGGAGGACAAACTGAATAATGACAATAAATTTGTATTATATATATTTTTAATTTCAAGGAAAATCTTTAAGAAAAATAATGTAGCACCCAAAGGAGAAAGCAGATTAATTGAGTATGAAAGGTCTCTAAAAAGGTCTGTCTTGGTAATGGAAACAAAAGAGAATAAGATAGAAAATTAAGCATGAAAGTGCATGACGAACAGATAGAATAGGGACTCAGCGACAAAGAAAGGGGAAAGCAATAGAGTTAAGAATAAAGTATAATTTTCAGCACCAAAAAAACTGAGTCCTCAAGTAAAAGTCTTGCTCTGTGGCCCGGGCTAGAGAGCAGTGGCGTCATCATATCTCACTGCAACCTCGAACTCCTGTGCTCAAGCGATCTGTCTGCTTCAGCCTCCTAGGTAGCTAGAACTACAGGTATGTACCACCATGCCTAGCTAATTTGTCTATTTTTTTATAGATATGGGGTTCTTACTATGTTTCTCAGGCTGGTCTTGAACTCCTGGCCTCAAGCAATAGGGGGAGAAATTTTATTACCAAAATATTTCCTTTAAAGATGTATAAAAGGAATTACTTGGCAGCAAAAAAGGTAAGATAGGGTTTTTTTTAATAAGCAAGATTTTAAAGTTATCAAAAATATTTATTAAGCATATAAAAAGCTAAAGTTGCTATCAGAAAATAGTCATTACTTGTGGAAACTACAAGGCCTTTTTCTAGTATACAATAACAATATTCCTGTACATGATAATATGTTAGGATTTCAGCATAGCTATTGGCAAATAACACTTGCTCAACACATTTTTATAAATTAAACTATAATCACAGAAGCAATGAGTTTTAAACCCTAAATGCATGAGATCATAAACTGATATACAAAAGATTATAAAATGAATTGATATCTGAAGGTACATTTTGAAGCTTTAAACATTTTTATTATATACAGATTATCAATATATATCCAGTAACCTCAAGTGAGTTAATAATTAATTCAGTTAAGAGATCCATTTGCTGTCATATATAGGAAATGATTTTTTAAAAAAATATTTGATATGAATTTACAAGAATATTCAGGTACTGTATGAGGCAATTTACATACCAATTTCTAGCCTATACAATAACCCTGTAAGTAGGTACTACTGTTATCCTTATTTTCTCAAGGACATATAATAAGTCTTATAGAGATTAGCAGACTTCCAAGACCACGCGGTTTACAAGTGTCAGGGTCAGGATTTGAACCCAGCTCTGGCTCCCAAGGACGTATTTCATTATACTGACTAAAGACGCAAGCAAAATATGAATTTGAGGGTAAATTTAAAACTGTATCTAATAAACTGCTTTAATCATGCATGCACATGAATATACGTACACACAAAAAAACATCCTAGTACATAAGAAGGCCAATGTTGGAGCCAGGAAGACCCATTTAGGAGAATACATTTACTATGATAGACTACACATATAAAACATATTTTTGTGAATGTAAGATGAACTGATTTTTTTGATTTTTATTTTTTGTTCATCCTCAAAAATTCTTCCAATAGTTAATAATATTGATCAATATAAAACCTAAGTTTACAATCTGGACTGTTTTAAAACATATACGTATATTTTTCTCTCAGAAACCTATATATATATGTGTGTGTTTTATATATACCATATATGTGATATGCTTCTAGAATATATACATACATACACATATACATCTCCCTATCACCCCATTTGTCTATCTAAACAGAGGTCATCTATTTCTCTCTCTCTTTCTCCATACACACACACATACACACACACACACACACACATATATCATTAGGAAAGAGAAAATTATCTAATATTACCTTTAGAGACATCTATTAAAAATACTTTTTCCATAATGGACATATATTATTTCAAAATTGGTATTCTCATATAAGGAAAGTGTGTGATATCATAGTCCTATAGTAATGTATGTCTTAGGTTTACTTTAAACTCAATTATTAGAATTAACTTCACACTTTACAATAGATTTTCTTTTTTTTTTTTTCTTTTTTTTTTTTGAGCATGCTATAGGGGTACAAATGTTTAGGTTACATATATTGCCTTTGCCTCACCTGAGTCAGAGCTTCAAGCATGTTCATCTCCCAGACAATGTGCACTGCACCCATTAGGTGTGAATATACCCATCCCCTCCTTTCCCCTCCCACCTGCCTGACACTTGATGAATGTTACTACTATATGTGCACATAAGTGTTGATTAGTTAATAACAATTTGATGGTGAGTACAATTTCATGGTGCTTATTTTTCCATTCTTGCCACACTTTGCTTAGCAGAATCAGCTCCAGGTCTATCCAGGATAATACAAGAGGTGCTAAATCACCATTGGTTTTGTGGCTGAGTAGAACTCCATGGTATACATATACCAAATTTTATTAATCCAATCATGTATTCATGGGCACTTGGGTTGTTTCCACATCTTTGCAATTGTGAGTTGTGCTGCTATAAACATTCTAGTGTAGATGTCTTTTTTATAGAATGTCTTTTTTCCTTTGGGTAGATGCTCAGTAATGGGATTGCTGGATCAAATGGTAGTTCTACTTGTAGGTCTTTGAGATATCTCCATATTATTTCCATAGGGCTGTACTAGTTTGCAGTCCCACAAGCAGTGTATGAGCATTCCTATCTCTCTGTATCCATGCCAACATTTATTGTTTTAGGACTTTTTGATAAAGATCATTCTCACTGGTCTATAGTATTTTTTTTGTTGTTGCACTTTTCCTCAATTTGGTATCAGGGTAATGTTGGCCTCATAAAAGGTGTTGGGGAGGATTCCTTCTTTTTCAATATTGTGGAATAATTTCTGCAGGATATGCACCAGTTCTTCTTTGGCAGTCTGGTAAAATTCAAATGTGAAACCATCTGGTCCAGGACTTTTCTTTTTGGGAAGGTTTTTTATTGCTGCCTCAATTTTGGTACTTGATATTTGTTCAACATTTTGTTTAGATCAAGTAGGATTTGCTTTATGAATCTGGGTGCACCTGAGTTAGGTGGATAAATATTTGTAATTGTTATATCTTCTTGTTGAATTGTACCCTTCACCGTTATATAGTGACCATCTTTGTCTTTCATTACTTTCATTGATTTGAAGACTAAGTTATCTGAAATCAGAACTGCCACATCAGCTTTCTTTTGGCTTCTGTTTGCAAGAAATATTGTTTTCCATCCCTTCACCTTGAATCTGAATGCATCCTTATGGATTAGATGTGTTTCCTGAAGACAGTAGATATTTGGCTTGTGTATATTTATCCATTTGGTCAGCCTATGTCTCTTTAGTGGGCAGTTCAAGCCATTCACATTTATTGAAAGAATTGATAAGTGGGGAAGATTTCTGTTCATCCTGTTGAGTTGAATTTTTTTGCTTTGTTTTCTCTCTTGAGCCATTGTGGTATTTTGCCTTTGACCTTTAGCTTTTGGATGATTTCACACTTGTGAGTGTTTATGGTGCTGATCCATGTGTAACACTGTTCTGAGTATTTCCTGGAGGGCAGATCTTGTCTTGATGAATCCCCTGTCTTTGCTTGTCTGAGAAGGTCTTTATTTCTCCTTCATATAAGAAACTTAGTTTTGCATGGTACAAGATTCTAGCCTGGGCAATATTCTGTTTGAGAAGAGTGAGAATGGGGCCCCAGTCGCTTCTGGCTTATATGGTCTTAGTTGAGAAGTCTGCGGTTAGTCTGATGGGTTTTCTTTTGTAGGTTACCTGCTTCTTTCACCTTACGGCTTATAGGAGGGCCTCTTTCATGTTTATTTTGGCCAGTCTGATGACCATTTGTTGTGGTGTCTTTCCATTTGTAATGAATCTCCCAGGAGTCTTTGAGTGTCTTGTACCTGGATATCTAGATTTTTAGCATGGCCAGGGAAATTTTCCTCCATTATATCCTCAAATACTTTATCCAACCCTTGTGTATTTTCTTCTTCACCCACAGGGATGCCTATAATTCTCATTTTAGTCCTCTTCATATAATCCCACATTTCTTATAGGCTTTGCTCTTTTCTCTTATTTCTCTGCTCTATCTCTATGACTGACTTATTTAATTGAAAGGTGTTATCTTCAATCCCTGAGATTCTTTCTTCTGTTTGATCTACACTCTTCTTGAGGCTTTCCCACTGTGTTTTGTAATGCCTTGAATAAATTATTCATTTCCAGAAGTTCTGTTTGATTTTTCTTTAATATTTCAATTTCTTTAATGAATTTTTCTTCCAAGTCCTGATTTTTTTTGTGTGTGGTTTCTTTGTGTTGATTATCCATTTTTCTCTTGCATATCATTAAGTTTTCTTACAATCCATGTTTGAAATTCTTCTTCTGTCATTTTACTGCTCTGAATTTGGCTGATATCCATTGCTAGAAAACTGGTGTTCCCCCTTTGTTGGTGTGCTTTCAGTTTGATTCTTCATACTTCCAGAGTTCTTTCTCTGGTTCTTTTCCATCTGGAGCAGTTGTTGCTTCTTGCCTTTAGATTTTCCTTTAGACAATGACACACCCAGTTTAGTCTCTGAGCCAGTAGGTAGTGTTTGTGGGTGAGACTTGATTACACCCTGTATGATAAGTCAGTAAATGCAGTAAAAGGGTGAGCAAATTGACCTCCCTGTCAGTAGGTGATGCTTGCTGGGAGGAGCAAGCTGCAGTGTTGTTTTTGGGTCCTGTAACCAGCTCCCTCTGGAGAGGTACTCTAGTGCCTCAGGTGCTGGGTGGGGCCCTGAGACTTCCAGGTGTGTCCTTATTCTCCACCTTAGCAGGGGGATGTGGGGGAGTGAGGCTGGGTGGGGCTAGGTGGGGCTGGGTTGGGTGAGCCTGCCCTCCAGCTCCACAAATGCTGTTAGCAGGGGTCAAAGGTCTCTTCTCTGCTTCTGGGCAAAGCTACAAGGGAGGGGCTGAAATGGCCCCACTCAGCCAAAAAGTCTCCATGTGGAGGTGGGGCTGTCTGGGATCTGCAGTCTGGAGTAGGCCTTGCTCCTTGTCCACCCTCCCCTATTCCAAGGTTTCTTCTGGGCCTCTCTCAGGAGGCTGGACCTCAACCCAGCAGATATCCCCTGAATGTGATGCAAGCTGGGAGGTTCCCTGCCTAGGATCACAGCCTCAGCTGAGAGCATGGCCCTCCTGTGGGAGGAGGGTTGCCCCTCAAACAAGCTGCAGCTAGGACCCACTCTGATCTGCCCCTGAAGGCACACACACCTCAGTAGACTAGTTCACAAATATCCCTTCTGTGCCCCCAGGCAATGCTATGGAGACCTGGGTATATGGGATCTGGCCCCAGAGATCAATCCCTGACCCTTCCAGGGAGAAAAATGCTGGTCTCATGTCACCCATGGGGAGCCCAAATGGGATCAATGTCTCTCTGCCTCAGGATTTGCCCCTTTCTGCTGGAGTGACCAGGTAAGCAGCACCTGGGAGGGCTGGTAGGTAGGGAACTCACAGTCTGAGTACCCCCCAGTTTGCTGCAAGGCCCCAGAAGTCCCATTCCCGGCAGATGCCTCTGGGTAGTAGCTAAATTGTCTCTCTCGGCAGCCACAGGAAAGGAAGAGGAAGGGGAAAATAAAGCAATATGGTGCCTGCTGAACAGCTAGAGTCTTTGGGGCAGGAGACACCCTGAGGGAACTGGAAGCCTAGTGCCCTGTCTGCAAGAGGCTCACCACTCACAGGCAGCAGCCGTCTCTGGGCTATTGTTGGCAGGTCTTGCTAGCAGCTCAGGAGCCCACCAGCAGTCCAAGATGCAAGGGAGGGGAAATTTAACTGCTCCACCTACCCTTGTGGCTGGTCTCCAAGGCTCTCGGGGTTTAGACCCTGCTGATGCCTTTCTCCTTCCAGTTCTGCTCTGCAACCTCTTCCCATGGAGTCTCCCTAGTTTTATGCAACCTTCCTTCGTAGCCTTATCCAATCTATGTTTGTATGCCTGTTTGTATGGCTGTTTGCTTTTTTCACTTTTATCTAAAATCTATCTTTCTTGCAGGGACACTCTGGCTGGTGGTTTTTCTCATCTGCCATCTTGCCTTGATTCCCCCTATAATACATTTTCAAAAGGAGCTAATAAGTGTCCAGCTGATATCTGAGCTCATGGTGAGATGCAACTTTGGCATGCAATTTGTTACATTTCACACACCAGGAAAGGACTTTTCTCCGAGTGTCCCAAGAACACATGTTAAGTCCAGGAACCTGGAAGACATTGTTGATTGTGAATATGAATTCTTGGTAGGTCAATGATTGGGGACAAACAGGACCATATTTTAGAACTATTGCTTTCTAATGCTTCTTCTTTCAGCTTCTGCTGTCATGATATAGCTGAGAAAAAGCAAGGCAGTGGTTTCCTCCTTTTACTCCTATTTTTTCAAAGGAAAGTAAATGGAGAAAATTGCAAGGTAGTTTTCACATTGAATGAGAGCTACAAATGCTTACTGAATGCCCTTATCTTAAAGATTAAGTAAATTATGTTTTTAAGAAGCAGGAGCCTATTTTTTAAAGCTTAAAATGGTGTTTTAGAGATGAGAAAGCTACCTTACAGACAGTTCTGCAGATTCGTGGCTTATTAGACATACAGATTTCATATAATTACTAAAACCAAATTCACAATGCTTCTTTCTAATGCAATAATAGAGTATGGAAATTAATATGAAGTTTGGAGTCTGACCAGGAAAATTTATCTCCAGAAGTGGCAGAGTTATTTTGGTATGGTTATCTATGGCGCTACCTAATCACAGCCAAATCTCTTCAGCCCAGGAGATTTTTTGAATTCTCATTTGGTGCACATGCCTGTAAGGTCAATCAGTATGTTACAAGTCCATGTTATAACAAGAGTCTACATCCCTCTGAATTTGTAATTGTTGATTCTTCTATGTACTATAAAATTAGAAATTTGAGCTTAAGCAGGATTATAACTCAATTATGCCAAAAAAATTGAAAAGAAAAAGAAATCAAACTGTTTCACTACTCTAAGATAGATACTATAAAGGAGACACAGGAGGAAGTGCAAGGAAAACAGGCTTTGTAGTGAAACAGACAGACTTCAAGTCCCAGGTTTGTCACTTGTTAGCTATGAAACCTTGATTATTGTCTCTGAGGCTCTCATTTGTAAAATGAAATAATACATAAAATTGTTGGGAGGATCAGAAATGACTAAGGAGAAGTTTCTAAGATGTAACGGGTATTTTAGAGAAGTACAGCTACTAATATTCAAATTAGATAAAATAAAGTTGGATTTATACTTTTAAACAAAATTTAAACAATAAAAACACTATCTTTGTGCATATATGTATATATATGCAAATAATTAGAGAACTTTTGGATTATATGTGATTTATATGTCATCCAGCTCAAACTCCTATTTAAAGCAAAGTCTGATATACCACTTTCCTGAAATGAATTCATTCAGCTTTGCTTGAACCTTTCCAATGATCAAACCTCAAAAGATTGCAATTGTTTTCAAGGCAGGGATAATGGTGAATTAAGCACATCTGGTTCCTGATGGCTTTTCTTTTGGTTCCATCATTTTTCTTCTTCCTTGTGTGAGATATCTGAAGTCATTTTTTTGATGCGTGACTTTCCTATTTGCCTTCCAATGGAGTTACTTAAGCTTATCGGTCCAACTCTGAACTCATCGGACTAAACACAACAGAGATGTGGGTTGAACCACCTCACAGTTCAAGAAAAGTATTCATTCTCTCTTTCTTCAAACCTATTTCCTTTCGTTTCAATGAAACCAAAAGGGGCATTTGCATTTTGAAAGACCCCTTCAGACTGTTGGTTCATGTTAAGTTCCATTAACTACAATTCCTAAGTCCTATTTAATGGGGTTTTTACTTAAATATCTGATCATTGCTAGGTAGCAGAGAGTCACAACAGTAATTTGAGATTCCTCATCCTCATAATGCTTGGTATTCCTGATGCAATTCCTATTAATACTACCTCCTTGAAAACAAAACTATAAAACTCTCCAGGCACAATTTGTAACAGAATGTAGTTAAATCTGCATGATAAATTTACTCTTTATGTCACTGTAATTTACTCACATTGTCTCTATTTAATTCAATCTTAAGGCCATTAAAATCTAAAGGATGATTCAAATGCTTGTTTTGGCATAATTCATTATTCATTTATGTTTTTAAAGATGAAGATAGCTATGTTATCTCCAAATGAAATTAACACATTCAATAAGGAATACAATATTGAATATCTAAAGTTTTGCCTTTATGGCAAGGTCACATGTGGTACTTTTCACTCTATTGATTCACAATCATGACCCAAATGAGGTTAATGCTTATGCACAGAGTACAATTAAATCAAGGTTAGACAAGAAGTCTGCTCTAGTACAAGATAGAGCACCAAGAAATTGCATAGTAATGTTAAAATTTGCATTAGTGTTCATTCTTAATGACACCTGGTCTAGTTTTCCTAAATTTTAACACAGTTCGTCTTTATACCTACTATTGAGTCTAATTTTCTAAACTATACCTATTGATAATATAACTGTTAAGCAATACTTAGCTGAGACTATGTAATGATTCACTTATTAAAATGGAAAAATTTTCTTCTACAGTAAATTTAAATCAGATATATTAGCCGGGCTCGGTGGCTCATGCCTGTAATCCTAGCCCTCTGGGAGGCCGAGGCAGGTGGATTGCTCGAGGTCAGGAGTTCAAGACCAGCCTCAGCAAGAGCGAGACCCCGTCTCTACTAAAAGTAGAAAGAAATTATCTGGTCAACTAAAAATATATATATAGGAAAAATAAATTAGCCGGGCATGGTGGCGCATGCCTGTAGTCCCAGCTACTGGGGAGGCTGAGGCAGTAGGATCACTTAAGCCCAGGAGTTTGAGGTTTCTGTGAGCTAGGCTGACGCCACGGCACTCACTCTAGCCGGGCAACAGAGTGAGACTCTGTCTCAAAATAAATAAATAAATAAATAAAAAATAATAATAATAATTCTTATGGGAAAACATACAAATTTTCCTTTTAAAAGTAGCCAAGTCATAATTCTGTTTAAGAATATACTCTAACATAAAGTTCTCCCATCTCAAATTATTTAAATATACAATGAGTAATGCTGCTAAAATTTGCTTTAAAAAAGAAACTATTTAATGAGTAATAATAGACTTCAAATGATTTATATTTTGGGAAAAATAGATATCATATTCTTTCTGTTAAGTTATAATGGAGTACAAAAATATATCAAGTAGGGTAATTTGGAAATTGTGTGACAGTAAACCAAGGGGTTTGTGCTGTCTGCCATTTGTACATACATTAAGAAATAATTTTGCCTATTGTTTTCCCATTATTCTGAGGCATAACTACAAAAATTACTCAACTGGACTTGATGTTTTAATGAATAAGAGTAGTTTATTTTCTTGAATCTATATTTTGTATTACAATGAGATAAGTATTTTGAAGTGAGTTTATCTAATTACACTTATACTGACCTCATTTGTGAAAAACAGCCATGGAAGCAGACGACACACATTGAACAATTTCATTATTGTTTCCAAATCCTGGTTTTCTGGACAGATATGTGTCAGTAGAATTGCTATGATGCATGTTGCATGCAACTGCTTATCTTAGTGTCAGTTTCATATGAAAAACAATTACACAAATGCCATCATTATCAGAATGACTTTGTGTGCCAATTCAAACACCAGCTGAATAATTTTGTTACAGATTTTGAAATGGTAAGGAGCATTTCCTTCAAGATATACATTCTTTTAACTCTCTATAACCTCAGAAAACTTGCCTACCTCTTTACAAATGATTCTCTAATCTGCATGGCCAATGTTAATCTCCTCCCTGAGCTCAAGGTCTGTTGTGTGGCTATTGCCACTTTGATGCCCATTGCCAAATCAAATTCCATTTATTAGAAACATAAAATAGTACTTCTATATAATACTTGTCTTTCCACAATTCTTCCCCTGCCCCCTGCCCCCCACCTTTTTAAAGAGTTAACATCATTCTCCTAATCCTACAGGTTCAAAAGTTATCACTACTTCCCTATATTTTCTAAAATCCACTTAGTCCACAAGTATAGTCAAAGTTTCCTCTCAAATGTATCATTTTCATTGTTATATTCCTAATCAAGGTCTTCACTAAGTCATATCTAGTCATAAATGTTAAGTTCCACAGGAAATTCAAAATCTCACTTTTAAAAATTGTATCCTATTCCTGTTCAAATTCCCACTCTCAGTCTAAAAATCTTAATCTCAAACTTTTAAACTCAGTATATAAGGAATGATCTTTCAAATTCATGTTTAGCTCAAATAAAAGGATAAAGTTAATATAATGGTTAAGCAAATGAATACAAATTAATTAATCTTGACAAAGACATTATTAATTTGACTTCCCAGCTTTTTTTTTTTTTTTTTTTTTTAGTATTAAAATGTCAAAGATGTCAAATACTGGGGAGAAAAGTGTAATTTGGAAGTTAGGTGACAAGGTATTAACAATTTCAATGGTTTCTGGAACACAGAGTAAAAATGAAAGAAAGGAGGAAGAAATTAGGGATAAATGACATTTTCCAAGTGTTTCATACTCTCTATACATTATTATAATAAATGAAGTATATGAAATATACAGTACTGCAATAGCCTTATAATTGGTCTTTCTACCTGTTGACACTTCTCTCCTCCAATCTACTTGCACATGAATTCATGAGGAATCTTCCAAAACAACAGCCTACATCCATCATTCTCTGCTCAATTTATTGGTTTCTCATTGCCAGCAAAATAAAATACACAAGCCATGGCTTGGAATTTGAGGCTTAAACCTAGTCTTAAGCCACTCCACCAATTTTATTTAAGCTCTGTGCTGGGGACCTGTGACTGATCAAGTTTTGTTTTTAAAAATTACAATTCTCTTGGCCCTATCCCTTATCCTAAATCAGGGAATTCCAACTACAAGACAACTTGCATAAAAATACGAAAGGCACAAAAGGCTAAACATCCCCTATGCCAGACAGACCTTATGAGGCAACCAGGAAAGTTTGCCAGGTTTTTGTGCATGTGTGGGCATTTTTCCAGATATATGCCATGTAAAAATAATAAACATATATATCCCTGTTGCATCTCCTATATTTACACAAAGGGTAATGTACTATACATCCCTTGCTTTTTCCCTTGGGGATTCTTCCTTATCAGTACTTATACACAGCTTCATTCATTCATTCACTCATTCTTTTTTTTTGTTTAAAGAGCATAACATTTTACCATAATTTATTTCTCTAACCCCAAATTGGTGCCATTTAGATTGTTTATAATATTTTACAATTACAAGGAATACTTTAGTGAATAACTTGTCACATGTCAGTTTGAGTATAGACAACTACGCTTGTGGGATAAATTCCTGGAGTATTTATCTCTAAGAATTTAGAGATAAACTAGTAATTTTAAATATATTGCCAAATACATTGGCACAATTTAAACGTAATCACTAATAATGTACGAAAGTGTCTGTTTTCTCATATCTTTACCAACATAGTGAATTATCAAATATTGTATCTTTGGTAAGCTGATGGGGAAAAAATGGTACCTGGTTACAGTTTCACTTAATAATTCTCTTGTGGGTAAGACTGAATATCTTATGTTTAAAAGCCATTTCTAGATAAATAAATAAAAATAAAAGCCATTTCTATTTTGTTTTCTGTGAATATGAATGTATATGTTTTTTGACAATTGTTCTATTGATCTATTGACCTTTTACTGAATTATGGAAACTCTTAACATATTAGAAAAATTATTCCTTGTCCATGATAAAAATTGCCAATATTTGCTGAGTTTATCGTTTGACTTTGCTCATAGTGGGGTTTCTTGTTATTTTTGAAATTATTTTAAATTTAATTTTATTTAAAAACCTTTTTATTAAGGATTTTAAGTTTCTGCCAAACTTATAAAGGACTTTGCCACTTATATAATTTTCTAAATTATTTTAATCTTTTATAGTTTAATTTTAATATGAATCTCCCAAGATTGGGGATACCCCTTTTAAAGCTTTCTTAGGACCTAATTGCTAGGGCCAGAGTTTTTAGGATACTACCACCATCATGAAAACATTATATTTGAAATCTGGAAACAATGAATTTTTCTATCTGTTCAACACTCCCCTTAAACATATTCCTATATACATTTAGGCCCCTCCAGAATACTTCCTGATCTCCAGCCCCTTCAGTCCTAAGGTACATCATCACTTACTACCCTTTCTTCCCTCCTGTCTCATACTTTCATCCCTTTCAATGATGGTCTACCATTGTTCTAACCCAGCTTCCTCTGCTGGTTCCACATCTTTGAGATTGTGAATTGTACTGCAATAAACATTCAAGTGCAGGTATCTTTTTGATAAAACGACATCTTTTCCTTTGGGTAGATACCCAGTAGTGGGGTTGCTGGATCAACCTCAGTACCCATCAATTAATGAGTGGATTAACAAAATGTGGGGGATATATCTATCTATCTATCATGGAGTATTACTCAGCCATAAAAAGAAATAAATTAATGTCTTTTGTAGCAATTTGGATGGAACTGGAGGCCATTATCCTAAGTGAAGTTTCTCAAGAATAGAAAAACAAACACCACATGTACTCTCTATTAATTTGGAACTAATTGATGGGCACACATGGGCATAAAGAGAAGTAAAAGTCATTGAAAATCAAGAAGCGGAGGAGGGGAAGGGTAAAAACCTACCTAACAGGCACAATGAACACGATTTGGGTGATAGTCCCTGACTTAAGCAGTATAAAAGCTATCCATGTAACAAAAACATTTGTACCCCCTTAATATTTTGAAATTAAAAAAAAGAAGGATATACTCCAAAGGGCTAGGACTGATTACCTCAAGGGATTGAGATTATTATTTTAAAATATCATCTCTATAGTATCTGGCCCTGTTGGTATTTTTGGCAAGCCTAATCACTATGGCCTACAAAACAAATTCTTTTTTATCTTTAATAGTCTTTTCTTTGGCATCTTAATTGAATCATTTGTTTTCTTTGAGAATCATACTTTCTTCCCAACCCAGTCAGGCCAAGCCATTCATTCTTAAAGGAGGGGAAAATCTGCATGCCCTTGCTCCCTATAAGCTTGCTAGACTCTCATTCTACAGCTGTTCAAAATCACTCTCTCCTTTGCGGTCCCCTCTAGGGTTACAAGAATCTCTCCTCATTTACCATGCCATCTTCTACTGACATCTCTAGCTCATGCTCACATTTTCTCCAGGACTTTGGCACCTAATTCAGATTCAACCTAATTCAAATCAACCTCCATTAAAATTCTAGGTTCTAGAGCTAGACTGTGAGGATTGAATCATGGCTTCTCCATTACTGTCATATGCTTATATAAGTAAACCAGCCTCTTTGTGCTTTAATTATTTCATGTGTAAAATGAGACTAGTACTAGTACATACCTCCTTTGTTAAGATTGTTATGAAGATTAATGTAGATATCATATATAAAATTCTTAAAATAATGGTCACCATGCAGAACGTACTCAATTGACATTAATTATTATTACTTCAGCTTTCTCTAGTCACCAATGTCTTCTTAACTACCAAATTCACTATTCTTCTTTCCGCCATAGCATTTGACAGAATTAAGCACTTCTCATTTTCACACATTTCTACTCTGTTTAATAGCTGTTCTCTTGGTTTCAACAGGACTGTATTCTTTAAGTTCTCTCCAACTCTGCGACCATTCCTTCTTTATCTCCTTCATTGTGCTCTCTCCCTTCCTTGCGTTCCTAAGTGTAGATATTCTCTCTGTTCCTGCCACTCTTCTTTCTATCTCAGTATAAGTATTTTGAAACTTTCCTGTGTTAAGTGGATTCTACTTCATCTTAACTAACTGTAAAAAAATAAAATAAAATAAAATAAAATAAAATAAAATAAAATAAAATAAATGCCACTCTAAAGGATTTTGAATGCAAAGAAAATACTGAGACAACTTTGCTTTACAGTGGCAGGTGGCTGGGCCTGATGAGTATTTCTGACATGTAAAGCAGGTACACTGAACACCATCAAAAATCTAGGCCTTCCATTGTGTGCATTCCGATGAACATACATCTAGATAAGGGTTGATGTACTAGTGATAATAGTGATAGTGATGCTAATAGTAGAATATTGGTTTCCCTGTGATTTCAGTTCTCTTATTTTCTGACCCATAATTCTATTATTCTTCAATCAGGTGAATTAGTATTTTATTATTTTATACCATTTAATCCTAGTTGTGGCTGAATTTCTGACGCCTTCCTTTTTCCTGGTTGAGGTAACAGTCAGTAATCCTAGTAAACATAGTTACACACTTGGCTCCAGATTTGATTCTCCAGTTTTTGGACTTCTTTTCTTTTGCTGACATCTAGTAAACAATTACTCTCTTTGCCTGTTTGGCCTCTGATGCCTACCTGAGAACATGTGTAGGTTATATCTCACTTTTCGTCCTCATCTTTACATCTCACTCTTACTGCTGGTTTCTCTATGTTTTAGTTGTTATTTAGTGATGTGGCTAGATTTCCCCGTGAAGAAAATGGACATGAAGTGTTAAAAGATTTAACATTTACCAGGTAAATAAATTAAAAGTGTAGAACTATTTAAATAAAAGTATAATTCAGAAAGTATTGAATGGGAATTGAAATACTGAAAGACTTTAATAAAGAATTCTTTTTAATGATGCAAATATGGGATTGAAACAATAATGTGCAGTGATCACATTAGATATTAAAATACTTCCTTAAAGAACAGCACATAGATCATTTGGATATGCTTTTGGCATTCACATAGCTATTAAGTTTAAAATCTAATCTATGTTGAATGACTAGTCACATAGGAGGACTTTAAATTGTACCTGCATTGTTTATGTGGATGATATCTAGGTTATTTAAAAGCTCCTTGACAAATCAAACCAGGGATTTGCAGTGCTAGTTTGTGTGTTTCATGCTACCCTGAAGAACCTTTCAGCATTGAAACCACATCATCTGGAACACGTGTATCCAGCAGTGCTTCTAGGATGGTAAGAGAGGTTGTTAAGGATGTGTTAAACCTCTCAGTGCAATATTATTGCTTTATGGGTAAACATCAATTCTATCTAAAAGAGAGTTTTTGTGATGATATTGACATGAATTTAAAAAGCCTTTAAGATTTTTCTTAGATTGATTCCACGCTTGAAGGCAAAACTATCCATTAACCATTATTACAATACACCTAAATAAACTGATTTCTTGTGATTTATCTATATGATAGTATCATTGGCAGAGTTAAAAGTATCAGTTATTCTCACCACTCACCACGTCTATCAAGGGGGCAAATTGTTATTCGTTCATTATTGAATTAGCAAAACATTCACATACATCAGAGGCTAAAGATACATCTTTGGCATTTCTGGTTTTTCCTCTTGTGGCCCAATCAAGTCCTTACGTCTGGAATGTTGCACTAATTCAATAAATCTTGTTAAGAGATAATAAAGGCCTGAAGAGAACAGGGGTGAGAAGAGAGAACAGATTAAATAACTATTTAGGGGGTAAAATCAGAAATACTTGATAATGGTTTAGATACAGGGAGGAGAGAAGGGTTAGTCTCATTCATTAAAACAATTATTTATTGACTACCTCCTATATTCCAAGTCCTGTGCTAGGTAGTAGAGATAGGATGTTGAACAAGTGCTATTCATACTCTCAAGGGGATCACAGTCTAGTGGGAGAGATTATAGCATTGAGTTCAGTAAAGGATGAGGTATTGATAATTTCTAGGTTACCAGATTGGACCACTGAATTGATGAAAGTGCCATTAGCTGAGAAACAAAACACAGGAGGAGTAAGTAGGGAAACAAGATATGAAAGGTTAAAAAAAATCAGTTACAAACTATCTTAGTCCATTCAGGCTGCTGTAACAAAATATCATAGACTGGGTAGTTTATAAACAACAGAAATTTATTTCTCATAGTCCTGGAGGCTAAGAAGTGCAAGAGCAAGGCATGAGCAGATTTGGTGTCTGGTGAGGACCCATTTCTCACAGAACCTCCTTGTGCCCTCACATGGTGGAAGAGGCAAGACAGCTCTCTGGGGCCTCTTTTATAGGCACACTAATGCTATTCATAGGGCTCTGCCCTCATAATCTAATCACCTCCCAAAAGCCCTACCTCCTAATACCATCACATTGCTAATTAGATTTCAACATATGTATTTTTGGGAGACATAAACATTAATCTCATAGCATAAGGCAACATATAAGCAACATGTAATATAATATAAACTATAATGACAGTTGCTTTAAAATTAGTGCTTAAGACTAAGTGATCTCTTGAGACTGGCTTTCTATTATTCTGTGATCTTTATTTATATGAAATCTTGGAAAACAAAGCTACAGATCAACAGAAAGAAAAAACTACTAGATATTATAATTTTTTACTTTTTAAAAGGAATCTTTTAATTTCTTATATAGAGTCATTTTTAGGAAGGTTATTTTAAGTATTATGCTCCCTCTAGTGAATTCAAAACGTGATTTGCATTGCTAATTTTAGAGCCCCACAAATATTTTCAGAAATTCAACTCTCCCTTAACTACTGCTAAATATGATTGTTGAAGGAGTACAGAACAAGGAGGTGATTAAAATGGAATGCATTTAACATGAGAGAAGGTATGAAGGGTGGGAACAAGTTCAGAAACATAAAGAGAAATGTAGTGGGTAGGAAACAAGAGCTCATGCTAGGCAACAACAAATGAAGTAGTATGGCCTTGAGGCAGCCTATTGATACACAGCTCTAAAGTGTAGACTGAGAAATTCAGATTTGATTTAAAATGAAAGAAGGCAATTTTGTAGAGCTTGCAAGACAATTACCTAAACATGATGCTTAAGGAAATTATCATGGCAACTGTATAGAGAATGGAATAGAATTAGGAAGAATGAAGACAGGGACATTAATGCTATGATATAGGCAATTAGATGACAAAATCATGACATGATTGGACAATGCAGCAGGGACAGGTTCAGCGACTCAACCCACATAGGAAATATTCTCAAACAGTGGGTAAAAAGAAAGTAACTTGTTCCAGAAGTATGCTTACATTTTATAGGGCTTCTGTGAGGTTATTTGGGAAATATCACTGTTGAGTGATCCAGTGATCACAAAGAAGGCATAGCAAAATCTTGGGATGTTGAAACTATCATGAACTGCCTAGGAGATCTCAACTCTAGGAAGCAGCATACTTGTAGAAGAAAGCACAAATGGTAAATCTTAGATCCTCAAGTATGATGAGAGTATAAAAGAGATTTTGTAACATCATCTGGAATGACATCACATTAGCTGAAGAGTTGAGGAATTATCAGAAATCTATGATTATATTATTGACACAAAGACATTTATTGCATCAAAAATGTCAGCTTTTCTAGGTTACTAATAGAGGAAATGGAAACAAAAAACAGAAAACATGCCCTATGAATGATAATATGCTCCCACGGCAAAATGTCAAGACACTGAAGTTTACGAGGTTAAGTCAGGCCAAGTCTCTCATTTAATTCAACCATGCTTGTTGAAAAAGAAATGGGGGATTTGGCACATGGCATTTTAGAAAAATGAGTAATGTCAACTTAAATATGATTTTGGTGCTCGATGTTAGAATTACTGTAGTCTGAAAAACACCTTCCTTTTAAAAATGTCAACACTTTCTTAATGATGCAGAAGAAAAATGTAGATGATTTATAAAGTATCTACCTGGATTGTGGTCAGCTCTTTTGGAGCAAGAGCAAATAAAGCCATGTTGACATTAGCCGTGTTGTTAATACACAAACAAGGCAAAAGTGAAACAGTTCTGCTGGCCTTAACCCAGATGGATTCTGTGTTGGCCAGATTTCTAAAGTACATAACAGATGGCAAGATAAAATTTTTTTATATTTTCTAATATAGTAATATAATCATATGAAAATATATGTTTTACCAACAAGTAGAAAATATAACTGCTTCTGCTTCATGTGTACGTTTATAAAGATTTCACTTAGTATACAAAGTGTGGCATGTAACTCTCTTAAATTGAAAGGACTCTAAGTAACATAATAAATTTAAGATGTGAGACATAGGAAAATACTCTCCAGGGACTATGAACAAGCACATATATCACCCTGCTGGGTGTCTGGCATTATATCAAAAAGTTTAGATACAGATAATTACCATGAAATTCTTTAATGAAGATATACAAATATATGACATAAATATCACATAAAACATAACAACTACAAGCACATGTTGATAGAAGGGTTATATTAGACTGCGGGGGGACAGCAACAGTAGAGTCATAGGGGAAACATTTTCAAGGTCCAGATATGTTGGCCTTGACTCAGATTCAGTAAGTCTGGACTGGAGTCTCAAAATCTGCATTTTTAAAAACTCCCAGTTCAGTTTTATGTTCAGCCATCAGAAAGTCCTAAGACTAGGGAACAGACTGGTTAAATCAATGAAGGCTTATTAGAAGAAATGGCCTCCAGAAGTGGTTCGCTCACACAGTATTCTACCAAACACCCTTTACTGAATAATAACTATGTGCCAGGTACTAGGAATATGAAACTAAAAGTAAACTAACTATCAGGGTAGTGTGATAATTCAAGTGGAAAAAGGTACATATATATAAGAAGCCCAAGGAGCTCGTGAGAGGAAAGTTTATATGATGCAGGGTGTTCAGAATCATTTCTTAGAGGAGGTAAGACTGCAGTTGGAGCTTGAAAGACAGAGAAGAGAAAAGGCTTTAGAGAAAAGAGAGAAGATCAACAGAACATCAAGAATGAAGAGAGGAACAGGGAAAAGAAAGCTTATAGGCAAAGATATTTCTGGTAATTAATAGTTTCCAGATATTCAAAAGTTAAACATACAAATGACTTAACAATTATTCATTTCCAAATGCAATGTTAATCCATTTTCATAATGGAGTAGTCCTCATAATATGTTAATGTGATTTTTGTCTTTATTTTTTAGAAAATATGAGGAATGAAAAAAATATAGTATAAAGATCTGAATCCCAGCTTCAGCATTTACTAGGTATATATCCTCAAGAAAGACACCTACTTCTCCAAGATTCAATCCCTTTTATAAAATGAGCTTAATATTACTTCATAAGGTGTTTGGTAGGATTTAAGTATAAACTGCATTCCTTACTTTCCTCCCCACAGCACCTTCTGTTTCCAAGCAAGTGGTGCTACCAGTAATTTAATTGTCCAAACCAGAAACCTTGGCATCACAGTTGACATACCCCAAGGCCATCAATAGCCCGTATGTCATCTTTGTGTGACTTAGAAAAGTCCTCCTCCCTCCTGCCAGACACAGGCCACAGCAGAGCACACAATCAGGTGAGCCGGGCTCAAAGGAGATTTCAGCACCTACTCAACTCCTGGGCAGCCTCCCCTGTGCAAGGCAACACCTGAAGAAGTGGGTGCAGCGGTCCTTTTCACTCACTGCCTCACTACCACATCCTGCCACTCCTTAAGCACTATTATTGTTGTTGCCTAAACATGCTTTGCGACTGTACACACCTTGCCATCCCCAAAGTTCCCCTAATCCAAACTACTAACCTCTAACACACAGATGATTTTAACAGCTTCCTCGTCGCCTCTGGTCTCACTTCCCTCTATAACCTATAAGGCAGTCAGAATAAAACTTTTCAAATGAATATACAGTAAGTCATCTGTCTTCCTGCTAAAAACCTTGTAATGGCTTCCCATCACCTTAGGTAAAAAGGGAGGGCACTTTCACAGGTACCATTTCACGGGTATACAAGGTCCTTCATGCTGGACTGGTCCTCTGCTTACTTCTCCAGACTCCGTTATCACCACTTCCCACTGACTACAGTTCTTCCCAGCTTGATGAAATCTGCCTGGTTCCTCTGCTTCTTTGCACATGCTGTTCCTCCTAGGATGCCTTCCATCTCTTAACTCAGCCAACTCCTGCTTGTATTTCAGGTCTTAGCTTAGATATCACTTTTTCTGGAAAACTTTCCCTGACCCCACAAAAGTAGTTTGGGCCTTCCTTCGATGTCCTTCTTTGTCCAATACTACCCTTTTCTTTCCATAATATAGCATTTATTTTATACTGTAATTGTATATTTAACTATTTGTCTTTCTGACTAGGCAGTAAGTGCTGTGAGGACAGGCAATGTGCCTGACTCATCAACTGTTGTACTGTTGTTCTCTATGTGCCTGGGACATGGAGGCTGTTCCATAAATATTTATCAAGTTGGCTTAAACTAAACATTATATTTATATTATTTAAAGTAAAACACTCCTTTTTTGGTTCTTTGACTCCTCAATGACCATATTGGTAAGAATTACCAGGAGATGAGAAAATGTACATATCTATACATTTCTAAAGAGTAAGAATCTTTTGGGCACATATTTATTTAATTTTTTAATTTTTTTTTGGGGGGGGCACATATTTATATCCTTTATTCCTAGAATGGGACCAGGAACATGAGTGTTCAAATTATTAGCTGAATTGGTGCAACAGAGTTATTCTTTTTTAGAGTTAAAAAAAAATAAACTAACACTGTGTTATGGTTTAGCATTTATATTGTTTGCAGTACTGGAAATTCAGCAGTGAAAACTCTTTCTTTTTGTCATAGAACCTCTGTTGAGTACCTATGGTTTGAATATCACTGTTGCATCTATAAGATTGGTTACATCCTATTCACTTCACAGGGTTTAATGCATGAAAGAAATCAGCTATTCCAAGTACCTGTAACCATGGGAAACGTAAGAGTAGAGGCAAGAGAGGCAAATAAAATATTCCTAAGAGCATAAAATTAGTTCTACCTTTTGCATCAGGAAAAAAAGATGTTAACATAGGATATAACTGTTATTTATATGAATATTAATCAATAAATATTTTCACTATAGTCTCACCTCTTTTTTCTTAGTTTATCCTTAAAATAATCCTGCTTGTCAATTAACAATGGCTAGCATTTACTGAATTACCATGTATCAGGTACTGTTCAAGGATTAGCACATAAGTTCTTAAAACTCTATGAGAGAGGGTTTATCGTTATCAGATAAGGAAACTGAGATACAGAAGGTTCATCAGCTTTTCCAAGTTCCCAAATTTATTTAGGTTGGGTTCTTTAGGAAGCCATCCTTGAGATGGAGTTTAACGTGCAGAACGTTTAATAGGGAGTGCCTTTGGGATCCATATCTGTAGAAGAGAGGGAAAAGAGGCAGGATTGGGCAGAGGGAGGAGCTGAGCTCTGATGCAGGCCTGATAATAGCTTTATCCATCCTTTAAGAAGTCTGAGAGATAAAACAGCCTATCAGAGTTGTTGTACAATGGGCCAAAATGGCCAGGACTTGGTACCCTGATCTCAATCACTGACTTACTCTCTGAAACGAAGAAGTTTATGAAAGCTGAAGAAATTCCTGAGAACTAAAGGCTGTTCATCAACAGCACTTGCAGAGGCTGTACAACAAGTCCTTCCTTAAAGAGAGATTTTGGTGGCACATCACAGTATTCAACAAAGTCTATCCCTTGTGTTGCTTGAATCCTCTCTCGTTTATATGCTAGGAGCAGCATCTCCAGAATCTAGTATCCTGTCTTCCTGGGGGAAACTTACAAAAGGAAGTTTAGTTTACAACCAGTCTTTGGATGGCAAGTAATACTGATGTCTTCCTCCTCTATTATCTATTCCAGGTTCTTCTAACCCTTTGCTAGCACTTCTGCTAGTCTTAGTTGCTCAACTCTTGGCCTGAACCATCACCACTGAAGGGTCTGAGCCCCTGATCACTACAAACACTCAGGATGGGGTTGCTGCATTATTCATTTACTGTCACAACTCCTCAAGAAAGTACCGAGAGGTACCCAAGTGCATCACCTGGGTGCCAGATTCCTTCCTTTTCCCATTTTGTAACTTCAGTTCTTCATTCTTCTGATCATCAGAGCCAATTGCCCCTGTCAAGATGGTGACTTCACTTCTTGCCTGCTGTTCTCTATAAACAATAAGCTTGACTTACCCAGATATTAGTCACAGCTTATGGTTGAATGGAAATCTTTATGTGTCCCCTGGTGAAAGTGTCCCCCCTTTGGGCAATGAGAACTCTCATCTTGCAGATCCCAGAGCTGTAGGGACAGGAAGCACAAATTTCCCAAGTGGATCAGTGAGAGTGATTACAAACAGAGCCACTCCTCTTTCCATCTCTTAGTTCCTGGACTACTGTACTCTTCCTATTAGGAACACAGTACTGTATAAAGATAGGTCTCAAAACAATATACCAAATTCTAGAAGACATCACCTCATCCTCATAATATACACCTCCAAACTGGCGCTTCAGCTGGGACTTTAGCAGTCTGTGACAACATTCTAGGAGGCCGCTACTTGGTGCATATATTACATAGGTGGTACAGTGATATGTTAGGTGTATCTCATGGTCACAGGCTCATTTTATACTTTGCTTGTTATAATATAGGTCCCCTGGTCTGACATGTTATTAGGGATCAATTATTCCATAGCTGCCAGATAATGATGCTGCCTGAGGCCCTATGACAGGAAAGGAAAACGCACACCTAGAACATATATTATATCTGCGAGAATAAACCTATGACGTTTCCAGGAAGGGGTCCAATGTAGTTAACTTGCCATCAAGGGGCCGATTGGTATCCTTAGGTGATAGGGCCAATCTACAGGCCCAGCATCGTTCTCTATTACTGGCAGGTTGGATATTTTGTGCCAGGAATAGTTAGATTAGCCTTGGTAAGTAGAAATTTAGGTTGTTGAGGCCACATATAGCCTCCATCTCTGCCATTTTACTCATGTGCCCATTGTGTCATCACTGGAGTAACCAAAGACAGAGGGTGGTTTTTTTACAACTCATCAAGTCATTTTGTCTTCTTGGTTGTTTAGTGATTCTTCCATAATAAATGTTCTCTGATAGGTATTGACACATAATAAAATGATCTTCCACACTCTGTGCCCATTCCCATATATTCCTTCACATGCTTCTACCCTAGATTCCCTGCCCACAATCTTCCAGTATTGCTCCTTCCAGGCCTCTGAAGTGTTGACCAAGCCATTCAAATTTGCCATGAGTGCAAATATATTCCAGTCTTGGGAGACTTCTCAGTCCACACAAAGTAGATGACCAGGCACAAGTCCAGAAGCAAATCCAGAAGCTCTGCTCACTGGGAAGATTCTTCTTGTGACCATTGAGGTCATCCAAGTAAGACTGTGGTGCAGCCACCATCCATTTTAGGTTTGCACCCACATACCAAGCCAGCCCATCTTTGAACCAAGCTCAGGCATTTTTCTCCTCCGTCAGCTTATAGGTGAGACTGATGAAGAGGTACTAATGCAACAGTGGTAGAAAACACAGGGAATACTTCACCATCCATGCTGTGTTTCTCCCACTGAGACGTGCCATCAGTACAACACAGCACTGATATCTCAAATACCACAGGGTTTGCCAGTTGGTTTGGCCTCAGAAATAGAGCTGCTTGCATTGCAGCCTGTACTTGCTGCAAGCCCTTTCTTGTTTTTAGGCAACAAAGTAGAAGCCTTTCACATGAACCAATATATGGGCTGGAGCAATATCTTCAAGTGTGAAATATACTATTCCAAAAAATGGTCCACCCAGCATTGTTCTCTCTTCTTTGTGTTGGGAGATGCAAGATGAAATAATTTATCCTTTTCTTTGGATGGATGCTCTGGCATGCCTTTTATCACTTGGACTTCTAACAATTTTTCTGATGCAGCAAGCCCCGCAATCCTCACAGGGTTTGTCTATCAGCCTCTAATGCACATGTGTCTTACCTAGGCCTCCAATGTGATGTGCACTTCTTGCTCGTCTACTCAATTAACTTGATGTTACTGATATAACAGTCTACATCTCTTCAAACCATTTACTATATTATGACAGAATGGGAGAGTTATACCACTGAGGCAAAACTGTTAAATGTATACTCATCCTTTTTATGAATACAAACTGCTTTTAATTCTCTTTTCATACAAGGAGGGGAGAATAAATTTGCCAAATCAATGGCTACATACCATGTGCCTGAGGGCATGTAATCTACTTGAGCAAAGATGTCACATATGGCATGGGAGCTACAATTGACACTACTACTTGGTTAAGTTTATAATGGTGTGTTAGTCCATTTACGTTGCTATAAAGGAAATACCTGAGGCTAGGTAATTTATAATGAAAAGAGGTTTATTTGGCACACAGTTCTGCAGGCTGTACAAGAAGCATGGATCCAGCATCTGCTTCTGGTGAGGCCTTCAGGAAGTCTGTACTCATGGTAGAAGGGAAAGGGAAGCAGCATCACATGGTGAGAGGAGGGAAGCAAGAGAGAGAGGGGAGGTCCACACTCTTTAAGCAGCCAGGTCTCATGTGAACTAATAGAGCAAGAACTCATTCACTACCACGGGGAGGGCACCAAGCCATTCATGATCCATCCCCATGACCAAAACACCTCCCACTAGGCCCCACTTCCAACAGTGGCCTCAAAGTCCTGAGTCTCACTGGTAAAGATGAAAACCAGTTTAATGAAGAAATGGAAGGAATGAGGGGAAAAGCTGATTAGCAGGTACTGTAATTATTAAAAAGGTGTGACATGAGTGGTCCAAGGAAAAATATTTTGAGGTTAAAATCTTTATTAAATAATTAAATAATTAAAATCTTTATTAAATAATTCTTAAATAGCTCTAAATATAGCTTGAATTTGACTCTTTCCTATGCTTATGAGGTGGTGATTAAAACTGTTCATAAAGATTACATTTAATTTAGAAATTCAAATTTAAAATGAAAATATGTATAAACCTACCAAGCTCAAGCCAATGAATTAGTTGGAAAATATATTATAAAGGTAGAATAGACTATTTCTATCTATTTTATCTGTATATTATCAAAAATTCTGGCATGTTACACAAAAGTAAAAATAAAGATAAGATTTAGTATATGTCATATTTGCACCATTTGTCTTATAACTGCGTAAAACAAGGGATGTGGAGGGAGTGACAAAGGAACAACTATTTGTGAGAATGATCATGATCTAGCTGCTCTGATTTCCCAGGAAGATTCTCTTTCCTCTCTCTGCCATCACTAGGATGATCTTCCTTAATAAAAAAGGATTTTTCTTGGGCCTAAATTATGCTAATAATTATACTCCTCTCCTAAAGCTTAGTTAATTGCAGTAGCCCATATAGTCCATTCAAAGAGAATGGGAAAGCACTGAGTACATAACATTAGAATACTTAAATTTTTTTTTTAGTAGTTGACTTTTTTCCTAGATGCTAAACAGTTTTAATTTTTTTATGAATCATACCAAATCCTCTTTCATACATAATTTCTAATAGTCATAGGTGAAAATATCTATCAATAAGTGGGAAGTTGTCCACATAGGGTTAACCAACACAAAATTTAGATGGGATAAGATTAGTACAAAACAATTCTTTTTACTTTGTTTTGGCAGTAATTCATTTTTATTTCAAAATTTGATAGAAGAGGAAAACAGATGTCCAGTGAGATTGTACTTTGGACAGGAAAACAAAAGAATTTAATATATGATGCTTAAGAAGGTACTAGTAGTTGAGTTCAAAAATAAAGGAAAAGCTCTTTTTTGGTTCCCCTCCTAAATTTATCCTTTGTTTCTAGTGACCCCTAGCACAGAGTTCTCTGCTAACAAATATTATCTCCAAGGAAGCTTCCTGAATCATGATATCCAAAGCTAGAAGAGATCATGTATATTTTCTAGTCCAATTGTTTAATGCCTTAAAAGGCCAGGCAGAGAACAGAAATGACTGGAGAGGGGTATGTGCATACCACAGTAGAGAGTGATGGGAACTGTGGCAGCTAGGGAGTGAAAGTCCCCTTTGAAATGCACTCAGAACAAACAAAACATATTCTAGCACTGTGCAAAAGTCTAACAAAACAGAGATGCAGACTGAATATCAGTGTATACTCTCTGATTACATTTTTTAAACTCAGCACTATTAAGCTTATATATGTTGGCATTTTATACATTAAAGATTGTCTTTCTCTTTCTCCTGAGACAATAAGAAGATAAAACGTAATTCTACCTGATAACATTGCATAATTATTGAGAATAGTGTTTTGTACCTGTTTTGAATTTCTATTCCCCTCTCCTACCTACCCCAGCATCTAACAAAGCCCTGAGCATACATATGTCATGTTCAGTAAACGCATTAATTCAGCTTTGTATGATGATATCTTTACCTTCTTTAACCTTAGCAAGAGATCTCACTCTTAATCAAAGCCCATCTCTCCATCTATGGTTTGAACTCCATCTCCTCCCCATATCCTCCAGGATCTCCTATATTTTCAATCTCTCCAATTTATACAGGCTCCTTCCTTTCACCTTATACACATTTTAAAGTTGCTCTCTTCTTATAAGAAAAATAAAATCTTCCCCTTGACCTTGTAGTTATTACTGCCATCTCCCCTTCTCAATTAAAATTCTTGAAAAAGTCATCTGTTTATCCTTTTTATTCTTTTGGAGTACATGTTAAATGCCTACTGTGTGCTTGGCCTGTGCTAAGTGCTGATAATAGAACTTAACACTTAATAGTACTTAAATACTTAATAATAACTCCTTTCATGGGGTTTTTCTCCTAGCAGGGAAGACAAGAACAATTAAACAAAGAGGCATAGTTAAATGTTTCCCAAGGGAGGCACAGAGACTTCAGGGGCACAGTTCCCACACATTCTCACTTACCATTCATTCCTCACCCCACTACTATTATAGCCCTAACACTTCAAATTGATAAAACCAATATCATCAAAGTCACAAAATTTCTTCTAAACTAAGCTAAGTTCAATGGAAAATGTTCAGCCCTTATTTTAATCTTCTTCAATTGACATTACCTTGTAAGCACCTATAAAAGCTGATTTATTCCAGTGATATAAATTCAGAAAGTAACATGATATACAGTATTTGACAGCTTTCTTTGAGATATAGATAGATAGATATAGATATAGATATTTGAGGGGCACATATTCTTTGTGTTATGTGTTTAGGTAAAAGTTCTTCCTTTATTTTCAAGTAAGGGACTGGACACAGATGCAAAGAGCTCCAGGAAAAGCCCTCTAGTTCTGGATTGAGAAGAGGAAAGTGGGCTTTTAACATTCAGAGAGAATGGGATAATCCCTTGTCAATCATTTTTTTTCTCTTTTCCCCATTCTCTTGCACCCTAGACCCAAGGCAACCTGGTGACTATGATGGCTGTTGCATCAAGGACCTACAGGGAAGGTGTCTTAGTCTGTTCAGGCTGCTACATAACAAAATACCTTAGACGGGGTGGCTTATAAACAACAAAAAATTATTTCTTACAGTTCTGGAGGCTGGAAAGTCCAAAATCAAGGTACCAGCAAACTCAGAGTCTGGTAAGGGCCCATTTCCTGATTCATAGGTGGCATTTTCTAACTGTGTCCTCAAAGGGGACAAAGCAGCTCCCTTTTGTTTGTTTGTTTGTTTTTTGCCTGTGTTCCTATTCTTTTCTTTTCTTTTTGATCTAAGATAATTTTTCATGTCTTTAAAATAACTTGTTATTTCTATAAGATGATTTTTGTAAGCCTCTTAGTAACCACAATGCAAAAACCTATAATAGATTCACTAAAAATAAAAAGCAACATTTTAAACTATACTATCAGAGAAAAATCACTTAACCAAAAAGGATGACAGTAAGAAAGGAAGAAAGGAAGGGAGGAATTACAAAATGAATCAGAAAACAAGCAAAAAAATGGTAATAATAAGTCCTTACATATCAATAACACAATGTAAATGGCCTCAATACTCCAATTAGAAGACATAGAGCAGCAGATGGATAAAGAAACGAGACCCAGCCATATGCTGCCTTCAAGAAACCCATTTCACCTATAAAAACAAATAGATTAAAAGTGAAGGGTGAAAAAAGATATTCTATGCAACTGGAAACAAAATAAGAACAGTAGTAGCTATACTTATGTAAGATAAAATAGACTATAAATCAAAGACTGTAAAAAGAGACAAAGAAAGTCATTATATAATGACAAAGGGGTGAATTTAACAAGAGTACATAACAATTATAAGTATCTATGCACCCAACACCAAGCTCCCAAGTATATAAAGCTAACATTAATTGATCTAAGGAGAGGTACATAGAAAAACAGAAATAGTTGGGGTTTTTAACACCCTACTCTCAGTAATGGAACATTCCCCAGAACAGTCCATGCATTAGGCCACAAAAACAAGCCTCAGCAAACTCAAAAAGTAATCACATCAAGTATCTTTTCTGACCACAGTGTAATAAAACTAGAAATCAACAGCAAGAGGAACTTCTGAACTTCACAAACACATGGAAATTAAACAACATTCTACTGAGTAACCAGTCAATGAAAAATTAAGAAGAAAATTAAGAAATTCCTTGAAACAAATGAAAATGAAAATAAAACATACCAAAATCTATGGCATACAGAATAAGAAGTACTAAGAGGGAAGTTTATAACAATAAATACCTATATCAAAAAAGTAGAATATTTCAAATAAACAACCTAATGATACACCTCAAACATGTAGAAAAGCAAAAACACATCAAACTCAAAATTAGAAGAGGGAAAGAAATAATAAAGATCAGAAGAGAAATAGATGAAATTGAGACTAATACAGAAAAATCAATGAAATGAAAAGTTGGTTTATTGAAAAGACACACACAAAATCAACAAACTGCTGGCTAGACTAAGTAGGAAAATAAAAAGAAGACCCAAATAACATCAGAAATGAAAAAGGAGACATAAGAACTGAGACCACAAAAATACAATGAATCTTCAGAGATTATCATGATCAACTATATTTCAGCCAACTGGAAAATGTAGAAAATATGGATAAATTCCTGGACACACATAACCTACCAAGATTGTACCATAAAGAAATAGAAAACCTCAGTGAATGAATAATGAGCTACAAGATTGAAACCATAATAAAAAAAGTCCCCCATCAAAGAAAATCCCAGCACCTGATGGATTCACTACTGAATTCTACCATATTTAAAGAAAACCTAATACCAATTCTACTCAAACTCTTTAAAAAAATTGAAGAGGTAGGAATATTTCCAAAGTAAACAAAGATTTGTTTTTTTTTTTTTTGCTATTGTTTGAGTTCCTTATGTATTCTGGTTATTAATCCCTTGTCAAATGGATAGTTTGTAAATATTTTCTCCTATTCTGTGTGTTGTCTCTTTGTTAATATTTTTCTTTGTTGTGCAGTTTTTTAGCTTGATATAATTCCATTTGCTTGTGTTTGCTTTGTTGCCTGTGCTTTTGAGGTCTTACACAAGAAATCTTTGCCCAGACCAATGTCCAGGGGTGTTTCCCCAAGGTTTTCTTACAGTAGTTTCATAGTTTTATGTCTTAGATTCAAGTCTTTAATCCATTTTGATTTGATTTTTATGGATTGTTAGAGATAGGCATCTAGATTCCTTCTTCTGTCTATAATTATTCAGTCTTCCCAGTGCCATTTATTGAAAAGACTGTCTTTTCCCTATTTTAAGTTCTTGCCACCCTTGTCAAAGATGAGTTAGTTACAAATGTGTGGATTTATTTCTGGGTTCTCTATTATGTTCCACTGGTCCATGTTTGTGTTTTTATGCCAGTATTATGTTGTTTGGGTTACTACAGCTTTGCAGTAAATTTCAGAGTCAAGTAGCGTGATATCTCCAATTTTGTTCTTTTCACTCAGGATTGCTGTGGCTAGTCAGGGTCTTTCATGGTTCCATATAAATTTTAGGATTTTTTTTCTATTTCTGTGAAGAATGTCATTGTTATTATATTTTGATAGGGAATTCATTCAATCTGTAAATTGCTTTGAGTAGTATTGTTATTTTATCAACATTAATTCTTTCAATCCATGAACATGGAATATCTTTGCATTTGTGCCCTCTTCTATTTCTTTCATCAGAGTTTTATAGTTTTCCTTTTACAGATCTTTCACTTTTTTAGTTAGATTAATTCCTAGGTATTTTATGATTTTGTAGTTATTGTAAATAGGATTGCTTTGTTCATTTCTTTTTCAAATTGTTTGTTGTTGGTGCACAGAAATGCTACTGATTTTTGTATATAGATTTTGTACCCTGAAACTCTCCTGAATTTATCAGTTCTAACAATTTTTTGGTGGAGTCTTTAGGTTTTTTTAGGACATGATTATGTCATATGCAAACAAGGGTATTTTCACTTCTTCCTTTCCAATTTGGATGCCCTTTATTTCTTGTTCTTACCTAATTTCTCTTGACAAGACTTCTAGTATTATGTTGAATAATAGTGGTAAAAGTGGGCACTCTTGTCTTCTTCTAGACTTTAGAGGAAAGGTCTTCAATTTTTCCCATTCAGAGTAATGTTAGCCATGTGTTTGTCATAGATGGCCTTTATTATTTTGAGGTATGTTCCTTCTGTACCCATTTTATGAGGGTTTTTTTTAAATTCACAAAGGGATGTCGAGTTTTATATTTTTTTGACATCTATTGAAATAGTCACATAGTTTTTCTTCTTGATTCTGTAAAACATAGTTCCTTTTTCTCCATATACTTGCCAGCATCTGTTATTTTTTGTCTTTTTAATAGTAGCCACTCTAACTTGAGTAAAATGGTATCTCACTGTAGTTTTGATTTGCATTTCCCTGATGATTAGTGGTACTGAGTATTTTTTCATATACCTGTTGGCCATTTGTATGTTTCTTTTGAGAAATGCCTATTTGTGTCCTTTGTCCACTTTTTAATGGGATTATTTGTTTAACTGTTGAGTTGTTTGAGTTCGTTGTATATTCTGGACAGTGTTAGTGTGAATGTGTATTAGTACAGCTACTATGGAAAACAATACCGAGACTTCTCCAAAAACTAAAAATAGAATGACCACATAATCCATTAATCTCACTATGCCACTACTGGGTATTTGCCTAAAAAAAAGGAGGAAGAAGAAAGAAGAAAGAAGGAAGAAGAAGGAGAAGGAGAAGGAGAAGAAGAGCAAGAGGAAGAGGAAGAAAAAGAATGAAAGAAATCAATATATCAGAAAGATACATGCCCTACCCCCAACGTTTATTGAAACATTATTCACAATAGCCAAGAAACGAAACCAACTTAAGTTTCTATCAATGGACAAATGGATAAAGAAAATGTGGTATATATTCACAATGGAATATTATTTGGCCATAAAAAAGAGTGAAAACATGAATGGAACTAGAGGTCATTATGTTAAGTGAAATAAGGCAGGCACAGGAAGACAAATATCATATGTCCCCACTCAAATGTGGCAGCTAAGGAAGCTGATCTTTTAGAGGTAGAGAGTTGAATGATCAATACCAGAGGCTGGGGTGGGGGGGTAAAGAGAGGTTGGTTAATGGATACAAACATATAGTCAGCCAGAAGGAGTAATTTATAATGTTTGATAGCAGGGTAGGGTGACTACAGTTAAACAATGTATTGCGTATTTCAAAATAGCTAGAAGAAAGGGCTTGAAATGTTCCCAACACATAGCAATGATGGAACTCAAGGTAATAAATACCCTAAATAACCTGAATTGATCATTATACATTCTATGCATGGAACAAAATATCACATTCACCCCATAAATATGTACAAATATTATGTATCAGAAAAAGAAGAACTTAGTAAAGACTGTTTGCCTTTTGGAAACTACTAAAGAAATCAAGATATGGCTGTGAAATCTTCAGCAGTGACCATTAGATATTTTTAACCAAGGAAAATCGAAAATGAAACCAAACATTGGGATAAGGAATACAGGATAGAATGTTATATGTATAAATGGAAAGAGAATGGGAAGAAAGGTCAAAAATAGAAAATGCTCTATGACTGACCCATTCCTATAAGTAGGAAAGGAAGACTATTATGATAAAGCTGAAAATCAAATAAATTAGAAGCATATTAAAATATACAACAAAAAACACTAGGAAAGGTAACATGATTAAAATTAAGTTGTGGAAGAAAGAGAAGGAGGAGGAAGAAGGTATAACTATCTCGAATTGACACATTATTTGAACTCTAAAATTAAAATTAGACTTCCCTATAAGTAGTTTTTATCACCATCTCCTCATATACACTAAACGTAAGACTTAAAGTGAATATCTGTGGTTATTTCCATGGTTATAGTATTTTTAATTCTTTAACGTTTTTTATTATAAAATTTATTTCAAAGCCTATATCATGTCAACTTGTTTTATAATTATAGTATTTACTAATAAACTTTCTCTCTTTCCTTTATGGCTAACAATCAAGACTTTGGGAAGAGAGATGAGAAATATATGACACAAAATGCAAATTGGCAGAGGACCAAAATCAGTTGAAGATAATTATCTAAGAAAATAGTGTTAGAGACCACCTTAAGGTGGATCAACAACAAAAATGCAAGAACCAGGTTAAGAAGCCAGGGAAAGAGAAAGTAAGAGAAAAAGAGAAGAAAATAGGATCCGCCCCCCGCCCATGGCAATAAACATATAAATGATTGCTCTAGCTTGAGACCCCTTCTCTTTTATTCTTGCTTACTGGAATTGTTCTACATAGGTATCTATTTACAATAAAGAATACTAAACTTTTTATTTTTTAAATTTAGCTATGCTACTTGTATTGTGCGTTCACAATAATTTTTGTAAAAAGATAATGGCTTCTTTTAAGCCCAAATTTCCTAATTTTCAATGAATACATACAGTTTTTTTTTTAAAAGTCAGAATAATGAAAAAATAAATGGTGTGTGTGTGTGTGTGTGTGTGTGTGTGTGTGTGTGTAATGAGTTTGCCGCTTCAGAAATGGTCTGGCGCTAAGGAGGAATTTTTTATGATTGTACTTGATCATGCATTTTTATATTTTCTTTATTATATGATTTTCCAGTTGTATGTGTATACTCCTTTTTTCCCTTAAGAATACAATATCCTTCTCAATATTAATACTTATATGTAGTTTAACTGCAAAACTAATAGAAAAATTCTTCTTTTATGTTTCATATATAATAGTTTTAAACTTAAAATTATTATAGTTCATTATGTTAAACTCAACTATAGTATTAGTATTGATCTTTTCAATCTCATGAGAAAGTATTTCTGGTATTTAATCTAGGAAAGACATGGCTATTTTATATAGCATTTGCTCTTATTGTATCAAAATTACCCAGAATAGTATTATGTTCCATTCTTCCTTCCTAGATAGATAAATTTGAAATTTATATAATTAATAACAATTTTAAGATAAGTGGCTGGTATTTAAAACTCCTGATCCAAAGGATCTGATGGCAGAATGTAGTGAAAGAATTACCCTCTGGTTCTTGATCTTCATGCTATTCCCCAATATTATGGGATGTTTCCTTTTAATAGCACAAAATATGTGATTCATATTAACCATATCAACTATGGACTAACTATGACAGATCTTTATCTTCAGTGCTTACATTTACCTATTTTTTCCTTATCTTTCCTTATCCTAAAATATTCCATATAAGTTCATACTTTTAATGGTAATTTAGAAAAATCCCTAAAAACTGTATTACATTAAAGAGGAAAAAACTAGACTACAAAATCAAAGAATTTCAAAACTGTAATACAAGTTAGATCTAGCTAAGTTTACATAGCCCCAAGGACACAAAAGTATAACAAATGCAGCTACATGTAAGCTCTGAACGACTATATGCTAAACTGCAGAATCAAAGAAATGGGGACCATAGTCACAAGTAATTAGTGCATAAAGTTGAAAAATAATTCAAGGTACATAAAAGGATATCGTGAGTAGACAGTCATTGCAAAATATCATCTAAAAGTAGAATCACCAGTATGTATGTATGTATAAAAAATGATCATTGTTAGGATAAATATAAAGATTATATTTATAAAAATAAGTGGGCTATTAAATTCATTCATATATTAGTGTGAATTTCCCTCTCAGTTTAGATGAACCACTATTTAGGATTCTGAGGAAAATGATACTTTGGTATAATGTCAACGTTATTTGTTGAATTCCCAACAGCGATTTCCCTACTCTTATTGCTTTTTAATAGAACCTCAATTTTGTTCACATGTTGGTAGCAAAGTAGGCAGAGCAGTGGACTCAGCTGCAGGAGATGAATCACTGTTAGTCTAATCACATTCTTCTTTGAGTAATTGGTTTAGTGGAACAGATGACTCAGTTCTAGCCAATAAGTCTTGATAGGATGTCTGGAGTGGGCTTCTGGGTAAGATTTTCTTCCCTGATTAAAAAAAAAAATGCCAAGAGAAACTCTTCTTAGTCCTAATTTTGGAGGAGGTTATGTGAGGCTCTGATACTTGCAGCTTCAGTAGCTACCTTTGGATGCTGGGAAACAAGGAAGAAAACAAAACCCAAGCCTCTGGAGTAAGTGACTGAAAAGGTAGGGCATCTGGGACCTTGAGAACATTACTGAGCCACTGATTAATGAATCCTAAAACTACTTTCCTGCAGACTTCTTGTTACCTGAGATAATACACATCTATTATGTAAATCACTTTTTGTTGAGTACCCTGTTACTTGAAGTCAAAATATATCCTACTTGACATGGGTGTAAAAAAAAACAGGTACACTTTTGGAGGTAGTCACTACATCTGTGGAGGGGCCTGAATAACCTACGAGTTGCAAGGGGCACTGGGTTTAGAAACCAGGGGAGTGTCAGGAAGGTCTGAGAAATGGCCTTTGTATCCTCCTCCCTTTGCAGTTTGCATCAAGTGCCACCCACCTTTCACCTACAATTATCCCTTTGCAAATACATAAGAATTGCCTCAAGCTAGAATGACAAATATCAAATCCTATTTATCAAAGTTGTATAAACAACAAAAAATTTCAAACTAACCAAATCATAGGTCTAGGTGGCCCAATATGACTTTCTGAATGTGTTCACATTTCTGGGTCCTCAGGTCAAGTAATGTTTCTACATTATTCCATGAACCTTTTCAATTATCTTTGAACTGTAAATACTTTGAACGGTATAAAATAAGAGAAACACAATGTATAGAATGAAAATAGCACTGGATTTTGTAACAGAAGCCCTAGTAGTGAGTTTTGGCCTACTAATAACTAATTCTAAGTCTCCAGGCTTCGATTTCCTTATCTGTAAAATAGAGGTAATAATACTTATGTCATGAAGTTTAATGAGCATTATATGTGACAGTGAAGAAAATGTTGTATATCTTAGAAAATAAAATACAAAGCAAGGTGTTTAATGACATAGTGTAGGAAGATATTTGTAATATAAAGGAATGATTCCTTAGTTCACTATAAAAACTGAAAAGTAGACATGACAAAAGTGAATCATCTTTTCAAGTTTAAGGAAGCTTCATGGCTTTCTTTGCATGCTATGCTCACTGCCATAGTGGACAGCCAACATCAAAGGGCAGCTTGTGACAAAATATATTTATTTATGGAGACCCTAAATATCATTGTACTTTTTATTTTTATTCTAGTAATATGAAAACATACCATGTATGTAACCTGAAATTCATAATAACAAAACCAGACAAAGTCATTATAAGAGAAACAGACCAGTATTTCTCCTGAGTGGGAATTTTAAAATTCTAAATAAGCTTTTAACAAATCAAATGTAATATATAAAAACGTTACATCATGATGAAGTGGGGTTTATCCAAGGAATATAAGGTTGGTTTAACATTCAAAACTCAATTAATGTCATTCACCATATTAAGAAACTAAAAAAGAAAAACCATATGATTATTGCAACAGATGCAGAAATATCATTTAACAAAAACCTACATCTACTCCTAATAAAACTTTTAGCAAACTGGGAATAGAAGTGAACTTCCTCAACCTAAGAAGATGCATCTATAAAAAACCTTCAGCAAACATCTTACTTAATGTTAAAAGGCTGCTTTCCCCTAAAATCAACAAACTGGCAAGGATGCCTACCCTCATCACTCCAAATAATGGGTCAATTGTATAAACACTAAAAAAGTATAACATAAAGTATAAATTCAGTATAATTATAAAATGGTCTCCAAATTTCCTGCCCCCAGTTGTCTGCTTTGTATAATTGCCTCCCCTTGAAGGTGGATAAGACTGTCAGTATGATAGCTTTCACTCCTGTGATTATGTACCATTTATGAAAAAATGAAATTTGCAGATGTAATTAAGATCCCAAATCAGTTTATTTTGAATTAAAATGGAAATGATCTGGGTGGTTTGACTTAATCCTGCAGAAACCCTTAAAAAGCACGAGTAAAATGTTCTCCCGCTGACCTTAAAGAAGATGGAAGCCACACGAGTTCTGCAACATTCAGGAACTGAACACTGCCAACAACCTGAATGAGCCTGGATGAGTACCCTGAGCCTCAGATGGGAATGCGGCATTGGCAGATCCACTGATTGCAGCCATGGACGCCCCGAGCAATGGATTCAACTAACCCATGCCCAGACTCCTGACCAATGGAAATTGGAAGATAATAACTGGGTGTGGTTTTAAGTCACTAAGTCTGTGGTACTTTATTACTCAGGAATACACAACTAATATACATACCATTCACAATACCATCAAAAATATAAAATAATTGGGGATAAATCTGACAAAAGATATAAAAGATCTGTACACTGAAAGCTTCCAAACATTGCTGAGACAAAGTAAGGATCTCAAAAAAGGAGATGTGTATTACCTTCATAGGTTGGAAGACTCAATACTTGTGAGAAGTCAGTCCTCTGCAAATTGATCTATAATTTCAACTCAATCCTAATCAAAATTGCAGGAGGCTTTTTTGGCATATATAGACAAATTGCTTCTAAAATTTATATGGAAATGCAAAGGTCCTAGAACAACTGAAACAATTTTGAAAAAGAAAAATAAAGTTGGAGCACTAACACTTCAAGTACCCAGAACCTACTCTATATGCTACAGCAATCAAGATAATGTGGTATTGACACAAAAACCATCAAATAGAACAATGAGAGTGGAGAGTCCAAAAACAGACCCCCATACATATTAACAACTAATTTTCAACAAAGGTACAAAGACAATTAGTGAAGAAAGGATATTCTGGGACAAGTGGATATCCACATGCAAAAAGGTAAATTTTGAGGTAGAACTCATACCACAGTAAAAAGTAACTTAAAATGTGTCATAGATGTAAATGTAAAACCTTAAACTATAAGAGCAAAAGAAAATGTGACAGAAAACTTGTGACCCTGGGTTTGGCAAATATTACTTTGTTATGACAGAAAGTACAATTCATAAAAATATAAGTTGATAAAATAGGCTTTATCACTACTAAAAATATCTTCTCTTCAAATGACACTATTAAGTGAACTTAAAGACAAGCCACAGGTTAGGAGAAAATATTTTCAAATCACATATATGACAATAGACAAGTATCAGAATTCATAAAGAACTCTAAAAATTCAACACTAAGGAAACAGACAATTTGATTTTTACAGCAAGCAAACAAAAGTTTTGAATGGTCACAGATATACAGGAGAAGAAGAATATATACAGACAGGAAATAAGCATATGAAAAAATGATCATCATTAGTCACTAGGGAAATGCAAATTAAACCACAATAAGATACCACTACACACCTATTAGAATTGTTAAAGTTAAAAATATTGACCATACCAATTGTCCATGATATGGAAGAATTAGAACTCTAATATACTAGTGGGAATGTGAAATGATACAACCACTTTGGAAAATTGTTTGACAGTTAAATGTATACCTACTGTCTTAGTCCAATTACACTACTATAGTAAAATATCATAAACTAGGCAGCTTATAACCAACAGAGATTTATTTCTTACAGTTCAGGAGGCTGGGAAGTCCAAGACCAAAGTGACAGATTCAATGTCTGGTGAGGCCTGCTTTTTGGCTCATAGATGGCACCTTCTCACTGTGTCCTCACATGATGGAAGGGGCAAGGTAGCTCTCCATGACCTAATAACCTCCCAACAGACCTACTTCTTAAGACCATCACATTGCTGATTAGGTTTCAATGTAAGAATTTGGGGGGAACATAGACATTCAGACAATAGCATCCACTAACTTATCCAACCATTTCATTTCTAGGTATTTACCTAGGAAAAACTGAAACAGATGTCCATACAAAGATTTGCACGCATTCTCTTAAGTAGCTTTACTTGTAATATCAAAAAATTAGAAGCAACCCTAATGTTCATCAACAGGTAAATGGGTAAACAAACTATGGTGTACCCATATGACGGACAACTATTTAGCAATAAAAAGAATGAATTATTGATACATACTACTATAGTTGAATCTCAAAATAATTATGGTGAGTAAAGGAAACCAGATGCAAAAAGCATACATTGTATAATATAAAAATTCTAAGAAATGAAAACTAATGTAGAACACATTCAGCACCCAGATATTCATTTCTAATATCATTTTTGATAAAATGAATCGAACTTCCTTGGAGATATGGCTGATTCTCAGACCTTAACAGGAAATATACAAGATGAGTCTGTGCACCTTGTAACACCAGAAAGTAAGAAAGTGTGCGCACACAATAACGGGAGCATGGCAGGGCACAGGAGCCAACTGAAAGAGCTCCCAATGTCCAAAGCTGGAACAATTTGAGCAACAAAATATCAATGAATCCATATTGAAATAAATAAAAGACTGAATAAAGTAGTAAATGGGTGAGAATAGGTACATCTTTCATGCAGAATTTCAACTAAATTATGTAGTTGCTCCACTGTAAAGGTATAGCTAACTCCTTACTCCCCCATACTCCTTAAGTGACTCATAGTGACTTCCTTCCAAAGAGTACAGTATGGAAAGAGAGAAGAATGAATTAACTGTGCAGTAGAGAAACCTGACAAACACTGGTTCAGCCAGGTGATCAAGGTCAATATCAACAGTCATAAGTCATATTGACAGTATGTACCTTTGATTTAATGTGATTAATATGGCACTTTACCTCTTTGATTTTCCTCCTCCAAACCCATGACCTAGTCTACTCATGAGGAAATAAATACATCAAATTCCAGTAGAGGAGCATACTACAATATACCTTACCAGTACTCCTCAGGACCGTCAAGGTCATCAAATATAAGGCAAGTCTGAGAAACTCTCACACCCAAGAGGAGCCTAAGCAGACTTGACAACGGTGAAATGAACCCTGGACGGGATCCTGGAAGGGAAAAAGAACATTAGGTAAAAACCAGGGAAATTGAAATTTAACAATGTATCAATATTAGTTCATTAATGGTAACAAATGTACCCTATTAATATAAGATGCTAGTAATAGGAGACACTGTGCAAAGGATATATGAGCACTCTCTGTTAATCTGTTCAATTTTCTGTAAATCTAAAACTGTTCTGAAAAATTTTAAATTTAAGGCAAACAGACCTAAAAAGCATATATCTAATATAATGCTTAATAAATAAGATATGCATTTTTTAAAAAATCTAATATATAGTGACAGAAGATTAGTGGTTGCTAGGGGAGTGGCGATGGTAGTAGGGGAAGGGGAAGGGAAAGAACAGTATGAAGGGATTAAAAAGCAGCACAAGGTACTTTCGGAGCCAAAGTGTATGTTTATCATTTTGCTTGTGATGGTTTCACAGGTATATACATTAAGTCAAGTCAAAACTTTTTTTTTTTATTTATTTATTTATTTATTTTTTTTTTGAGACAGAGTCTCACTTTGTTGCCCGGGCTAGAGTGAGTGCCGTGGCGTCAGCCTAGCTCACAGCAACCTCAAACTCCTGGGCTTAAGCGATCCTACTGCCTCAGCCTCCCGAGTAGCTGGGACTACAGGCATGAGCCACCATGCCCGGCTAATTTTTTTGTATATATATTTTTAGTTGGCCAGATAATTTCTTTCTATTTTTAGTAGAGACGGGGTCTCACTCTTGCTCAGGCTGGTCTCGAACTCCTGACCTCGAGCAATCCACCCGCCTCGGCCTCCCAGAGCTAGGATTACAGGCGTGAGTCACCGCGCCCGGCCTCAAGTCAAAACTTAACAAATTGTGCAGTTTAAATATATGCAGCTTGTTGTATGACAGTTACACAAACAAAGCATTTTTTTCAAACTATAGGGGAAAAAAGCTTCCAAATTTAAATATTCTTCTCTAAAAATAAATTTCAGAATATATGGAGTTGGCCCCATTATGCTTGAATTTAATCTGTGAATTCTGTTTTATTCAAAGATTCATATATTCAGGGAGTTCCTGTGCCAACATTGCTTATTACTCAGCATCAAATTTCATGGAATAATGGTGATTCAGGACATGCTGGGCATCTTTATTATTGTTTTCCCACTTAAAGATTTTCAGTCTTACGGAAACAACCAAGCCAAACTATCTGGCTTAAGGGAATTTTTATAACCAACCAAAATTAAGCCAAATATAGTTTGTCAGATTTAAAATGAGGCCAATTGTCAATTTTTTAAATTTATTATTTTATTTCAGAATATTACAGGGGCACAATTGTATTGGTTACATAAATTGCTTTTGTACTATTTGAGTCAAAGTTACAAGTGTGTCCATCCCCCAGATAATGCACATTGTACCTGTTAGGTGTGAATTTAACCATCCCCCCTCCCCCCTTCCCCTGCTTGATTTCTGTTCAGTTTTGCTACCATATGTGCACATGAGTGTTGATAGATTACTTCCAATTTAATAGTGAGTAGTACATGTGGTGTTTGTTTTTCCATTCTTGTAATACTTCACTTCGAAGAATAGTCTCCAGTTCCATCCAGGTTGTTATAAAAGGTATTAGTTCACCATTTTTTATGGCTGAGTAGTACTCCATGGTATACATATACCACATTTTATTAATTCACTCATGTATTGATGGGCACTTGGGTAGATCCCACATCTTTGCAATTGTTAATTGTGTGGCAATAAACATTTGAGTGCAAGTGTCTTTTTGAGAAAATGACTTTTTTTTTTTTTTACTATTGGATGCCCAGTGAACATACTATACCTGCTTGCTGGAATTCTTTTTACCCTTCCTCTACCTGCCTAACTCCCACATATCTAAAACTAGTCAGTCAGAGTAAACTAGTTGCTAGAACAATCAACTCCAAAACCCAGTGGCTTAACATGATAGAAGTTTATTTCTCACTCATGTAGTCCCGCCCAGGTGATTCATGGGTCCAGGCTTCTTACTTCTAGTGGCTCCGCTCATCCTGCAATCTTGGAGTCTTCCTCTGTATCCTCTATACCCAGCTAGACAAACTGTGGGCATCAGTATAGATAGGACCCCTAGGTCCTATAAGGAAACCTGCAAACAATTAACTCCATTTTGAATAGGATATATTTAAGATGATGTCAAAATTCCCAGTAGTCTTGGGTTTGGCACTCAGATTATTAATTTATGACTCTGTAACTGAAATATATATTATAATACTCTGTCTCTCTCTACTGTCTTCATGAATTTAGAGGTGCTTTGTTTAAAAAGGTCAGAGACAATTATTTTTAACAATGAGAATATTGAAAAGAGAAAAATACTGTTCAATGTCTCTATGGAGGATTCTATGATGTAGACAGGGTATAAGCTGGAGCGAAAAGAAAAGAAACTTTTCTTAAAGTGCTACATTTTAGAAATTGGAACGCATTCCTTAGGACAAATCAAAGTATGGCACAAAATCCAAATTTCCCGCACAGTAGAGAAGTGTCACCGACTGTCTTCCACTTCCAAACTTCTCTGTCACATTGAGGGCTGTTCAAGAGAAATTTGGAAGCACTCACTTTTATGGAATTCATAAGGGACAGAATCAATTTTAAAGTATTTAGGATGATCTTTGATACGTTTATTATTCCAAAAGATAATGTAGCCACACTTCTTCCTCTGTGTTAAATCTTTACAAAACTGAAAGCCTAAAAAGATTTATACAAATTCTGCTACTGATAGAATCTATTCGTTTTTCCAATTTGATTGGGCGTAAGTTTTAATTTGTAGTACAAAATCTAATATGTTCAGGAGGTCCCATCCCAAAGCACCTGCTCCTCAGAGTGGCATTCAGACTAGCAGGTGGAAATACCAACTCCCGATTTTCAGATCTGGTCCGCAACTGGTGTTGGGAGGGGCTTTGGGCGGGGCCTCCAAAGAGGGAGGAGGCGTTGTTAGAAAGCTGTGGAGCGGGTCTACGGCTGTCGCTAATCTAGTTAAGCCTTGTTGTATTTGAGTGTGAGAGGACTCCGGTGTGTTGGTATCATTCTCAATGAGAACTAGCTGCACTTGGCTTTTGAGTGGAATCTGCAACCAGAGGCGGCTCATCCTCCAAGATTGCTGAGAACTGTGAATCTGCAGAGATGATTGTCACCTGCTGTTGGGAGCCGGCAGAAGCACGACTCTTCCCGAGAATGGGTTGTACCGAGAGGTCCGACTAGCCCCAGGGTTTTAGTGAGAAGGGCAGTGGAACGTAGTCAGGGATTAGGAGCTAAATGGCATGCACGGGTTTGAAGCCAGAGGAAAAGTCGGGAGATGAGCCGCGCGTAATTGAATTGCTCTCACAGCCGCAGCCACTCCAGTGCCGAACTTGTGAGTACTCTGCGTCTCCTGTCCTAGGACAGAAGCCGGAGAACTCTCTCGGAGAACTCTCCCAGTTGGGAGACAGATCCCCGCAACTACCTTTTCCTGCCCTCCCCACTCGCTGCTGGGATGTAACGACCGCCACGCTTCCCCTGACGACAGGATGGAGGGCAAGGACAGGAGCTGACCAGCGCCGCCCTCTCCCACCCCCGACTCGGGAGGTGGAGATCCCCGGGGTCCGGCCAAATTCAACACCCATTTTCTCCTCCCTCTGCCCCTATTTTCTCGACAACCCCTCCTTTTCCCTCCTCCCTAGAGACGGGGGAGGAGGAAAGGGGAGTCCAGGTCGTCATGACTGAGCTGAAGGCAAAGGATCCCCGGGCTCCCCACGTGGCGGTCAGCGTGCCCTCCCCCAGCGAGGTCGGATCCCCCCTGCTGGGTCGCCCAGACCCCTTTCAGGGGACCCAGACCTCAGATGCCTCGCCTGTAGTCTCGGCCATACCCATCTCCCTGGACGGGCTGCTCTTCCCTCGGCCCTGCCAGGGACAGGACCCCCCAGACGGAAAGACGCAGGCCCAGCAGTCGCCGTCGGACGTGGAGGGCTTATATTCCGGAGTTGAAGCCACAAGGGGTGCAGGAGGCGGCAGTTCTAGACTCCCAGAAAAGGACAGAGGGCCGCTGGACAGTGTCTTGGACACGCTTCTGGAGCCCTCGGGTCCCGGGCAGAGCCACGCCAGCCCTCTTGCCTGCGAGGCCACCAGTCCTTGGTGCCTGTTTGGCCTCCAGCTTCCCGAAGATTCCCGGGCTGCCCTCACCACCCAGGGGGTGTTGGCCCAGCTCATGAGCCGGCCGGGGGGCAAAGCCGGAGATAGCTCCGGGACGGCAGGTGCCCAGAAGGTGCCGCCCAGGGCCCTGTCACCGTCCCGGCAGCTGCTGCTCCCACCCTCTGGGAGCCCGCCCTGGCCCGGGGTCCCGGTGAAGCCGTCTCCGCAGCCCGCTACGGTGGAGGTGATGGAGGAGGAGGGCAGCTCCGAGTGTGAGGACTCGGAGGGTCCCCTTCTGAAGGGCAAACCTCTAGCTCTGGGAGGAACCGCGGCCCGGGGAGGAGCCGCGGCCGCAGGAAGCGTCGCCCTCGCCCCCAAGGAAGATTCCCGCTTTTCAGCACCCAGGGTCGCCCTGACGGAGCAGGACGCGACGGTGGCGCCCGGGCGCTCCCCTCTGGCCACCACGGTGATGGATTTCATTCACGTGCCCATCCTGCCTCTCAACCATGCCTTCCTGGCCGCCCGCACCCGGCAGCTGCTGGAGGGGGAGAGCTACGACGGCGGGGCCGCGGGAGCCAGCGCCTTCGCCCCGCCGCGCGGCTCGCCCTCGGCCCCGGCCAGCGCAGTCGCGGGTGGCGACTTCCCCGACTGCGCGTACCCGCCCGACGCCGAGCCCAAAGACGACGCGTTCCCTCTCTACGGCGACTTCCAGCCGCCTGCCCTGAAGATCAAGGAGGAGGAGGAAGGCGCGGAGGCCGCGGCGCGCACCCCGCGTCCATACCTGGTGGCCGGTGCCAACCCCGCAGCCTTCCCGGAGTTTTCGCTGGCGCCGCCGCCGCCGCCTCCAGCGCCCTCCTCCAGGCCCGGGGAAACGGCGGTGGCGGCCGCACCCGCCAGTGCCTCTGTCTCGTCGGCGTCCTCGTCGGGGTCGGCCCTAGAGAGCATCCTGTACAAGGCGGAGGGCGCGCCGGCCCAGCAGGGCCCATTCGCGCCGCAGCCCTGCAAGGCTCCGGGCGCCGGCGCCTGCCTGCTCGCGCGGGACGGCCTGCCCTCCACCTCGGCCGCCGCCGCCGCCGCCGCCGGGGCGGCCCCCGCGCTCTACCCGCCGCTCGGCCTCAACGGGCTCCCGCAGCTCGGCTACCAGGCCGCCGTGCTCAAGGAGGGCCTTCCGCCGGTCTACCCGCCCTATCTCAACTACCTGAGGTGAGGGCCGGAGCGGGGCGCGCCCCGAGAGTCGCGGGGGTAGCGGGCGGGCGGGCAGCCGCAGCTCGGGACTCCGCTCCTCCGCGTGGCCGCGAGGGGGTGGGCACCGGCACGGGGCACGGGGCAGTTTGCCTCCCTGCTTCCCTCTCCCGCTCCTCACTCTTTGGGGGAGGCTAAGGAGGCGCAGAATATGCCATTTTTGGAGCGTGCCTGCCCGAAAGCATTTTTAAAAAACTTTCTGAATCTTCGAGATTGCGAAGCAGGACCAACCCTGATTTAAAATGTGCAGCGTCACTCCAGGTCCGCTGTAGCCCAGCGGAGCGGAAAGGGTGCGGCGAGTTGGGGGCTTCATCGAGGGCTTCATTTCTTAGAGGAAAGACAGTTACCAGGAAAGGCTGTCTGGGAGAGGAGTTCAGGCACCGGTCCCCCGGGAGGGGGGACTTGATGAAAGGTGGCCAGGCGGAACCGAAAGCAGAACCATCTTAGGTATTTGGACAATTTAACGGCTCAATTTTCATACGAATTTCGAGATTAAAGTTAATTTTAGTGTGATAGGTCTAAATTGTGGATTTAAACATCAATTACTGCAAGTGTCTCTTTTTCTAATATTGAGATTCGCTATAACTGTTTTGATATTGAGTCTTATGTGTTGTGAAGGCAACAGTGTCAGTGTTGAACAGTACTTTAAAATGACAAATACATATGCTTGTTTAAGTAAACAATTATTACAGGGTCGTGTTTTGAAAAACTCAAAACAAAAGCATTTCTAAGTATAATTGAACTCTTAAACCAAACCATGTTTATTGCTAACTAGCAGAGGAAGGACATAACATTTCGTTTGTCAAAAACTAAATTACTTCTTTATAAGGAATTTTATAGAAAGATTTCTTTTTAACAAAATAGACCTTAGCTTTCCTGAACATAAAATTATACACTAATTATTATTCTTTTATGTTGGTGCTACCGATGAATGGCTAATAATTTGCAAGTCTGATGAATCCATTTACAGGTAGTCTGTTACACCAAGTTTAGTTTGCATGTCTTTCAAGTGTGAGTGTATGCAGTTCTATTTTTAAAATCTCCTTTCACCCTGTTAATGCTGGTTTAAGAAACCTTTAGTATTAGATAGTGGTGCACCTAAAAATAAATGGAGTACTTTGTTTTGCATTTCAAGGCAGGATTCGGAAGCCAGCCAGAGCCCACAGTACGGCTTCGAGTCATTACCTCAGAAGATTTGCTTAATCTGTGGAGATGAAGCATCAGGCTGTCATTATGGTGTCCTCACCTGTGGGAGCTGTAAGGTCTTCTTTAAAAGGGCAATGGAAGGTAGGCTCCTTTCCCCTAATACGTTATTATTGGTTTAATTGTAAATGGAGACCATCTAATATTTTATAGATTTTAATTATCTCTCATTCTAAGAAATGGTGATTTTTCCATATAACTTAAAATATATGATGATATTTTAACAATGTGTTTTTATTTATAATACTCAAAATTGAATGTATTTGGATATTGTAATTGCATACTCTTTGACCAACACTTTCAATATTAGACACAAGTCATAATAATCTTGAGGACAGTGCTATTATTGTTTCTTAACTATGTAGCTTTCAGGAAACAGCTCTGTTCTAATTGTAATTTTTAACGTACCTATTATATGTAAAGCACTTTAAAATTTTGATTAAAAGAAAATTGGTAGTAGAGATTATGTACACACACATATATATAGCACACATATACATGATGTAGTTATACAATTTCTACATGCTTTTGTCTTTTCCCTATATGCATGTTTATGTAATACTTACACAGTGGTAATTCTAGACAAAATTTTTAAATTCTTTTTTTGTTCAGTTTATTTTTGTAAGTGTATAAGAGGATAGAAGTGAACGGTTTAAAACAAATGAAATATTTGGACATCACAGTAATATAATTTCTAAAGAAGTATTTTGCTCTCAGTAAAACTTTCATGTTTTTAAAATCATTTTAAATTATTTATTACTTCAGATTGACTTGCATGGTATGTTTCAGACTTTGAATTTCTCTTTCTACCTACATTAAACTCTCAGCAGCCAAACACATTTATATTTGAAGATAACAATACATTTAAAGATCATGTCATGTTTTAACACTAGCAATAAATGTATTTTATAATAAGCTGAAATGGAGTTTAAGGTTCCTTCTGGAGTGCTGAGATCACACCTAGGCAAGGAACCAAAGATCCAAATGTCATGTAGGCTTTTGTTTTCTGAGTTTTCTGACTTTAATGGCCCTCTTTTTATAAGCAGGAGAGAGTGGAGAACTGTCACTTTAAGGGGGCTTTCAAAGGAGTTCTTCATAAAAAGTATTTGCTTTGTATATTTTTAGAATGATTTTTTTCACAAAAGATGAATGTATTTCGCTGATGTTGAATGTATTCAGCTTCAGTGGGATTTAATTGCATTTTAAATTAATTGAGCTACTGTTAAAAGAAGGTACTTGAGAAAATGGGGCAACTGAGAATGGACTTACTTTTCCATTGATATCATTTAGTCACAGTTACAGATGGAAGTTCTTTGTGTGGAAAAGTCAGTTTTCCAGTGGGTAATTGGAGTTACTATCTTTTATCTGACTCTGGTTCTGGTTTCTTGAACATTACTTTCTGCATTAATATGATTTTCTCCCTTCTCAAGAGTCTCCTAAGAATAGTATAATTTATAAGTGAATGACCCTCTTAGAATCCCCTGAAGGCCACTTTGTCCTAGCCCAGCTCTTTCTTTTTACACATAAGCAGGTCCCAAAGACATAAATCTGAGTTTCCAAAGGTCACAGAACTAGTTAATAGCTGATTGTTAGTAAACATAGGTTAGATATTTTTTAAATTGCAATGCTTATAAAACAGGGATGGTATGAACAAATAGATATATGATAAATGTCATTTAATTTTCAGAAGTTACTTCATAAAGTGCATATGTATAAGAAGGAGCGCCCTAACTATAAAATACAAATGCTTTCACATAAGTATCAGAATAGCATCTAAAACCATAGAGGTGGTCTTCCCAAATTTAGTCTTAGAAAGCATTTGTTGGACTCCTACTGTTGGCATGGTCTTATAGTCTTCAGAAGTAGAAATGAAGCACTCTTATTCAGCAATGTTTATAAAGAGGAACTGAAGATAGATGTTGATAAATCATTCTTGAAACTAGAGTAAGATTATAAAACTATATGAGTAATTTCATTCATTCAGCAATTATTGTATACCTCTTATATTTAGATGTGACAAAAATACTCTTCCTCTCACTTCACCTTCCTGTGCCTTAATATAAAATGAGTATAATAACAGTAGCTACTTCTTAGAGTTGCTATAAAGATTAAATAAGTGAATATATGAAAAGTATTTAAAAGAAAACCTGGAATATTGTCAACTTCCACTAGTGTTGTTTTTACTTTCAAGGAGCTTATAATAGAGTTGAAATGAAGCTTCTCACTAAATGCCCTGATAAGCCATTCTGTAATGTGTATGAGATTTGTGTGGTTTGTGAGTTTGGGTGTTTGGATAGAGGGGAGGTGATTGTGGGCTGGAACATGTATATTTGAGAATGATGCGGGGAGGCTTCCTAGAAGATATGAACCTCATTATGGTTATTAAAGGAAAAAGAAGATCTCTGGGCATCGAGGAGAGCTTTTAAGTGTATATATTCAAAGAAGAGTGAAGAAATTAAAATTATACTAAGAGTTGAATATTCATATTAGGAACTTGTAAGAATTAAAGGTTGGGAAGTTAGTTTCTAATGTTTCAGTGAATTGGGAGAGAATTGGTGAAGTAAGGGAACAGAATAGAGAGAAACTTCTGGGAGTTTTCAGGAATGAGAAAGATAAGTAGAAAGACTTAATACCAGGTTTGCAATTTTAGAGGAAAGCAATGTTGTGTGATGAGCTGGTTCAGTCAAGGTGGAGCTATGTGTGCTGCCAATATGGCCAGAAGTTGAAAGTTGATAGGTAATGATATGGATATTAATGTTACCAAGGATAATGATAGCATTATAAAGTGCTTTCTCTGTGCCAGTTATTATTTAAATGTTTTACAGCTTTCAGCTTATTTAATCCTTATGATGTAGATATTATTATTACTCCCACTTTGCAAATGAGGAAACTAAGGCCCAGAGATGTTAAGCTGCCTTAATCACAGTTAGGAAGTGGTAGAGTCAGGATTCAAACCCAGGTGGTGTGACTCCAGAATCCCTGCTCTAGACCACTGTGTTTCCTTTCTCATAGTAGGAAATGTGGTCAAAGAAAAACAATAGAGAGTTGGAAGAAAAAAATGTGAGGTAAGCAATGAAACATCTGGGAAGGTAAAAGTGAATCCTAAAGCAGAATGCAAGACCAGGGGTGATGAGAAGTATGTGATATAAATGGATGGATCATATTAACTTCACACTTAGGGTAGTGATGGGAAAACATAATCAGGGGCCAAAAACCACTTTCACAACCTCTCTTCCAATTTAGGAGTAGGAGATGAAGTTACCCATGAAAGCTGGATTTTCTTTAATATAAGACAAGAGAGAAAAAGTAGAGAAAAATACCACTCAGGAAATGGGGATGTGGTGGGGGAGGGGAAGATTACCTCTTTAAAGCTAATTGAACTGTTCAAGATATAGTGTTAGCAAAAAAAACAGTTGTTTTAATAGCCCGGTGCATTCCTTTACCAAGACTTGTAGGGTTGGAGTGACCCAGAATGTGGTCAGGAATTTCCTTCATACCTTTCAAGGAGGTGAAGTAATAATGACTTGCCAGCCATACAAATGCAGGCAAGTGACCCAGTTTGTGAAGGAAAGGATCATTTCTCACTGGCTTATCTTTGTATGCACTGTGTCTAGCTCAGTGCTAAGAATATACTAGGCCTTCAATAAATATTTGCTACATGAACCAGTCATCATAACTGGTAATGCCATACTCTTATTCTTTGAATGCTTTGCTCTGTGACAGCATTTGTAGTGAATACATTTGATGTCATATGGTTGAACAAATGTAATACCATTGACATTTGTTTACAAGACACCCATCTAAGTAGGTATTGATGGGATTTTTAATTGTATTGCAATACTATCTTTATTCTTTTGTTCATGTATTAGTTATTCATGAATTAATTGCCTTAGTTACATTAGTTCCTGTATTAATTTATTGAGCATCTGTCATGTGCTAGGCACTATGCTAGGTCCTGGTGAAACTACAGTAAAACAAGACAGACCTGGCTGGCCACTGCCCCAGCAGAATTTGTAGTGTAGTAGTGGAGAGGGAAATTTTGCCAGTTCACATGCACATAAGTAATTGCAGATGTGGTAAGTACTAATTTATGCTATGCTTGGACAACTAGAGAGCTGACCCCTCTGTCAGAAGCTGGGGACAGTGGGGAAAGTCTTTCAGAATTAGAGAGATATCATTATCTATAGACTACAGAGGAAACCAGACAGAAATGAAATATTTTTATGAATAATGCTGAGTATAGTTCAGTATAATTGGTGTCAAAAGACTAATAATGAAAACTGATTTGATAGCATAGTTCTCCTTGATATGACTTCAGAAAGAGAAATGTTAGACATTTAAATTTTTATTAACAACTTCTGTGAATTATTTGTCCTGTCTTTAGAGCTCTATAATGCTTTCTTCATCTTTTGTAGTCCACAAAATTATCCAACAATCCCTTCCACTATAATTATTTAATATTTGGGCTCTGAAGAGATACTTCGCCAATGACATAATTTAATTTACTCTCCAATAGTGTCTACCCTGTGTAACTTTTCACATTACCATAAAATAATTATATAGTAACGCACTGGATTTCACTTCAAAACTCTATATTTGATTTCTTCTCAATCTTCAGATCTCTCAGTTTGATATTTACCATGAATAATAAAGCTGGTTTTAAGCACAATTTTGCATTATGACCCATCGAAGTAAGGCTCCACTATACTGAAAAAGAAGTGATTAAAAAAGTAGCATTTGGTGCAGTCTGTTCAGTATTTGGTTATGTAGCATTCCCAGATTATTAGTGCTCTTTCAGAACCTGCACCTTAATACCACTGAAAGAACCAGAGGGTAAAGCAGTGGTGTCAGATGTACATGCTAATGCTAACAACTATGCTTCAGCTCCAGCCATTGAGTCTTGTACTATAATTACTCAAGTAACACAATAATACATTCTTCTTTAAAAAATTAAAATATTACCAAAAAGGCTTAAGTCCTCTTTGATAAATACCTCTAATCTGTTCCCTTCCCTACCATGTGTGTTAATATATAAATGGTATCACATATCATAATTTATGTATTATGCTTCATATTATTTTTTCATGCAACAATGATTTGAAGCCCTATGTGTTTATATATAGTTCTATTTTGTTCTATTAACCACTGTGTAATACTTTATAGTATGAAAATCCTCATATTTATATATTGCTAATTATACCATTATTTGAGTAAACATTTTTTGTACTTGTCTCCTTGGGTACATGCCTTCCTTCTCTTTCCAGTATATATTTAAATATTTTGATACAGCTCTAAATGAACTAGATGATTAGCTTCCTTCCTGCTGCTAAAATGATTTGATTCACTAATTTATTCACTCTAGATACATGTAGTGATACTACATTTAAAATTTGCATATGCTGGAACTGCCAAGATGAATATGTATGCAGTCTCCATCTTTGACATGTACAAAACTAGGAAGAAAAAAACAAAGTAAAACAAAACAAAAAACCTGTTGTACAACTAGTGAACATGAAAATACTTCAATATGAGTTATGCCAAAGCCATAGATGACAGACACCATAGTATTCAATTAGACAAGTCTAGAAGGATTACAGTTTGTTTTGCTAACATATCCTGATGTTGTACAAGAAGCTTATTTATTTAACAGTACTGAACTAGACTTAACTATGATCCAGGCACTGTTCTGCTTCACTATATTAACTTGTTTAATCCTGTAAGAGTCCTATAGGCAGAGGTACTGTTACTATCTATATTTTGCAGATGGGTATACAGAGAGGTTACTATTAATACTACCTAGCAGGTCTTCTGTGTCTTAACCCCTACTTCCGTACTGTTTCTCCAGGTTATTTTATATTTGAACAAATGTTAATTACTTAATACTTTTTCAAACAAAAACATGGTTTTTTACATGAGACTGGTTTCAAACTGTGCTCTTTAATGTAGTCCAGTTCCTTCTGCTCAGAGCAACTCTGTATTTGTCTGTTATTTGGTTTACATTTCCACTTAAGATTTTATTGGAACAATGGATTCTCAGCCAACATTTTTTGTTAATAAAAATCACTTCTTTATAACAGGAAATCCTTAGGTCTCAATCAAGTGCTTATTCAGGTACTTGAGCGACTCCTAAGCAGTTTCTTGACTTTATTTGCTATCTTTTGGTATTAGTGAAAAGATAGGATGACCATTTGTAGTCAAGACTTAAAGTCCAACTGCTCAGTATTCCAACAGAACATCAATATTATCACCTGAAAATCTGAGTCGTAAAGGTCTCTCTTTTGTCAGCAAAACAAAGTAACTCCAGGGAATCTTTCTTCAGTAACTTCTTTAAAGGACTGATTGAAATAATAAATATTTAAGACAGAAACTCCAAAATAGGCACACTAATCATTTACACTCTTGGTTTTTAAACTCCATCCTCATTAGTATAAAATCACATACTCTGTACATCTTCCATATCTACCTAACTTGTGGAAGGGCAGATGAACACAACCATATACTTATCTTCTTGAAGCATAGTACTTAATAGTAATTATTATTTCTTCAGAAAAAAATACAAATACTTTCCATTTTATTTACTCTTCTATGACTAAGTGACTTATGTATGAGACTTATTAATGAATAAACACATAGTGAGTATGGACTATGAGCACAAAACTATGCTGTTAACATTTGTAGGAAATACAAAAATTAAAGCATAAAAATAATGGTTATCATTTATTGTTTACTAAATTCAGGTACCCTTCTAATACCTTTACATGTACTAACTCATTTAACCTCCACAACAATCCTGTAAGCAAGTTCTCTTTTTCTCATTTTACAGATTAATTTCATTAGTTAGTGAACAGTAGAGCAGAACTCCACTCCTGGAACCAATGCTCTTAACCTCTACCAGATACTCCTCTGCAGCAGAAGATATAGTCCTTGCTTTCAAGGAGCTTGCACTGCATGTGGAAGTGACTGATTAACAGACAACACTGCTGTTTAGTACCTAATTAAATTGTGTGATGTAGACTTAGAATTCTGTAAGTGAACCAGGAAAAAAAATACCAAGAGTTGTCATTACTGACTGCCTATATGTAATAGCAGCCATGCTACATGCTTTATATTTATTATCTCTATTCTTCACAGTAATCCTAAAAAGTGGAATTTATCATTCCCACTTCATAGGTGAGTAAACAAAGATTCAGAAGTTAATCATCTTACCCAAAATAATAGGTAGTGCTGGCAGAGATTATTTTGTCCTGCAGTAGTTAGAAATAGTAGTTTATTGGAGCTAGTAGGATTTATTCACAACCTTTTAAAAAAGAAATGCATGTTAAGAATTTTATTTCTGGCTGGATTATTCAATAAATGATTTTTCAATGCTTGGCTTATTATACCCAAGAAAAATTTCAGGTGGGTTAACAGTTTAAGTGCTTTGTAATTTAAAGGAGAAAAACTCTTAAAAGTATGGAAAGAAAAGATGGAGGTATGATTTAAAATCTGAGAATGGAAAAACTTTCTAATATTGTCATGAAATCCAGAATCCCAAAACAAACTTGCTTGATTTTGCTGCATAATACATTTCAAATTTCTTATGTAAGGCAAAAAATGTATAAAGTTAAAAGATAACAACTAATTGGGAAGATATTTGTAACAAATATGTAAGTTACAAGGAAGTTATTACTAATATACAAAGTATTCTTACAAATCATCAAGAACAAGATAAGAAAAATGAGCAAAAGATATTAAGATGGTTCACTAAATATAGTCTATAGAAGTGGGAAAAATGCTCAACTCACTAATCATTATTGATTACAATAATGTGGGATTTTCAGCAATCAGATTGATAAAACAATAATCGCCATTGGAGAGTCTGAGGACAGTTTGCTATTATCTATTAAAATATGCATTTCTTTGCCTTAACATTTCTACTTCTAGAAATTTATTCTTAGAAAAACTCTGGAAAAGTGTAGAAATACCTTTAGGAAGATGTTTATTACAGTACTACATTATTTGCAATACTGAGAAACTGAAAACACCCCAAGTCTGTTAAGAGATTAATATATTGGAGTACACCCTTGCAATGAAATACTCTGTGGCACTTAAAGAGTAAACTAGTTGTCAATATTATGGTGGTGAAAAGATCTCTAAAATATATGATTTTGTGAAAAAGCAAGTAATGACATCATTCCAGGTAAAAAGAATTTCACCCATTTGGTATTACTAGGTATAGGAAACTCTCTGAAAGAACTATGCACCAAACTGCTTATTGTCACGATATTGAGAGACTTCCAATTTCTGATGATATGCTTTGTCCTTTAAGCAAGTATTTACTGAAAAGGTTGAAGTTACACATCAGCCTGGTGCCTGACTTTCTTCCACACCAGCCCTGCCAAGTTTCATCCAACCTTTGCTCCCCTAGTGCTGTCTAATGGCCGTATGCACCACTTTTCACCTTCAGGTACCCTAGAATGTTGAAAGAGACCAACAAAGAATGAAACCTGTGGTGGAAAATTGAGGAGACAATCTTGTAGTTACCCTGTATCATAAATTAAGGAATCCATCCTGACTAGACGGAGCCAAGAATGGACACAGGCCCAAAGTGCCTCAATCACAATCTCAATAGCCAAAAAGCTCTGCAAACAAAAATTTTGTTGTAGTCACTTACCAGTGATACCAGACCTGACTTGAATTCATTTGGCAGCCGAACCTGATTTTAACTCACAGGAGGACATTTTGTAATCTGTATGAGTATTTGTATATTTTACTGCATAAATGTGTTTCATTATGAAGTGTAGCTGTATGTCATCTTTCTAAAATATAAACGATTCTGAATTTTGAGACATATCTGGTCCAAAATGTTTTAACTAAGAGATTTTGGACAGGTACTCAGAAATGGAATTCATAGACTATGTTGAGAGTGGTGTCTGCTGGCATTTTGCAGTGTAGCAGCCCTGAAAATTATAATAAATGTGTGTAAACAATTATTATTTATTCTTATCATTTTAAATAAATTCTTACTACCGTGCTTGGTTTTTCAAAGGGCTTATTTATCTTTTGAAAAGAGACATAAGCCCTAATACCTAACTTCATATAGTTTTCAGTTCTATCAGGGAGACAAGACAACCCTATAAGCAAGTATAATATAGGTAATATAAACTGAATGTGGTTTTGACTTCAAGGGGGGAAAAAGATCATATTTAATTAGGGAATTCAACAAATGTTTTTATGGTGAGGGTAGCATGTTAGATGGGCTGCTGAGAATGTATGAGATTTTTGATAGCAAGAGTTGTAATAATGGTTGTTATAAACAAAAAGTGCAGACTGAGCAGCAGTATAATTCAGCTAAAGCATGGAACATAGAATCTCTCAAGATTATAAATAAATCTTTTTTTTCCTAAGATCACTTTTGTGAGATTTTCAAAGAGATCAGTGACTCTTCTGCCCTCAATCACTGCCCCAAGAAAAAAGTTAGGTACTACTGCTTTAAAGGAATGGTGAGGATTATGATTAAACAGAAGATCAAAAAAATGTAGAATGACACAATGTGGTGTTTGCAGTTAATTGAGTAGAGTGTGAGAAGCCCCTGAAGATTTTTGAGTGGTATAGTGACATATTCTAGTATGTACTTTAGGAAGATTAATATATCAGCAGTATGTAGGCCAGGAAGGTTAAGAGGCGATAAAAACAGTCTGGGGATGGTGCACTAAGGACCTGAGCCAGGGTGGTGAGGAGAGGAATGGGTTCAGTGGTTAGACTGGAACCGATTGAGCAAGGTGTTAAAAACTATACAAAAGAATATGTGTGTGGAGGGGTGTAGGGAGAGGAATTTTGACATAAAGAAGTAGGAAGTACATGAAAGGAGTGATGTTGAAAGTCGTATTTAGGGAGTATTATCCTCAGAGCACCATGCAGAATGGATTTGAACAGAGATTCGATAGCTTTGAGTCAGCAATAACATCTAGGGAGCTGATGACATGGCTTCTGAGATGTAATTTAATTTCAAATAGTATATATTCTATGTAATATACTCACCAGGATATTGAAATAATCTTTTGTGTACAATATACCTTCTGAGAATTGAGATATTCTGATTTGTCAGTTCATTTATTCATCTGTTCATTTATCCATATTTTAAAAACCCACAAAAATGCCTTTTCTTGTGCTAGGATTGTGTTAGATATTAAGACTCAGAAATGACTAAGCCAGATTCATAGCTTAGGGGGAAGCCCTTTAAACATATTATTAAAATACAGCCTGGTAACATTTATGAGAGGTATGAACTAAGAATTGTGAAAGTACAGGATGTAGGGAACAGCTAACTCTCGTGTTTCCTTTCATTGCTGGAGGATGGAGGGAGAAAGGATGAATCCTAACTAAGCATTAGATGAAAAATATTAAATTTTTAAAATTCTTACAACTTCAAAGTTTGTGGCAATGTTTGTGTTGTTAACAGCAGAGACCACAATGGCTGATTTTTTTGTTGAGTAGAGCAGTTCAGTGAATGTTTCTTTATGCAAAGTTCAGTCCAGAGCCCACTTTGGATGGGGAGAGATGAAAGTATGAAGAACTGAATTTCTCTGTATATAACTGTAATATAAATTAAGGGATTATAGGCTGGCAGCTGGGCAAAGAAGTGGGAAATAAAGAGGACCTAGCAACAGAGTAGGAAGCAAGGTCTTAAGGAGAACAGATGCCTGAGAGAAATTCCCTAGGAATTTCAGGTAATGATCCATAAGTCTCTAGGAAGGGTAATATCTCACAGCAAATTTGGAATTGTTTACTGTCTTGTGTTTTAATTACCTCGAGCTGCCCCCAAACCTTATGTAAATTTTTGCCTCACACATTTCCCTTTATAAAAGGACATGCGTTCTAAATTGCTGACCTTTCCTATGATAAGCGACTCAATAGTATGATACTTAGATATTTAGCAGAAGGGACACTTAATCTGCCCCTTCAAGTTAAAGACAATGTTTATGGTAGAAAAAGGAGCTGACTCCATTTTGAAAGACATCTTTGTTACGTAGAGAATATCTTGAAAAACAAATGCTTGGGCTACTTGATTTTGTTGTGAAGACATTGTAGAAACACTGAAAGATCAAAAGTTTCATAGCTATATACTTAAACACTTGGAAATAGAATTTTCTAACTTCTTAAAAAATCTTTCAAAGAGTTTCAGTAATTAGGTTCCAAACATATATAGTAATAATAATGGGATTTATTGAGTATTTATTACATGCCAGGAACTTGGCTAAATGTATTACATGAAGTACAAAGACATTAAGTCACTTGCACAGGCAAATAGTAAATAAATGGTAGACCTGAGATTGGAACCCGGAGAACTTTCTCTCTTATCCATTATATTACATCTTCTCCATTATTTAGTGTCTCTTTGTCTTAATTATTTGTAAAGAAAACAGATTAACATCAAGAATGGTAGATATTTGCAAGCTGAATTTCCGGGGAAAGGAAACTGCATAATTGGTAGGTGGGATTGAAAAGTGAATATCATGACTAGGTAATCTGCCCTTCAAACAGTCCACTCATTCTCCTTGGCTTCTGGACAGCTATCGTCCACTTTCTCTTCTTTTTCAGCCTTCCACCACTTTCCCACCCTCACTTTCAGCTGATGACCTTGCTTCCTATTTTCTGAGAAAACTTCCTGAAACTGCTGCCAGAACATGCATTGGTCAGATATGGAATTGACCCACAATCCCCCTTTCCTTCTGTATCTAGGGACCTGCAGTTCCCTTCCTTAGTGCACTAGATCTAGACTGCTCCTGTCAACTCAAAGACAGGCTCTAGCAATTCTCCCTGCAACCCTCAAATCATTTTTCCCCTCTCTACTAGATCATCCCATCACCATGCAAACATGCTACCCTTTCTTACAGTAAAATATAACCAAAACGCTGTTGTCAATTTCACTCACCCTTCAGCTACTAACCGTTTTTCTGCTCCTTTTATAGAAAAACTGTTCTCATGAATTTTCTTCTCCCATTCTTTCTTATACTTAATCCAATCATTTTTGCCTCTGTCACTCCACCAAAACTTACCTTGTCAAAGTTATTAATAAATTAATAAATCTGATGGGCAGTTCTCAGTCCTGTGTTACTTGACCTCCTGACAGAATTCAACAGTTAATCACTCCACCTTTCTAGAGATATTTTCTTCACTTGGTTTTCAGAACACTGCATTCTCTTGATTTTCCTCACTGTCCGCTTTTCAGATTTCTCTTCTCTTTTAGCTTTTAACATCAGAAGGCCAAATGCTCAATATTCAGTCCTCTTCCCTTCTGTTTATATATGTACTTCTTTGGTGATCAGATCAAGTCTCCTGGCTTAGAATACATCATCCATATGCTGATCACTCCCAGATTTCTGTTTCCAGCCCAGACCTTTCCCCTGAACTCTAGACTTGTATACCCAACTGCCTACCTGGTATCTTTGTAGTGTGCCTACTGAACTTCTCAAACTGATGTTTCTAAAAGTTAGCTACTGATCTACCTTGGATTTTGTCTGGTAAACCAGTGTCCTCCTTTTGATCTTTAAACTGTCTGCCTCAAGATCCCCTGGGTGCTGGTTTAAGATGAAGATTTCTGAGCCTCACCCCAGATATGCCAAATCAAAATATCTAGGAGAGAGACCCAGAAATTGCATTTCTTAATGTTTCTTAAAACACTGCCTGACTCAAAGGGGAGCCAAAGAAAAACTGGAAGGCAGATGGTGGGCTTTGTTTTTGAGAGTAATTCTAGAAGCAATGAGGAAGATGGACAGAAAGATATGTCAGGGAGGCCAGTCCGAAGATTATTTAAAGTACTCTTTGATCGAGACTGGGGTACCTTCAATCTATCACTAGGAAAAGTTTTTTTTTTTTTTTATCCCCTAAAGCAGTGAAGGTAAATTACAGAAGGAAGGCAGGCTGTGGCCCCTACCAAGAATATTCCCTTCTCTAGGAAGAACTCTAAAAAATGTGAGAGGACAGGGAGGAAAGCTGGGCACTTCCACCTTTTGGGACCATATTGTGTACCAGGCAATGCAAAAATTGTACTATGTTAATTACAGGCACACCTCAGAGATATTGCAAGTTTGGTTCCAGACCACCTCATTAAAGTGAATGTTGCTGTAAAACAAGTAACACAAATTTTTTGGTTTCCTAGTACATATGAAAGTTATGTTTATACTATACTGTCGCCTACTAAGTGTGCAATAATAGCATTATCTGTGAAAAAACAATGTACATACCTTAATTTTAAAAAACTTAAATACAAATTTAATTAAGTTGTTAGCAATACTTTATTGCTAAAAGTGATAATAATCATCTGAGCAATCAGCAAGTTGTAATCTTTTTGCTGATAGAGGGTCTTGCCTCTGTGTTAATGGCTGTTGTTTGATGAGGGTGGTGGTTGCTGAAGGCTAGAGTGACTGTAGCAATTTAATAAAATAGGACAACAGTAAAGTTTGCCCCATCAGTGGACTCTTCCTTTCCTGAATGATTTCTCGGTAGCATGCAATGCTGTTGGATGGCCTTTTTACCCACAGTAGAACTTTCAAAATTGGAGTAGGTCCTGTCAAACCATGCCACTGTTTTATCAACTAAGTTTATGAAATATTCTAAATCCTTTCTTGTTATTTCAGCAATGTTCACAGTATCTTCACCAGTAGATTCTATCTCAGAAACCAGTTTCTCATCCATAAGAAGCAACTCTTATCTATTCAAGTTTTATCATGAGATTGCAGCAATTCAGCTGCTTTCAGGTTCCTCTTCTAATTCTAGTTCTCTTGCTGTTTCTACCACACTTGCAGATACTTCCTCCACTGAGGTCTTGAACCCCTAAAAGTCATCCATAAGGGTTGGAATCAACTTCTTCCAAATTCCTGATAATGTTGATATTTTGACCTCCTCCCATGAACCACAAATGTTCTTAATGGCATGTAGAATCATGAATACTTTTCAAGAAAGTTTTCAATTTAATTTGCCCACATCTATCAGAAGAATTATTATCTATGGCAGGTATAGCCTTATGAAATATATTTCTTAAATCATAAGACTTGAAAGTTGAAATTACTCCTTGATCCATGGGCTGCAGAATGGATGTTAGCAGACATGAAAACAACCCTAATCTCCTTATACATCTCCATCAGAGATGAGGTGACCCAGGGGCATTGTTAATGAGTAATAATATTTTGAAAGGAATGGGTCTCAACAGTGGGCTTAAAATAGTGTACCGTGCTATAAACAGATGTGCTGTCATCCAGTCTTGTTGTTCCATTTCTAAAGCACAGGCAGAGTAGAATTTAGCACAATTCTCAAGGGATCCAGGATTTTTAGAATGGTAAATGAACATTGGCTCAACTTAAAGTCACCAGCTGCATTAGCCCCTGACAAGAGTGTCAGTTTGTCCTTTGAAGCGTTGAAGCACTGAAGCCAGGCATTGACTTCTCTCTAGCTATGAAAGTCCTAGATGGCATCTTCTTCCACTATAAAGCTGTTTCATCTACAGTGAAAGTCTGTTGTTTAGTGTAGCCACCTTCATCAATAATCTTAGCTAGATCTTCTGGATAACTTGCTACAGCTTCTACATTAGCACTTGCTACCTCACTTTGCACTTTTAGGTTATGGAAATGGATTCTTTCCTCATACCTCAGGAACCAACCTCTGCTAGCTCCAGAGTTTCTTTTGAAGCTTCCCCACCTCTCTCAGCCTTCATGGAATTGAAGAGAATTAGGGCCTTGTTCTGGAGGAGGCTTTGGCTTAAGGGAATGTTGTAGCTGGTTTCATCTTCCATCCAGACCACTAAAACCTTCTCCATATTAGCAAGAAGATTTTGCTTTCCTATCATTTGTGTGTTTACGGGAGTAGCACTTTTAATTTCCTTCAAGAACTTTTACTTTACATTCACAACTTGGCTAGCTGTTTTGTGCAAGATGCCTGGCTTTCAGCCTATCTCAGCTTTAGAAAGCCTTCCTCACTCATCTTAATCACTTCTAGCTATTGATTTAAATTGAGAGATGTGCAACTTTTCCTTTCACTTGAATACTTAGAGGACACTGTAGGGTTCTTAATTGGCCTAAATTCAGTACTGTTTTGTCTTGGGGAACGAGATGGGACACATACAACATTTATTGATAATGTTTACCTTATATGAGCACAGTTCTTGGTGCCAAAAACAATTACAATGGTAACATCAGAGATCACTGACCACAGATCACCATAACAGACATAATAATGAAAAATTTGAAATATTGCAAGAATTACTAAATTTTGACACAGACATGAAGAGAGCACATGCTGTTGGAAAATGGTGCTGATATACTTGCTCAACACAGGGTTGCCATGACCCTTTAATTTATTTAAAAAATGAAGTATCTGCTAAGCACAATTAAGTAAAGCAGAATAAAAAGTATGCCTGTATCTTTAATTTTCGGTTAGGAGTTGAGAAGTTGCTGCCATCCCCTTTTTTTAGATAAAAGAATTGAAACAGGAAGGCCAGGTAACTTCCCTAAAGTCACCCAGGCAGTTAGTCGTGGAGCTGGTAAACAAACCCAGTTCTGCCATACTACAAAAATTAAACTGTTTTCAGTACACCACACCATTTAGCATTGTGTTTGAAGTAAGACATGGTAGTAGCAATTGACTAAGAGATTTATCAGGTAAGACTTAAAAATCTAGTAGTAGTCAAGTCATATATTCGGGGGCCTCGACCTAAATAACAATCAGGAAAATGTTAATTAGTTATCCATATAATTCTACTTTTTTTTTTTTTTTGACAAAGCCAATTACAAGTGAGACTATGGAGAATTATAGCAGAATCTTAAGTCACCTGATACACCTAAACAGAGTTTGAGGAAAATAATGAAACTACAAATTGATAAACTCAGGGTTTCTATACTCAGGAAGAAAAAAATAAACTGTATAAATATGAGGAAGAGAATTATCCATTTGCATGTATGTAAGATGTTGTAATCTTAGATAAGAGTAGCATAGTGATTTAAACCACCTTGCTGACAAATAGTTTTGTAATTCGTAAATAATTTTTATGTATATTTTTAAAACTCCTTTCTTAATGGTATATGAGGTCAAATGATTGTGTATTTTTTAAAATTTTAATCTCACATGTAATGTATAATTCTTTCCATTCCCTAAATGCTTACTGGTTAGCTAAATAAATAATTATAGGTATCAGGTATAACTTGTTAAATGCTGCATACAATTTGGTGTTAAACAAGTTAAAAGATATGTGGATAATTAAGAGAGGGTTGAGCAGAGATCCAGAGAGATTGTATTGTTTTAAAAAGAGAGGATGAATAAGAGGTGATCCACAGTCAGAAAGAAATTAAATTTAAGGGAAAACAAGGGGAAGAAAGAACAAATAATTTTAAATGGTGACCTAGAGGACTTAGTTTCTTAAAAAAAAAAAAAAAATGAATATTAGAATGTGTCACCAAATAGGACACTATAAACCACTTCACTCCTTCAGAATATATCCAGAATCTGATATCTCATCACCACCTCCACTGACCACTTGGATTCAAGCCACCATTGTTTGTTCCCCTTTGGGCTTGTTTCAGTGACCTCTCTATGGTCTCATTTCTCCCCTTGCCCTCCTACAGTCTGTTTGCCATTTAGAGGCCAATGTTATATTGTTAGAATATAAATCAGGTTATGTTACTCCTCTGCTCAAATCCCTCCAGTGGCACTATATTTCTTTCAGAGAAAAATCAAAGTTTTCACAGTGGTCTCCAAGGCCCTACAGGATCTGAGCCCTGTTATACTCTGATCATTCTTTCTACTATTATTCTCCCTGGCTCAATCAGCTCAAACCTTACTCACTTCCTCAGGTAGCCCAGGCCATCTCTCAGCATCCTGACAATTGGTTGTTTGCTCTCTAATTCTTTTTTCCAACACTCCCTATTCATCCAACTCATTCTAATTTCCAGCTTCCATGAATGTCCTGAAGCATACCAAACTTTGGTGACTGCCAGTCTCTCATTTAACCGTCACATTCCTCCACTAGAGTGCTGTCAAGTTTTCTAATTTAATGCCTCTATCAGTAACAGGCAGATTAGGTCTTAGGAAAAGCATACTTAAAATTTATTTGCTAAAAATAAGAGAAGAAGATTTGGATAATAATCTGCTTTGAGTTATTATAAAAGGCAACAGTGTCTGCAAAACAAGAATGAGTATCATATGGGAAGAACTAGATGAGATGAAAACATAGCTGGATGAGATAAGAAAATACTACAGTAAGATCAAAAGAGTTAAATTCTATATTGGAAGCCACAAAGAGCAGAAAATAAAACCAGTTACGTAGAGTTCGTATTGAAAGAGTTACTTCAGCATGGAAGGAAAAGGGCAAACTGATCAAAATTATAATCTATGATTTATTGTTTTTATTATGTACCAGTCATTGTGATAACATTTTATCTGATTTAGCTCATTTACATATAACAACCATATAAAATTATTTATCTTTATCTCTAAGTGAAAACACTAAGACTTTGATTAAATAATTTTCTCACAGTGTAGACAGTGACAGAACTGGATTTGAGTGAAAGTCTATTTGACTCTAAAGCATATGGTTTTATCACTGTGCTTTTGGCTAACAGATATGATGAATAGAGAGCACATATACAACCCGTAAATAATCAGTGGTTTTGAAGAAGAAACTAAAAAACAAAGCAAGCAAAAGTATTAATTGATTATAGAAAATGAGCTACTAGGATCTTTTTTATACTGTACCATCAGTGCCTAGAACAATGTTGGCATATGGTAGATATTCAATAACTATTTGTTTATTGAACTATCATAATTACTGCCTGTTAAGCATTTATATCTGTCATGGTGCTGCAGGTTTTATATACATTATTTAACCCTCAAAGCAACTTTTGAACTGATATTTTATAGATGAGGAAGATGCAGTGCCAACGGGTTAAATGACTCATTCAAGGTCATGTAGCTAATAGTTAATTTAACAATTAAATACAAATTTTACTTTCTAGATCAGGAAAGCTCTCTGTATCCCAGGCAAATATAATTTTTAAAAAGCTGGACCTTTGCATTTATTGGGAAAATTTTTAATTTTTCATAAGTAGAAAACTCTCTGAGTATAAATAGGAGCAAAAAAACTGGTTAACAAGAAATAAAAATTGAGCTGACATTAGACTTCCTCTTTAAAGTACTAAATGCTGCAATTGATAAGAATTCTATCAAGCTGAGTTGCTATTCTTGGGTGAAGACAACATATTTTTATGTATGCAAGAGTTTAGGAATATTCTCAGTCTCTGCTGAAGTACTTGTTCATCTGATAGTTGAACTAAAATTGGGATTCCTGGAGTGGCTCTGGTTCAGGATGAAGTTTAGCAACATCTGGTATAAGAGACAGGAGGTGTCATTCTCTGCCCTGCTGCTCACCAGTGTGGTTGGTGTAACTCTCCCAAGCAGCACCCTTCAGGTGTCACACGCTTATGTCTTGTGCCCAGTGCCCAGGTGTCTGCTCACCAGCCAGCATATTCTGTGCCATCTTAGCTCCTAGCCCAAGACTCTTTAGGTCTACTCTGTCCTTAGGTATTCCCATGCACCTTCCTACCCATTTCTCCTTGGGAAAATCAAGTACATATATAATATCTATTTTGTTGTAGGGTTACATGAAATAAAGCAATTAATTTCTTGGTATATTGGTCTAAACTGTGCTCAATACGATTTTGTTTCCTTCCTTCTCTTTCTCCCTCTACACCTTTTTCCTTCACTGTCATCAAAAACCCTTGAGTCTTATATTAAGATATTTTAAAACTAACTGGTTCACTATTGTCCAGCTCTCTTTCACACTCTGCCAGATATTTATTCCTATTCATTCCAGTTTTACATGACCAGCCTCTGACTGAATAATGTGAAAAACTGGTCCAAACCTTTGTCTAATTCTGTATGAATCTTCAGAATACCGTAGCTTCTAGAAAACATACAGAAAATTTGAAAGAATCATGAATGCAGTGAACATCTATACTCAACCATTTGAAAGTAAGTTGTAGACATAGGACGCTTTACCCCTAAAGACTTCAAAATTTACATCCTAAAGATAAGAACATTCTCCATTATATCCATGAAATTTAACACTGATACAATAATTTTGCTAATATTCAGCTAGTATTAAAATTTCTTCAGTTGTTCCCAAAATGTTCTGTATAGATTTTTTTTTTCATTCAGGATCCAAAGACTATGTATTTCACTTGGTTAACAGCTCCATTTAATTTCCTTTAATCTAAAAAGATCTTCCACATATTTTATGTCTTTCAGGACACTGACATTTTTGAGGAGCCCAAGGCCAGGTGTTTAGTAGAAAGTCCACAATCTGGATTTGCCTACTTTTTTTCCCACCTGATCAGTTTCAGGTTAAACATTGACAGGAATCCTACACCGGGCAGTGCTTCTCAAACACCGGTCTTATGACTCCTTCACATGCTTAACAATACTGAAATCCCAAAGAGCTTTTGTATACGTGGATTGTATCTGTCAGTATTTACTGTATTAGAAATTAAAACTGGTAATGTTTTGAAAATTTTTATTAACTCATTTAAAAACTAGCAAACACATTAGATGTTAATTTTCCAAACCAGAAAATTTAATGACAAGAATGGCATTGTTTTACATTTTTATAAGTCATTTTAATGTCTGCCTTAATAGAAGACAGCTGGATTCTCACATCTGCCTCTACATTCAATCTGTTGCAATATGTTGTTTTCGTTGAGGCATATGAAGAAAATGTGGCCTCACACAGATATGTAGTTGTAAATTGGAGGAGTATTTAAATTGCCTCTTCAGGCTGGATAAGTGGTAATCATTTCATTAGGGATTGCAAAAGGATGATTTTTCTACTTCTATTATCCCTTCTGATTTTATCAACTATAAATCTATTTTTACAGTTCTTTCTCTGTTCCAAAAGGCAATTTGGTAATCTTAAAATACAATTTATAATGGAAAGCCTAATAGGTACTTCATTATTTACCTTTAATTTTCAATTTTCAAAGTAATGAGTTTATGTCCTAGCAACTTCCAATGGTTTCCAGTGAGGTCCTTTTGTTTTGTTTTCTTTCTTTTTTTACATATCATTATATATGAATGGCTTTTTATATATTCAATGTGTTTTAATCACTTGAACTAATTCTTTTTGATACTCAAATAGCCTTATCTTTGGTCAGTATGGCTTCGCCACAATTTTATTAGCCCTCAATAAAATCAAATTCTCTGTCACAACAAAGCATCCCAGGCTCAATTTGTGCATTTTTGCCGCGGTCCTGGATCAGCCATTTCTCCAAAGAGCTCTGATTCCTTTTAGATAAAAATGATATTAGACTTGACAATCTGAATCCTAGTGTCTCTTGCTGCTAGACTTGTCTTTACTTCTGGGCATTTTTAGTGGACACACCTAGAAAATACATCTTTCTGAAAAAGTGAGGGGATCATGAGTTTACACCAAAATTTCTCAGCTTTGCACTATTGACATTTTGGGCCAGATCATTCTTTGTTGTGGTGGCTGCCCTGTGCATTGTAGGATGCTTAGCTGCATCCCTGGTTTCTTCTCGATAATACCTACCCCCTAGTTTTGTAAACCAAAATTGTCTCCGGGCATTGTGAAATGTCCTGGAGTGGGGAGTGGGAAGGGGACAAACTTGACTCCAGTTGAGAATACAAGTTTCCATTTATAGTTCTAGCAACATTAAAACAATTACCTATTTATTTTGTTCATATGTAATATGGATATATATTTTTTCAAAATACCAGTATTAGCATTTTTGCTTATCATAACAAAACCTGCTCTGTAGGCTATTTCTTCCATGCCCTGCATGAAATCTTAGACCAGTCCCATAGTTTTTAATCAGAAGAACAATCTCATTTTAGTCATAAAAATACTAAGGCCAGTATTATAGTAAAAATTCCAGACTGTCATCTAATTTCAGGCTCCTCCTTTGCTCCAGTTCATCAGCACTCACTGCTTGGGGCTTGAAGCATGTAGGGAAGAACAAACAAGATCAGCTTCTTCTCTGTTTACCCTGATCACAGCCCTCAGACCCATTGGCAGCTGATTTTGGCCTTTGTAGGGCCAAGTGTGGGAAGAGGGGTTAGACGGAGGGCACAGTTTTATATAGCAGGTAGATACATGATTGTCACTGGAGTTCTCTGTGCTTGGTGGGTGATTACAGTAGGATACTTTGGTGGGATTAATGGAGATATTTTACTGAGAAGCTCCAACTGGAATCCTAATAAGGCAGGTGATGCCTTTGTTCTCTCTGGACACTTCTGACTGTGCGCCTCAGTCTCTGGACTTCGGTGGCCAGCCCTATACAGACTACATTGGATCAGAATGCCCTTTGGGTTTCCTCTTAAGTGGAACCATTGGTTAAAAAGAAAGAAACATTTTACTGACAAATATTTTCAGAAAAGCACTCAAAGGTATAGAAGTTATAAATTATAACTAAGTAAATGAAATCATGTTACTGTCACTCAGATAAAACATTTCAAGACCCTTAGGTTCCCCAAAGCTCCATTTTCCTCCTTCCAGTCATTCCCCAAAAGGAACCATCATCCCAGTTTCTAACATCACAGATTGGTTTTCACCTTTAGAACTTTGTATGGATGGAATCATATAGCATTTTTCTGTGTCTACTAATTTTATACCACATTATACTTATGTAGTTTATCCACATTTTTGCAAGGGGCTAGACATTCATCCATTCTCACTGCTGTATCATCATGCATTCGATAAATGCAACAGAGATTGTTAGGCATTCTACTGTAGATGATCCTTTGGGGCTGCTATGAACACTGCTGCTATAAATATTCTTATACAAATTTCTTTTTTTCCATGCACGCACACCTGTCCCTACAGAAAAATTTTACATTTGCCTCTCCCAGAGCCCTGGCAATTTCACTGGTCCTGCACCAGTCTTTGTTCCTTGACTGTGTGGGCAACCTTTGAGGCTCTACATTTTATGCATAGAGTTCACTTCCCACCACTCTCTCCCATTGGGCCTGAGGTCACGTATCCCAGCCCCTCATGAGCTTTAAACCCCAGTTCTTAACTCCTAGGCCCTATCTCTGCATCTGAAACTTCTTTGGACCACTGCAGAGTCCATTGAAGTTTATCTCCTGGCTTTCAACTCTTTATTCATTTCTGGCTTACAGGGATTTCCCTTTTTTTAATTTTTTTTGTCCCAAACTATAATTAAACAACACACTTCTATTGTATTTTACCCAGCATTTCTGTGTTTGTGGTGGAAAGAGTGCCCCCACATGTAGCAACTCACATTGCTTCAAGTCTGCAATTCGTGCGTCATACCATAATGACTTTCTCTATTTTATTCCTTTACGTGTGGAACATAATATATTCATTTCTCCTGTCATTTTACTAAATTTGCCTTCTTTTCAAAAAAATCCATGAAAAATGGTCATCTCTTTCAGACCCAAGTGAAATATGGGTATCACTTAAATATAGAGAGCAATTAGAAGCTATATAAATACAATCATTCAGTAATCCTTTTTTCATATCATTAAACATAAATTTTTCAGGAGTAATTAAAACCTCTCTTTCTCCAAAGATGTTAAAAATAAGCGTATTGGACACTCTGTTTAACTGCTGGTCTATTGCTATAAAAGGGCAAGAAATTTGCTGAATAAAAGGCATTCTGTAATAAAGTAAATATTAAAAGAGATTTAAAAATCTTAAGTGATTTTTTAATTTACTATATGTGACAATAAGTGAAATATAGATCTTATATTGTGGAGTATGACCAAATTTATTTATATAAATACAAGTGAAACAATAAATGCACTTATATAATTATCCAACAAATATTTATTAAACTCTATTAGACATAGGAGTTAAAGTATCAAAAGACTTAGTTCCCACTCTCACGGAACCTAGTAGTGCTAGGCATGCAGCATTTACAATAGGAATATATTAAAGGTGCAGCTGGTACACAGAAGAAATGCCAGCCTTTCTGGGAGCAGTCAGGTATGACCCGGTGAGGGGAGCAGTTAAGCCAAGACTTGAAAGATGAGTGAGATTTTGCGAAGCAGATAAATTGGGAGGAAGAGAGGAGAGTCCGAGAGGTATGAGAAGGTTTGGGGTAGTATAAAGATGTTAGTACAGCTATAGCATAAAGACCATAAAAAAAGAGTATGTAATTTAAAAGAAAAGACATAATAGTTGGTACTCACTCCCTGTTTTCCCACCCTAAAACAGATAGTTTCCCAAGGAGAAAGAGAAAACATGGTGCTCTCGTAAAGAATACAGGTAACCCCTAGGTTTCAGCAGGGTCAGATGATGCCTATATATTAAGGCAGAGAGCTAGAGAGTTATCTCCTATTTGAGTGAACTCCCCTATTGTTTATCATTATGCCATATATCCTATTTGTGGTGGCCTGTAGCTTATAAATACTCCTGAATGTCTTGTATCTCCTGGTAGTGAAGGTGTGGGTAAATCACAAGGATGTTAGAAAATGAAATGCTCTGAGTGCTTTGATCATAATGCTCTGATTCAGTGACTTGTCCTATGCTTGTCATATAGTGACAATGTTTTATTGGACTGAGGAGAAGCAATAATGTGTAATTTGAGCCATCAGCCTGTGGTTTATGAGGAATGAGCAGGTGGATCTGGGCGTGGATGTGTTTTTCAAAACCAGAATATAAATTGAAGACTGTTATCTGAAGAGAAGTGGTAGCAACTGATGTTATGTTAGATTTTTAAGACCCAAAGTTTAACAGTTTTACAGATTTTCATGACAGTATTGTGGCAGGGCCAATGCATTTGTGCCTAAGCTTTCTTCACCTGCATATACAGCCAGGTACTCAAAGGAGTGACACAGGCATTGTAGTGGACTTTTCTACGTTCTTTGCATTCTTGGTGGTTCCGAGTCCTGGCTACGTGCTATGGTACAGAGCAGGGCCTGGGCCCCATGCCAAATTATCATAGTCAGCTCTAGTTGGAACTGGCTGGCTGCAACATTTCTTTAGCCAAAAAATTGCTTAGAGAAGAGTAACCTCTAATTATACCCCCTATATTTTGCTTGCATTACGATGTATCTACTTTGCTGTTTTAGTGGCCCAACATTTAGTGTTAAAGATGACCATAGCTTAAAGTGGACTGAGCTTTGAGATTTCTTTAAGACATTCTAGTCTGTTATGGGCAGTTCACAATGATCTGAGTTGTGCCAACCTCTCAAGGTCATGATTTCATGCCAATGTGCTCAATTATCATAAATTTTCCTTCTGACTTAAACTTTAAATATTGGACTGCTAAGACCTTTCCCCCTCCAAACTTATAAGAATTGCATTCCCTTTGGTAACTCTAATTTCCTCACTTATACTTAAATGTATGTTTAAATTTATTTAGTATTTATCATCAGTCCTTTCATACCAGACTTCCTAACTCATACATTTCTGTGTTAAAACTTATCTATCATTGACTGGGTTACATCTTCAGGAACCTCTTTAGGACGGGTATATTGGGGACTTATTTCCTGATTTTATGCATATTTGAGAATATCTTTAAGTTTCCTTTAAAACTGAATAACTGACTAGTTATAGAATTCTTGAGTCACATCTAGAACAGATCTAACTATATTTGGGATTGAGGAATGTGTTAATCGTAATTATAGTAGACATTCATTAAGTGCTTGCTATGTGCCAGACTATTCTAAGCTCTTACATGAGCTCTTGTATTCCTTAGATACAATCCTAGCTACTAATGTTATCTTCATTTTACTTGCCAAACATCATCTAGCTACTAAGTGGTGAGGTTGAAATTTGAATTCAAGCAGTATTATTCCAAAGTTCATACTCTTAACTTCCTATGCTAGCTGTCAAGATAATTAACCAAGAATGTTTAGCTGTTTGACCTTGATCATGTTGTTTAATTTCTATATGCCTCAGCTAACTCTCTATAAAATGAGAAGAATAATACATCACAACATTGCTGTGATGATTAAATAAGTTCATGCATGTAAATAGCTCATAACAACGCCTGGCACACAGTAAGTGCTTAATAATTGTCTGTTATTTGTGTTGTTATTATCATATGGATAGAAAGATACAGATATGAGCTTTGAACATGCAGTCTGATTTCAGGAATGGAAACCTTCAACACTATAGTGTAATACCAACAATTAATATGGAATTTATTTAGTGTTGGGACAAAGTAGATACTGATGAATATTTGTTGAATGAATGAGAGTTTTGTAAAAGTCTAAATATATTCACTTAAATATTAACAAATAGTATTAAGTACCATCTAGGTCTGCATAGACATATTAGAAATACTTTAGTCTGTTCCCGCTGCAATAACAAAAATACCTTAGACCAGGTAATATATAAGCCACAGAAATTTTTTCTCACAGTTCTGAAGGCTGGGAAGACGAAGATCTAGGCATCCCAGATTCAGTACCTGGTAAGGGCTTGCACTCTGCTTCCAGGACAGCACCCTTGCTGTGTCCTCACGTGGCAAAAGGGGCCAAATGGAGCAAACTCAGTCCCTTAAGCCCTTCCATGGGGGCACTGATACCATCCATTAGGGCAGAGCTCTCATGGCCTGATCACCCCCAAAAGGCCCCACTTCTTGAGACTGTTGTATTGGGAATTAAGTTTTAACATGAATTTTGGAGAAGACACCAACATTCAAACGATAGCAGGAAGGAAATCCAAAACGAGAAGAGTTGCATGGCAATGAAATTATAGGTTATTTTCTGTTTTTGATTGCCTTAATTTCTTACAAAATTTCTCTAATAATACAATTTATGAAATAATTTGACCAGATAATCACTAAATTATATCTCATGTATGTTGAGTTTGAGGTATCTCCAGAGAGTTGATTGGAAGGTCAGAGGTCAGGATGAGATTTTTGGAACCATCAGAAGATAATGAGACTACCCACGAAGTGTATGCAGTGGAGTTACAACATGTAAGGAATTGGCAAAGGAAGAGGGATTAGCAAAGGGAACTTAAAAGAAACTGTTGGATAGGTGAAGTCAGGAGAGAAGTGCTCCATAATATGATGCAATGGGGCAGGGTAGGTGGGGAGAGAAGTCACCTGTGGCAAATGATTCAGAAGTTCAAGAAAGAATCCACAGCATTTGAGTATGAATACACCTTTGGTCATGTTAAGCTACTTTTTAAGAACAGTGCATATATAAGCGAAATCACCAGATACTGAGGAGTAAAAGGAGTTAGGTAAAGACAGCAAACAGAGATGACTTTTTCAACAATTTTGTTTGATGACCAAAAAGGGATGGATTCAGGGAGAATTTAGAGTGAGATAAAGTTCCTTATTTTGATGCTGGAATGTTTTGGAGTAGTGAAATAATGAGAAAGCAATACATCATTGGACAGGGAGAGACTGAAGATCTCAGGAGAGAAAGTAAGATTTGAAAGCAGGTAGAAAAGAATGGTTTCAAGAGCACAGGCAGAGAGCCCTGGTAGTGAGGATTCTTTCTGCAAGACACTGAAGAAGATGCTGTTGTAGCCCATTTGTAGAATAGAAATGAGACAAGTCGGCAGCATTCCAGCTGCTGGTGTTTCCATCAGACTTTTTTCTCTGGATACTTAAGACTTAGGAACAGAGAGTAGGACAGCCTCCCTTCTATGTGCACCATTTGTTTTCTGTATAGGATGGAAAACCTTGCTATTTTCTGTTCTCTGTTCTTATGAGAGATCAGTGTAGGGTCTAAAAAGATAGATAGATAAATAGATAGATAGATAGGCAGGCAAAGAGACTGACTTACACATACTTTGCTCCCACAGTGAACTCCTGTAGTCTGAATATATAACTTGTGCTAAGAAATAAACCAGAGTCAAATCAGAAGGTAGCATGCAGTATACTCTGCTAACCTCCTGTAGGATTGACATTGTATGCACAAAATTAAGCATAGATGTGAGGCTTTGTAATTACCCATTGTTGGGAGGAAACCCCAACTCCCAGGACTCCTAAATGAGAGAATGAACATGAGTATGTCAGTGCACAGGAACATAAGTTTATGGAAGAATACATTTTTAAGAAAAGAATATTTGTGCTTTTCCAAAAATGCCCCAGGTCAAGAGCCATTTTGTCATTAGCTGTCACATGGATATGGCTTTTTGGCCTTTTTGGCCTTTGCCATTTGGGCATATCCTTTCCTCTGATTGATTAAGCATATGTTTAAGGTAATTCTGTTTCTTTACTACAAACTTTTTCTGGAGAGTGACTCTGATTTTCATGTTGACTAATGTAAAATACTATAGGGGAATTCCATGATCTTTTAAAATTATTTTTCATGTTTAGGAAGTATAAGTTCCTGGCTGATTCAAAGACTCACAGTATTTTTTAAAGGAATTTATTGGAAAATAAAGAGTACCAAAAAGTAAATTTTCCAGTTGATTAATGTTTACATATTTAAGCTGAATTTTCTTTTCATTTTTGTTTTGTTCAATCTAAATAAACTAGGTTGCTCCATGCCTTATTAAATAGAATATATTTGTGGTTTAAAAATCATCATTGTTGAATATTAAATTCGTATGCCAGAACTTTTTAAAGGTATAAGTAGTTTCCCCTATGAAAAATGACCCCAGGGTGATGTGTTTTAACTATATTTCTTCTATAATTTTTCTCTCCTTTCCTTCATTGAGTAATTCTGTTTCATTATCATCATTTCTATTCATGGTGTTTTATAATTTGTGGTCAAAATAAACCAGGGATTAAAGTCAGTACAATAAGTGACATTTTTGATACAATATTTTCGTACATATTTATAGGATACATGTGAAATTGTTACAGACATAGAACGTGTGATGATGATAAAGTCAGAGTACTTAGGGTATCCATCACCCAAATATTTATCATTTCTATGTGTTGGATACATTTCAAGTCCTCTCTTCTAGCTATTTTGAAAATATGATACATTGCTGTTACCTATAGTCACCCTAATCTGTTATCAAATGTTAGAACTTATTCCTTTTATCTGATGATGTTTGTACCCATTAACCAACTTCTCTTTATCCTCTCCCCTCACATACATCCTTCCCAGCCTCTGGAATCTATTATTCCACTCTCTACCACTATGTGATCAACTTTTTTAGCTCCTACGTGTGAGCGAGAACATGCAACATTTGTCTTTCTGTGCCTGGCTTATTTCACTTAACATAATGGTTTCCAGTTTCATTTATGTTCTGTGAGTTACATGATTTTATTCTTTTCTGTGGTGGAAGAGTACTCTACATTTTTTTATTCACTTATCCATTGATGGATGTTTAGGTTGATTCCATGTCTTTGCTATTGTGAATAGTGCTGCAATAAACATGGGATTGCATGAATCCCTTTGATATACTGATTTCTTTTCCTTTGGATAAATACTGGTAATGGGATTGCTGGATTATATGGTAGTTCTATTTTTAGTTTTTTGAGAAAATTCTATATTGTTTTCAGTAGTGGCTATACTAATTTACATTCCCACAGTGTATAGGAGTTCTCTTTTCTGCAAATCCTTACTAATATCTGATGGGTTTTTTTATTTGTTTGTTTGTTTGTTTTTGTCTTTGTAAAGTAGCCATTCTAACTGGTTAAGAAGATATTTCTTTGTGGTTTTGAATTGCCTTTCCTTGATGATTAGTGATGTTGAACATTTTTCATATATCTGTTGACCATTTGTCTTCTTTAGGGAAATGTCTGTGTCTTTGCCCAATTTTTAGTGGGATTATTTGATTTTTTACTGTTGAGTTGTTTAAGTTCCTTGTATAGTTTGGATATTAGTGCCCTGTCAGATGAGTAGTTTGCAAATATTTTCTCCCATTCATAAGGTTATCATCTTTATTCTGTTGATTGTTTCTTTGCTGTGCCCATTATAGTCCCATATAGTACCATCTATCTATCTTGTTTGGTTGCCTAGGCTTTTGAGGTTTTAGCCATAAAATCTTTGCACCGACCAATGTCCTGAAGAGTTTTTTCCATGTTATCTTCTTGTAGTTTTATGGTTTTGTGTCTTATGTTTAAGTCTTTAATACATCTTGAGTTGGTTTTTGCATATGATGAGAGAGAGGGATCCAGTTTCGTTTTTGTGTATATGTTTACCCAGTTTTCCCAGCACCATTTATTGAAAAGGGTGTCCTTTCCCCAATATATGGTCTTGATAGCTTTATCCAAGATTAGTTGGCTATAGATATGTGGATTAATTTATGGATTCTCTATTCTGTTCCATTGGTCTATACTTCTATTCTTATGCCAGTATCATGCTGTTTGGGTTACTATAGCTTTGTAGTATAATTTGAAGTCAGGTAATGTGATGCCTCCAGACTTATTCTTTTTGCTCAAGATTGCTTTGGATATTCTGACTCTTTTTTGATTCCATATGAATTTTAGGATTTACTTTCCATTATATTTCAGTGAAAAATGATATTGGTATATTGATAGGGATTGTATTGATGTATACTGCCTTGGGTGTTAGTCATTTTAACTACATTAATTCTTCTGATCCATGAGCATGGGATGTTTTTCATAGTTTTTGTGTCTTCTTCAATTTCTTTCATCAGTGTTTTTTAGTTTTCCTTATAGATATGTTTACCTCCTTGGTTAAATTTATTCCTAGGTATTTTTTATAGCTATAATAAATGGGATTGCCTTCTTGATTTATTTTTCAGCTATTTCATTATTAGTGTGTGGAAACACTACTCATTTTGTCTGTTGATTTTATATCCTGCAACTTTACTGAATTTGTTTATCAGTTCTAAGAGTTTTTTGGTGGAGTCATCTTGGTTTTTCTAAATATAAGATAATATTGTCCACAAAGAGGTAAAATTTGACTTCTTCCTTCCAATTTGGATGCCTTTTGTTTCTTTCTCTGCCTCATTACTCTGGCTAGGATTTCCAGTACTGTGTTGAATAGGAGTAGTGAAAGTAGACATCCTTATCTTGTTCCAGTTCTTGAAGGAAAGGCTTTCAACTTTTCTCTGTTCATTATGATGTTAGCTGTGGGTTTGTCATTTATGGCCTTTATTATTTTGAAGTATGTTATTTCTATGCCTAGTTTATCAAGAGTTTCATCACGAAGGGATGTTAGGAATTTTATCAAGTGCTTTCTCTGCATCTATTGAGACATGATATGATTTCTCCTTCATTTTGTTGATGTGATGTATTACTTTTATTGATTTGGGTATGTTAAACCATCCTTGCATCCCTGGTATAAATCCTACTTGATCATGGTATATTATCTTTTTGATGCATTGTTGGATTTAATTTGCTAGTATTATATTGAGGATTTTTGCATCTATATTCATCAGTGTATTGGCATGTAGTTTTGTTGTTATTGTTGTTGTATCCTTGTCTGGTTTTGGTAGCAGGGTGATGCTTGCCTTGTAGAATTAGTTAGGGAGAATTCCTCCCTCTTCAATTTTTTGGAGAATAAGTGACATTTTTTACATGCTATTCACAAGCATTAGCTCCATTAAGAGAGAATTGACTCTAGTATTTTCCAATAGAATTAAGCATATAAATTTTTTTAAAAGGTCTATTCCAAAGACCTTTTTAATTCTTTAGTCTGTATCTATTTTTCTGAAGGCTTAGATGTCAGAAAGAAAAGAGTTAACTAGAGCTACAGCTTGACCTTTATGCAAGTAACACTTATCAGAAACATATAGCTAGCTAATCTTAAAATGACAGAAAGGTCTAAGGGCAATCCAATACTGATGCCATTAAGATGCACAGAAATATTGTACACAATATTTTTAAAGGTGTTCTGGGATTGATTTTTAAGCTGTGTTTGCCTTACTTAGGGTCCTGAAGACAGGTTTGTAGCATCACTAGCATTCCGTCATGCCAAGCAAGAATCTGGATAAGAGAGTCATGTACTTGCTGATGTGTATCTATTCTCTATTTCGGTTGTCCCTGCATAGAATTTCCAGTGGTCCTTAGATATTACAAATAACTTTTAATTTTATTTTTGTTTTTTCAGGGCAGCATAACTATTTATGTGCTGGAAGAAATGACTGCATTGTTGACAAAATCCGCAGAAAAAACTGCCCAGCATGTCGCCTTAGAAAGTGTTGTCAGGCTGGCATGGTCCTTGGAGGTAACTCTGATGTTTTCATCAATAATATACTGTCTAATATTTATGCTATAACACCATGGGTCAGAAAAGTATAATTTTCTTATTCATCTTTGTTCTTGCTTTGTTTTTTCTGTCTTGATTATTGATGGTGACTCTTCACACTTGAGTGTCTGAATGAAGCAACCAATACCATCCTGTTAATTTTACTGGTTTCTAGTATGTTGCAGTCTGTTATGGGAAGTAAGAAGACTCTCTTCATCTGTATTGCCTATAAGTAGATGTTATGGGTAGTGCACTGACTTGTCATTAAATAATGTGAGTTTGAGTCTAGGTTCTGCCACTCATCTCCTGTGTGGCCTTGAGTAAATCACTAGCCCTTTCTGGGAGTCAGTCTCCTTATCTGTAAAATGAGAGTACTGAAGTCTCTTCCAATCAAAAATTGATTCTGCAAATTGGTCAGGCACATTGCTTTCCAGCTCCTGTAAGTGACTGATTAAAGCAAGATTACTGGAACAAGGACAGGAATCCATTTGACCGAGAGTTATATTAGTGAATTTCTTTTCCCATATTTTTGTTAATATGAAAATCTCTAAATCTTTTAATAATATAGCAGACATTCAAAAATTAACATCAGATGATGACATAGTTTGAATGAAAATAAAACAGTGAAGGAGATTAAGAGAGCCAGGGTTATGGAAGATAATCCTGTTCTCTTATATTTTTTTTACTTTCAGAATATTATGGGGGTACAAACCATTTAGTTACATAAATTGCTGTTGTACTGTGCCCATCTCCCAATGCACAATAGTGTGCATTGTACCCATTAGGTGTGATTTTACCCATCCCCTCCTCCCCCACTACCTGGTTGATTTCCGACGAATGTTACTTCCATATGTGTGCATAGGTGTTGATCCATTAGTTCCAATTTAATGGTGAGTACCTGTGGTGTTTGTTTTTCCATTCTTGTGATACTTCACTTAGGATAATGGTCTCCAGTTCCATCCAGGTTAATACAAGAGGTATTAGTTCACCCTTTTTATGGCTGAGTAGTACTCCATGGTATACATATATCACATTTTATTAATCCATTCATATATTGATGGGCACTTAGGTTGTTTCGACATCTTTGCAATTGTGAATTGTGCTGCTATAAACATCCGAGTGCAGGTGTCTTTTTTATAGAATGTCTTTTTTTCCTTTGGGTAAATACCTTTTTTTTTTTTTACTTAGCCACATCCTACACAGCACCATCTGGGAATTGTGGCTTTTATATCTAGATACGACTTTTTAACAACATAGTAAAATGTAATTGTTAAAACTAAAAATGTTTGTTCAGTGTACCATCTATCAACAGCTTTTGTTGCATCAAGGTATATCTATCTTCCTTTGGGAAATGTATTTAGACCAATACTTGTTAAGTTTAAAGCCTACCCAAACACTATCTCCTCTCTAAAACTTTTGCCAACATGCTGGGACAAAGTTAATCATCCAGGAAACATGCTGGGCACTTTATTGTAATTCACTTAATTAGATCACTCATAGTATTTTACAGTTTGTTATTTAGAGGTTTGTTTTCTCTAAGTTAAGGGCAGTGAGCAGGTCTCCATCTTCTGTGTGTCCACAACAGCGCCTGGTTTAGGGAGATGCTCAGTAAATACCACTAAATGAATAAACCTGTGCTCTCAGCAGGTAAAAGTTGTTTTTGAGTCCTGTGCCTCAGTTTCCCCATCTTTACATTTCAACTTTACCTTCAGAAGTCTTCAGGAATCTCCTAAATTTTAGAAAGTAGGACTTTCTCACAAAATCACACATCTGGTTAATGTTGGAGCCGGAAGAAAGACCTTGAGGCGCTCTGACTCCTGGTACTGTCCTTGTTTTCTCCATGACATGCTTGTCCTAGAAAATGGCAGAGGCTCTAATGCTGAAACCTAGGTTCCATCAGGATCTTTAATCTTGAGTGTTCTTCCAAATGGCTTTAAAAGCCTCTTCAGTTTTATCACAGAATAGAAATGGCAGAATTCTGGATAAAGCCGTCAGAATACTCCTGGGGATAGGTGATACAACCTAGAGAATTTTATGTTATCTCATAGTGTTCTAAGGCTTTAGCCCATCACTCAAGTATCTGTAATCTTTTATTATCTTCCCTATCCAAATCCAAACTCCTTGTTGCTTTAGTCTGCTATTCTTGTGCTTCCCAAACCACATCATACTATTCACAGTTATTGCTATATTTTTGTACTTTCTATATTATTACTTATTTGCATTTACTTTAATTCTTCCTTCTTTCCTTCCTTCTCTCCTTTTCTTCTCTGTCTCTCTTGCTTCTGTCTTCCCTCCATTCCTCTTTTTCAGTAACTATAGATTGGGCCCTTACCACTTACCAGGTAATATTCTAAATTCTGGGAGTGTAGCAGCAAATAAAGTGGACCAAAGTCCTTCCCTTGTGGAGCTTACACTGTGGTAGGAGGAGCAACAAATATTATGTCAAATGATGATAAGTGCTATGGAAAAATACTAAGCAGATTGAGTTAACACAGGTTATCTGAGAGGGGAATCACTCCTGAACCCTTTAATCTGATTAATATTTTCATCTCACTTAGCCATTTCCTAAGCAATAATCTCTCTGAAATCATGGGTTTGATATGCTAGTTATAATTTTTCTAGAAGATATTAAAATAATTTATAACTATTTAAATATATATTCAATGTACTACCTTAAAATGGCTTATGTACCCATAAATGGTATGTGTTACAATCTGGAAAAGAGTGTTTTAGACCAATATTTTTTGAGAGTCCACTGTGTTAAGCACCTACTTAGTGCTGTCATTGCTGCCTTTAAGCACAGTACAGTCTAATCCCTAATAAAATACACCAGGTCCCTGGGTTATGGATGAGATATGTTCCTGGGAACCTCTTTAGGTTGGATTTCTATGTAACTCAGATCCATGATGAACGGTGCATATGTGGTAATGATAATAATAAAGGCTCATATGTGGCCATAACAACACAGTATAATACTGTAATAATAATATCCCTGTAGTGTAATAATAAGCTATGGAAACTATTGTGCTCTTTCTTTTAATTCAAACACAACATAAAAACAAACTTACACAAAAAGTTTAGATTGGAGATAGGACAAATTTCAAAAAAGAATATTAAAGGTTCACACTCACTGAATGTTGCTTCAACACTAGGCTAATAGGAATGTTACATGTATTTTGATCTTCTAACCAATCAATAATAACCTTCCCATTTCAATAATTAATCCACTGTGCTGCTTAGTAATAATTGATACTTTCATTGGAGCACTGCCTTTTACATGTTCCATTAATCTGACTTTATCCTTTATAATTGTTCCGATAGTGGAGCAACTGAAGCCTAATGCTTTCTCAATGAATGATGGCATCTGGCCCTTCTCCCAATACTTATTTCTACTTTCATTTCCATTTTAATCACATTTCTCTTTGCTGCAGGCTCACCTTGACTTGCAGTGGACTTTCACTTTGGAGGCATAGTCATAAGGGTAAACACAGACTCACAAAATGGAATAAAAAAAGTTAAGATTAAAGTGAGGGTGTGCATCAGCAACAGTGTAAACGAGACTAGCCACTACAGTACAGATGCTGCACCAATGAACCGCTTACGCCATGTGGATTTGTTTACATGCACAGAAGAAACTAGTTCCCAAATTATTAATTTCATTGTTTAATTATAAATTACCCTTATGGGCAGGCTTGGGAGCCCATCTGTAAGTACAGAACCCCGTAAATCGGGTCGTCTGTAACCCAAGGACTGCCTGTGGTTATAAAACAGAAGAGTTAGTGACCTAAGAGAGGTACCAGACATTGCTATGCAAATAGAGAAAAGGAAAGAATTAATTCTGTGTGAGAGAGTTGGCAAAGGCTTGAGAGAGGAGGCTCTCAAACTATGAATAGGAACTTTGTAAGTGGAAAAGGAGAAAGGTGTTTACAATGAAAATAATGTGTCTGAAAAAAAGCATGATACATTCCAGTGATGATATTTCTGGAAAGTAAGTTAGTGGGAACAGGAAGAAATGAAGGTTGTAAGTTAGGCTGGGCCAGCTGGGATCTGGAGTTTAAACTCTTCTGTAGGCAGTGGAACCAGTGATCTTCCTGTGGACTATCCATAGAATGAAGCCCAGTCTAAGTGCAGCACATGGGGCCTTTCCTCACCTAGCAGCTGCTCCCTCCCTTCCTCTCTTTCTTTCCTCATTCATTTATGTTTGTCACTTTTTCTTGAGGTTTTTTATTCTTTTTCAGTTTTTTTATTTTTAATTTTTATGGATACAGAATCATACATATTTATGGGGTACATGTGACATTTTAATATAAGCATATAATATATAATCAAATCAAAGTAATTAGGGTATCCATTACCTCAAACATTTGTCATTTCTTTGTATTGGGAACATTTCAAATCTACTCTTCTAGCTATTTTGAAATATACAATAATTTATTGTTAACTATAGTTGCCTTTTTGTGCTACTAAACACTGGATCTTATTTCTTCTAACTGTATTTTTGTATCCATTAACCAATTCCTCTTTATTCCCTCCTCCCTACTACCCTTCTCAGCCTCTGATAAACACCATTCTATTCATTACTACCATGAGATCAGTTTTATAGCTCCCAGATATGAGTGAGAACATGTGACATTTGTCTTTCTGTGCCTGGCTTATTTCACTTTATATAATGTCATCCAGTTACATCGACGTTGTTGCAAATAACAGAATTTTATTCTTTTTATGGCAGAATAATATTCCACATTATACATATACAGTATTTTCTTTATTTATCCACTGATGGATACTTAGGTTGATTCCATATCTCAGCTATTGTGAATAGTGCTGTAATAAACATAGGAGTGCAGCTATCTCTTTGATATACTGATTTCCTTTCTTTAGGACATATACTCAGCAGTGGAATTGCTGGATCATATGGTAGTTCTGTTTTTAGTTTTTTGAGGAACCTCCATACTGTTTTACATAGTTCCTGCACTAATTTACAGTGCCACCAACAGTGCACATGTTTCTCTTTCTCCTCACCAGCATTTTTTATTTTCTGTGTTGATAGTGTCCATTTTAACTGGGGTAAGATGTTATCTCATTGTGGTTTTGATTTGCCTTTCCCTGATGATTAGTGATGTTGCACATTGTTTCATATACTGTTGACCATTTGTGTCTTCTTTTGAGAAATGTCTATTCAGATCTTTTGCCCACTTTTTAATCTGATTACTTTTTGTTTTGTTTTTTTGTGTGTGTGCTGTTGAGTTGTTTGAGCTCCTTGTATATTCTGGTTATTAATCCCTGGTCTGATGAATAGTTTGCAAATATTTTCTCCCATTCTGTAGGTTGTCTTTTCACTTTGTTATTGTTTCCTTTGTGTGCAGAAGCTTTTTAGCTTGATGTGATCCCATTTGTCCATTTTTGTTTTTGTTGCCTAGGCTTCTGAGGTCTTACTCAAGATATCTTTGCCCAGACCAATGTCCTGAAGCATTTCCTCAATGTTTTCTTCTAGTTGTTTCATAGTTTCAGATCTTACATTTAAGTCTTTCATCCATTTTGATTTGAATTTTGTATATGGTGAGAGATAGGAGGCTACTGTTATTGTTCTGCATACAGATTATCTAGTTTTCCCAGCACCATTTATTGAAGAGACTTTCCTTTCCCTGATGTATGCTCTCTGTGCCCTTGTCAAAAATGAGTTGAATGCAAATGCATAAATTTATTTCTTAGTTCTCCATTCTGTTTCATTCGTCTGTGTGTCTGTTTTTATGCCAGTACCATACTGTTTTAGTCAAGGTTTCTCATTTCTAACATACAGGCCATTTGAATAACAAAAGATGAAACATGAAAGAACACTGAAAAACTTCAAAAAGATTTGATAAAATCTTAGAGTAGAATGTCAGAGGTCAGAAATATGTATTTGATATATGTCATGGACATAGAATTGTTAATGAGTAGTTTGTTCTTATCTGCTTCAGTGCTGTGTTTTTATTATAAAAATTATGTTTGAGTTATTTGTTTTCTTCATTGCATATGATTCTTTAATGAATCACTTCCTTTACCTTCAACAGGTCACAGTGACTTTTGCATTTAGTTCATTGCTGTACTCCTTAATGAGTAGGAAGATAGTTACCCCCTTAAGGATGGTAATATATCTTCTAATTTATGTGTTCTTCTGTCTTCTTTCCTTCAGAAAACATTTTTGTTTAATGACTCACAAAAAATTCTAAAATAACTAGAGCTCTGTATTTTGCATTTGTGGTAAAAATGCTAAACTATTATAAAGGTAATTAGCTCTTTCAAAAATAGGTAGCTTTCTACATAAAGGAATGATTAATGAATAGTTGTGTTTGCTGAAATTTTTTTAAAGTCATAGATTATTTTTCTTTTCTTTCTTTCTTTTTTTGGGGGGGTAGACAGCGCTGTCTTCCAATTCCAAAGGGTTGTGTTGGGAAGCCTGTTTCTCTCCTATTGCTACTGGCACCTCCTCTACCTAGGTTCACCCCCCGCCTCTCTTGGCAAAGAGAATAACTTTCTGGACTACAGAGTGAGGCTGTGTGGTAAATTTTGTTGTTTTTTGTTTGTGTGTTTTTCTCCTCTTACACCTGATAGACAACAAAGCTTCAGTTCTTTTTTCTAAAGAATTCCAAAATTCCTGAATTTGGAACACAGCGGGGTAACTTCTCTGGAAGTATAGAGGCCAGGCCAGTTCGGTTCCTTTAATCACTATAAAAACTGAAGTCATCTGCCTTCTCTCTAATGAAAGCTGCCACCTACCTCTTTAAACCTTTCACAGTCTTCCTTTTGTAGTCATTTCCTTTTCTACCCAAACCCTGGCCTTTGAATCAGCACCTCCCAGAGACAGCACCTCTCACATTGCTCCCCTAGGTTGCTGCCCTAAAGCTTACAGCCAGGTGATGCCTTCTGATCACTGTCTGGTTGCTCATCCTAAGCACCATCTCACACCTGCTGGTCCTTAGAGTATATAATCTCACTTTTTGCTTAAAACTTTCTGTGTTTTTATGGGACTGCTTTTATGGCTGCCAGATAGAACTTTGAGTAGGATCTACTGTTTTTTAGACCCAGTAAAAAGTCAGGATTGAGGGGTTCACATATCTTTTCCATTTGCAATCTGACTTTATTTGAATGATTGAGACATATGGTTTAAAAAAAAATAAATTCTAGTCTCTTTTTTTGGCAGATACCTACCTTTATTTTATATTTCCTGTAATATAGCATCTATGTTTTCTTTGAAGTATATATAAAGGCACATTCTGCTTTAATCTGAAAACTAGAGGTCAATCTTGAAAAGGAAAAGCAAACTGTGTCAGTGCTGTAGGGATCGTTAGAGCAGTGCCATTGGACTGATACCAGCATCGCACAGCGGTCGTCATTCGTTTGTTAATCTGAAGTAAGAACGTGTTTCTAGACAGTCTTCCATGGTTTCATGAAGGTTCTGTTGGGTTGACTGCAAATTCACCCCAATTGCAGAAATTATGACCCTTGTAATGTCCAAGGATTTACACCATTCTTAATTGGCTGCTGATCTTTATCCTCTATTTTCTCATCTGTCTCCCAGAAAGTTTTTGGCTGCCCTCAAACTTACATTTTGATAACCAACATAATAGTCTTGCTTCGCTTCTACACAACAGATTAAGCAGTGTCAGATTGAACACCTCTTGCCATCCCTTCAGTATACAATATCTTTGCTAGAAATAAAGACAAATAACAGAAAGAGAGGTGACAGCAAGTGAACAACACTCATTTCAGAACATGATTGAGAAATAGCAATCAATATTTCAGTCTGTCTACTTACGTTTAAATACTAGGGGGCTCACAAAAATCCCAGTATTCTTCAAATATTGCTTGTTTCCTCATTGCCTCTTTCTACCTCTAGCACAGTTATTAGGTTTTTATTGGACTAGCCCATTCTGTTCTCCATATCTCATAATCCTTTTTAATATTTCCCACATTGTTATCTGTTATATTCTGTGTAATTTTGTTCTTTCTTTGAGTTCACTCTTTCTTGAGCTGTGCCCTTTAATTTTTTTCCCATTGTAGTGATGGTAATATTTTTTATTTTAAACATTCTACTTATTTAGTTTATAAATTTGCCTTTTTTTATACAAAACTTTTTTCTTTTTTGTATTTTCAATTCTTTATCACATATTTTTAATAATTGTTGTACACATATGTACTGTAAACATTTGTGTTCAGTAATTCTAAAATCCCAAAACTCAGGATCTATTAATAGTTATGCCATTGTATCATGCTGGTAAACCATCTGTCTTAAAAAAAAAACAAAAAACAGTAAAGTGAAGAAGTCCTGATTATTTATAGTGTTTCCCAATGATGGTGGTATAAATACTCCCATGTGGCAAATTTCAAGTTACCAATGGTTTAACAACCAGCTTTCAAAATTCCTGTATGTTTAACAGTCAGTTCTCATAAGTCAGTATGAGACAAATCCAACATCCTGTTTATTGTTTCTGCTATTTTTCACTCATTGTATCTTTTGTGGTTTGGGATTATGAGCTCATGTTTGATACAGTTTAATTTCTTTGAAATGTGTCGCCTTTACTGAGAGTGTTTATCTCCAGAAAGAATTTTTATTTCATTCTTCCAGGCACCTTAGGGATTTTACTAGTGAAGAACTACTTTTCATATTTACTTTTTGCCTCTAGGTTTCCCATACCTTGCAGGTAGAATAATTCTTACAGTCCCCAACCCCTGGGCCATGGACCAGTACCTGTCCATGGCCTGTTAGGAACTGACCCTCACTGCAGGAGGTGAGCAGTGGGTGAGGAGATGAAGCTTCATCTGTATTTACAGCTGTGCTCCCCATCACTCACATCACTGCCTGAGCTCTGCCTACTGTCAGATCAGTGGCGGCATTAGATTCTCATAGGAGACGAACCCTACTGTAAACTGTGCAAGTGAGGGATCTAGGTTACACACTCCCTATGAGAATCTAATGCTTGATGATCTCAGGTAGAGCTGAGGCAGTGATGCTGGTCCTGCGGAGCGGTTGCAAACACAGATTATCATTAGCAGAGAGGTTTGACTGCACAGAGACCATAATAAATCAACTGCTGTAGACTCATATCAATACCCTATCAGTGAGTGGCAAGTGACAGTTAAGCTGCATCTGGTGGCAGGCTTTATGGTGGCAAGTGAGTAGATGTACTGCATATGTACAGCTGCACTGGTGGCAGGCTTTAAGGCAGAATCCAACACTTATTTTTGTCTGTGTGTAGCTGCCCATTATTTTCTTTACCATTTCCATCTGTGCCTCTTTCCCACACTGTGCACTTGTTTCGGTCACAGTTTAGGTAAGCCCAGAAGCTAACCCTAGCAAAAATGAGTAAAAAACAAACATCACTGGAGAGCTTCTTTGAAGAGGGGGAAAGACCCAATGATGAGACAGCAGAAGACTCTAAACCTGCCAACAAAATGGAAGCTGCATTTATAAGCAAATACCAAGAGTCCTACTTAAATCGTGGATTCACTGCAACAGGTGATTCACATTCTCTAAGCCTGCTTTGTATAGTATGTGGTGACCAGCTATCCAACAAAGCCATGAAAGCTTCAGAACTACTTCACCACATGCAGGCCAAGCACCCTGCATTAAAAGGTAAGACTTAGGAGTTTTTCAAAAAAAAGCAAACATGAAGAACATAAGCAATTATTGAAGGCTACCACTTCATCAAATGTGTCTGCACTGAGAACATCATTATTTGTGGCTAACCACATTGCTAAAGCTAAGAAGCCCTTTACTATTGGTGAAGAGTTGATCCTGCCTGCTGCTAAGGACATTTGCCATGAACTTTTAGAAGTTGCCATTCAAAAGGTGGCATATGTTCCTCTTTCGGCTAGCACCCTAACTAGGTGAATTGATGAAATAGCAGAAGATACTGAGACACAGTTGTTCGAGAAGACTGATGAGTCATCATGGTATGCAAACCAGGTTGACAAGTCTACCGATGTTAACACACAAGGCAACAATGCTTGTTTTTATGCAATATGTTTTATACGAGGATGTGCATGAGGATATGTTATGTACACTTCTGTTGCCAGCCAACACCATGGCTGCAGAACTGTGTTGAATGATTACATATCAGGAAAACTGAATTGGTCATTTTGTGTTGGTATATGCACAGACAGAGTGGCTGCCATGACTGGACGGCTTTGTGGTTTCACTACTCAGGTCAAGGAGGTCGCTTCTGAATGTGAGTCTACACACTGTGTCATCCATAGAGAAATGCTGGCTAGCTGAAAAATGTCACCTGAACTAAACAATGTTTTGCAGGATGTGATCAACCACACTAAAATACATAGCCTTAACTCATGTCTGTTCACATAGCTCTGTGAGGATATGGATGGACGCAGAGCACACATCTTATTTTATACACAGAAGTGGGGTGGCTTTCCAAAGGTAGATCACTGGCCAGAGTTTTTGAGTTACGAGAGCCACTCCAGAGATTTCCTTTAGAAAAACAGTCACCACTGGCACCATTTCAGTTACACAGAATGGGCCGCAAAACTTGTTTACTTGTGTGATATATTCAACCCACTCAACAAACTCAATTTGTCACTTTTGGGGAGAACAACAACTGTATTCAAGTTGGCAGATGAAGTGGCTGCATTCAAAGCCAAACTGGAATTATGGGGACAACGAGTGAACTTTGGGATTTTTGACATGTTTCAAACTGTAGCAGAGATTTTGAAAGAGACTGAGCCAGGGCCTTCTTTCTCCGACCTGGTGCATGATCCACCTATCTCAGCTTTCAAATGAGTTTGAGCATTACTGCCCAACCACAAAAGACCCCCATACTAGGAAGGAGTAGATCTGCTACCCATTTTTGAATAAGCCAGGTGAATCGACTTTGTCCATGCTAGAAGAGGATCTACTGCTTGAGATTGCAAATGACAGTGGCCTTAAAAGTATGTTTGAAACAACTTCAAATATCCATAAGTTCTGGATTAAAGTCAAGGCAGAATATCCTGAGATTGCCTCAAAAGCACTGAAAAGCCTGCTTCCACTTCCAACATCCTATCTTGTGAAGTAGGGTTTTCTGCAGTGACAGCAATCAAAACAAGATTACAGAGTAGACTGGACATAAGTAACACACTTCAGATGTCACTGTCTCCCATCTTCCCCAGATGGGACCATCTAGTTGCAGGAAAACAAGCTCAGGGCTCCCACTGATTCTGCATAATGGTGAGTTGTATAATTATTTCATCATATATTACAATGTAATAATAGAAATAAAGTGCACAATAAATGTAATGCACTTGGATCATCCCAAAACCATCCCCCACATTCTCACCGCCTGTTCTGTGGGAAAATTGTCTTCCATGAAACCAGTCCATGGTGCCAAAAAGGTTGGGGACCACTGGAATAATTTCAAGCCACACAGCTGGGTGAGGGAGGCCTAATATTAAGAATTATTAGAGAAAGACCTTTTTCCCACACTGAGCCAAGGCTGAAGCAGATATGCTTCCTTCCTATGTCTCCTTCTCTGTTGGGTAGAGGTGTTCTTCATTTTGAATCTCTGGATATTTTACTGACTTTTTGAGCAGCTTAGATATACATTTAAAAGGATGTTGGTTATGTTTTATCCATCATTTTTAGGCATTCAGGAAAAGGAGAATTATAGGTTTTCTGATTATCTACATTGTCAGTAAAATAATTTTATATAGAATAATATGTTAATTTTCACCAAATACATGAACTCCACCCTTAAAATTTTTAATTTTTCAGTGGGTTAAAAAGGGATTTTCAAAACATCTCTGTAGGAGATGGTATAACATTGTAATAAAGAGTAAAGCTGTAGAATCAGAATAATTTGTGTTTTATTTTATCATCCCCATTTAATAGCTGAGGGATTTCAGACACACACATTGCTTCACCTGTCCATATCTCTGCTTTCTTTTCTATTAAAAACACATTATTAGAGTTGTTGTGAGGGTAAATGAAATGATACATTTAAAGCATATAACACTGAGTGCTTGGTATACAGAAAGGTTGAATACATGGTAGCTTAAAATTTCTCTTAATTTTGAAGCCACATATACAGACATTATCACTGCTAAAATAAAGATTTAACTTTAATGGAAAACATATGCTTGTATCACTTAAAAGTTTTAATTATGTATTTGTAGGAACATTGAAAACTCAATGCAGATATTTTAGAATCAAAATTAATTTATAGAATCATGACTGGTAGAGGTATTAAAGTAATAGTGATTGAATATTGTTAATGTATCTATTTATGTTCTCAAGTCATATGTATATGGAAACATCTGAAAGACAATGTGTATATTTTCATATGATAGAAAAGATTTTTTCTAAATAAGTAAACGTTTATCAGTTGAAGTTTTTTTCTTTGAAGAAGAGTATCCTATTTTTTTTGGTTTTTAGAAGTGCTTTGATAAGCAGTATAACTCCAGGAGCATGCTGAAGTTACAAAACACATTTGGTAATTTGATCTCCCAAAGACAAAAGGAGAATTTTTGTTGCTTAGGATGAGGCAGAGGGAGGTGGGAGAAGTAAGGTGAAGAAGGCAGGTGAGACTGAGATGCCTACTGTGTGTTTGACTTCCCTTGACCTCCCAAATCTTCATTAAAATTCTATTAATATTAAAACATAGGAAAATGTGTTGTATGGGACTTTCCCCCCTCAGATACATATATAGTGCCATTGTCTTTAGGCATCCAAAATAACTAAACAGATCTGAGAATCTGGTGTTTTCCCTTTTGTTGATGACCTGTTTCTTCTGCATGAATGTGTTTTTTAATCCTTAAAGTTCAGTAACTTTATTAGGATTTAGCTCTATCTTAATCTATTAATTTTTCTTGAAATAGAATAAGCCCTTTTTGATCTGAAATTGCAAATCTTCTTATATATTATTAGCAAAGTATTCTTTTACCTTCAAAGATTTTTTTGTTTCATATTTTCTTTTCTTTTTTATAATGCCCAGTAATAATCTGTATGTGGGTTTTCTGTTATCTGTCTTCCACATCTGTCATCTTTTCTTTCCTCACTCTAATCTTAGTCCTTTTATACTTCATTTGGTGATTTTTGTCAAGTCTGAACTTTGTCATTAGCATAGTTTTTTACACTGGCAGTTCTCTTCTTTTATTTTTCTAATATAGTTCTTAAATCTATAAAGTCATTTTTTCTCTGCCATCTCCCATTTTACCGTATTCTGTTTTGTAATTATTTTAAATTTTATTTGATGTTTTGTTTCTCTTCTTTGATTTCTTGAAATGTAGGTGCCAGCTTATCTTTGAAATGCAATGATGATATTGCCTAAATCCATTTCTTGTAATTTTTACTCCAACTTTTATTCTTCATCTGATTTTGCTTTTACTTTCTCTTTTTATTGTTTCTAAAGATATTTTTATTTGAGTTCCATACTATATATCTGTTATTTATTAAGCATTTAAATGTGTCATTTGATCCTGACCTGCTATTTGACTTAATCATTGTTAGTCAGCTTCCCCCTCACTTCCTTTCCTGTTTACCCATGCCTTATTTTGAATATCCCCTTACAATTTGAGCCAGAAGACTTGAAATCTCAGTTATATGGTTGGATATGCAAAAGAAGGAAACAGTGTTTGGGATATAAATGTAGCTACGATAGAAAGGTGTCAACAGCTGAAGTTTGTAGGCATATGCAAACTCCAAACATTCTACTATAAAATATGCTAACCCCTTCGCCCTAGAATTGTGTCTTTTACTAAAGGGAAATTCCCTTAGATTTCTTTCCATTCTTCAGGAAGTAGATGTTATATGGCAGAAGGCCAGGTTATTGTGGAATTCTTGCAGCAAACAGGTTTTTGTTGCTGGGAAATTATTAATTTATTCAACAAAATTATTGAGTACCTACTAGGTATGAGGTACTGTACTATCATCAAAGAGTTTATATTTTAATTGAGGATAGATACAATAAAATAAATACATAACATAAAATATTGCTGTCTGATGGAGCATGATAAATGCTAACAAAAAAATAAAAGAGAGAAGCAGGATAGAAGATGTTAGTGGTTAGTGTACATTTGTTTCTGTTCAGTCTAATATGATCAGTAACTCCAAACATAAGTCCCAATTTTTCATTACTTCTCTCTACTCAACTTCTTGTTTGGGGTGCCCCTCAGATTTAGAAGGCTAGGTCATGGGAGAAGTAGTTAGTATGAACATGTGATCTTCATCCAGCTGTTTTTTTGCCATTCTGTTATGAAAATGAATACTGTGGACTTAAGTTCCCTGTAGCCTTTATATGCCCCCCAAGTGAAGGCCATCTCACCCACCACATTTAACATATATTAGATACCACATGGATTTGATATCTGTTCCAGGATTCTGCATTCTATTCTGTTTCTCTAATTCCCATTCCCATGCCAAGACAGTATCATGTTTGGATTAGGGTAGTTATTATTGTCAATTTTAATACATAGTATGGCATATATTAAAATCACAGTTGCTCTTTTAACAAAATTCTCGTAGCTACCTATCCTCACACAACATTTATTCTTCTCAATGAACAATAAAACCATCATTTCCAGTGCTCCCCCAAAATTGGATTCTCATCAAAATAGTATAAAATTTTTTTATTAATTTGAGCAGAACTGACAATTTAAGGTGTCCAATTCAGGAACATGATATATCTTTTAATTAATTCACATTTTTTATATCCTAAGACAGAATTTTGTAGTTTTAATATAGATATTTTGCTTTTCTTATATTTATTCTTAAGTATTTTATAGCTTTCATCCCTGTTGTGAAAGAAAATTATTTTCTATTCTTCAAATTGTGATTATTAAAAGTGGTAAAAGTGGTAGTTGTTATAGACTTATTTTCTTTCAAGCATATAACTAAATTATCTCAATAATTTGATAGATTTTTAGTGGTCCTTTGAGTTTTGTAGATATATAATCATATTATCTGAAAACAAAATATTTTATTTATCAATATAATACTTGTTGCTGGGTTTTGGTAAATTGTCTTTATACTTTTCATTTTTTACTGTGAGTTTTTTCTTTTTTTAAAGTAATGGCTCCTGGGTTTAGCAAAAAGCCTTTTATTAGTCTGCTGTAACAAATTACCACAAATTTAGTGGATTAAAACAAAACAAATTTATTATCTTACTGTTATAGATGTCAGAAGTCTAAAATGGTTCTCTCTGGGCTAAAATCAAGGGGTCAGCAGGTCTGCATTCCTTTAGGAGATTCTAGGGGAAAATCCATATTCTTGCACTTTACTTCTTGTAAAGACTGCCCATATCCCTTGGCTTGAGGCCGTTTTTCATCTTCAAAGCCAACAATGGCCAAGTCTTGTCAAGATGCCATCTCTCTGATTCTGACCCTTCTGCCTCCCTCTTCCCCATTTAAGTACCCTTGTCATTATCTTTGTATCCCACCGGGGTAATGCAGGGTGAGCTCCTTGTCTTAAGGTTAGCTGATTAGCAACCTTACTTCCATCTGCAACTTTAATTCCCCTTGCCATCTAGCATAACATATTTACTAGGTCCTGAGATTAAGACCTGGACATCTTTGGGGAGCCATTATTCTGCCTCTTACAGCCTTTTCGTTATTAATATCTATTGATAAAAATCATGTGATCTTTCTTCTTTGACCTGATGTGATGAATTATAGTGGTAGATTTTCCAGTGGTGAACAACCCTTTTCTTCTCAGAACAAACACTGCTGGGATATGGTATAGCGTTCTCTTTTTAATTCTACACAATTCAATTTGCTGACAGCTTATTTAAAATTTTTAGCTTTATACTCATAGGACAAATTAATCTATATTTCTGGTATGATGTTTTTATAGTTACGCTTGTATCATAAAATGTATAGAAGAGGTTTTGATTTTTTCTCTACTTCAAAATAGCATAAAATGTCTTTAAGGGAGATAGAACTTAGGCTGTACAACTCTCTGATATCAGAGCCAATTTTGGTAATTTATATTCTGATGTAAAACATTCTATTTCCTGAATTATCAAATTTATTCCAATAAAGTTGTACTTTATATTCTATTTTAATGCTTCTAATTGTTTTAGTATCATTTTTATCATACATAATGTTATACTTTTTTTCTCCTTTCATTTATAGTTTGACTTTTTGTTGACTTTTCTTTTTTCCTAATGTCTTAACTGAATTCTTAGCTCACTTATTTTCAGCCTTTTTTACAGAGTAAAATTGTATAATGCTGTATTTTTTTTTTTGCATTTCGCTATATCCCAAAGGTTTTCATTTGAAGTAATTTTATGTTGATTTCTTCTCTAGTCCTATAACTAAATGTTATATTGTGTATGTTATGTTAATGTTCCTTGAACATAAGAGACAGAAGTATATTTTCTTAACAGTATTCTATAAATTGTGTAGGACATTATATGGTAAAATTAAGCTTTGTTTTATATTTTAAGGGCCTTATATATCTGTGCTTATTAACTATCCACTTAACATGTAAAATCTGAAAGAAATGTATTAATATTTTCACTTTTTTATCATGTTTTATCTGTTTTTATCATATTTTTCAAGGATTTTTCTAAATATTTGGTTTGTATGTTTGCTATGTGAACACTTATTTCTATATCATCTATAGGGAAGTAGCCTTTATTTTTACTTAATATCTCCACTTTGTCTCATTTTAATGTCTTTGGATGTGAATTCTACTTTATCTGTTATTATCACTATTCCTACTTTCCATATATTATATTTGCCTGGTTCACCTTTTCTCATTTTTTAAATTTTCAACTGATTCCTATGTTTTTTCTATGTTTCTTGTAAACTATAAGTAGAATTTTGGTTTTTTTAACCCAATCTGACCTTCTTTGACCTTGACAGAGAAATTTAGTCTATTAACAATGTGTGCTAATCAATTATACAAGGTTTTATTTCTCCCAACACATTTTATGTCCCCTGTATATTATGCTTCCCCATTATTACCTTGTTTCCCTTTTCTTTATTTACTTTGCTAACTTGGCCAAGTTTCCCTTTATTTTCTTTTCCCTATTTAATCCTTTCTATTAACTTGGAAGTTTTACTCTGCTTTTCCAAATTGCTCATGTCTACATTCCCATCCTAAACAGTCATAATTCCCATATTCATCCTTTATTATATCAGAATTAAATAATTATGCTTGCACCATTTCACCAAATTATTTTATTAACACACTCTAAAGTTTAAACCTTTTCTTTACTCCTCTCCCCATTCACTAAAAACTTTTTGCTGAGGTAGTTCAGAATTTTTACTACTAGACTATACTTAAGCTTTCACTTCTAATATACATTTTCTCTCTCAAGAACCTTTCTTATCACTTGTCCTATAAATTCATTCTCATAGTATCATCATCCATTTAGATGCAGTTATATATTTCAAGAATAATTATGCAGTACTGGACTCTTCATCTTATCCTTTCAATGCATGCTGTTTGAATAAGCCATGCTTTTTATTATAAAATATTTTATTTGTACAAAAATATACACACATAATGCATATGACATATATAAAACAAAGTAATTAACATCCGCATGTCTACTCACCTGGATGAATATAAATATTCCCAGTACTCTTGGATCTTTCCTCCCTGATCACATCCTTTTGACTCTTTCTTCAGAAAAACTCTATATCTTGAATTGGATTTATCATTCCCTTGTATTATTCTATAGATTTTTAGAATATCTATGTGCCCCTCACCAATACATTCTTTAGTTTTGAGGGTTTTTTCCATATATAGAAATGGTATCACATGGTATGTATATTTCTGCAATTTGATCTTATTGCCTAATGAAATATTTATGAAGTTCTTTGATTTTGATGTGTATTATCCTGGTTTATTCATTACACTATCTTATTCCATTCTATGAGTATCTGTCATTTATCCATTTTCGTGTTGATTGACATTTGCTTCCACTTTGAGGGTTGTTAAATGCAGTGCAGCTGTGAACATTCTTGCGCATGTCTCCTGGAGCTCTTGTGTAAGAGTTTCCACAGGTAAGGTACACACGTGCATTTGGGATTGCTGATAGTAATATCTGTTCATCTTTGGCTCTACTACATAATGCCAAATTGCTTTCACAATAGTTGTACCAATTTACCCTCCACAGCATCTCTGTATGAAAGTGTACGTATTCTGTGTCCTTGCCATTTTGGGTGGATGGTTTCTCATTGTGGTCTTAATTTGCATTTCATTGGTTACTAATGAGATCCATCATATTTTTATGTTTTTGTTGTCTATTTATATTTTTCTTCCTCTCCGAAATGTCTGTTCATGCCTTTTCTTTCTGGTCTGTAGGAATTCTTTGTATGTTCTACATATAGATATGTAAATACCTAATTATAGGATAGACAAGAACAGCCTATTCAGTAAGGTGATATTCAGGCAGAAATCTAAATGAAATGAGGGAAAAAGCCATGCATGTATCTAAGGAAAGATCATTTCAGGCAGAGGAAACACTATAAACGCCCCAAGACAGGAACACAGTGGACAAGTTCCAAGAACAAGATGGATGGGGGAAAGTTCAAGAGAGACTGTCTATGCAAGAGGATGTTGGGCCTTTTGAGCTTGACAAAGAATTTGAAGTTCATTCTAAGTAGGATCAGAAGTCACTGAGAGTATTGAGCAAGGAGTGACATAGTCTGATTTAAGTTTTTAAAGGTTCACTCAGCTGTATAGAGAATAGACTATAGAAAAGTGAAAGCTGGGAAACCAGCCAGCACATTGTGCAATAGTCCAACTGTGATAGTGGTGACTGAAATTATGGTAGAAGCAGTGGACATGGGGAGAAGGGATTGAATTTGAGTTATATTTTCATGGTGACCCATCAAGATTTGCTGTGATGAATTGGATATGAGATAAGAGAATAAGTGAGGTATCAATAATGACTGTGGAGCTTTTGGTCAGAGCAAGTTCATAAATGGAGTTGCAAAACTAGAAGGTGTACTTATTGGGCCAGTGCATCAAAGTTCTGCTCTAAAGTTTGAGTGGAAAAGCTGAGTAGACAGTTGGAATGTTAGATCTAGAGTTCCTAGAAAAATCTGGGACTAGAATTATAAATTTGGTGATCATTCATATCTAGATGATATTAGAGATGTAGGACTAGATGCAAACACCTAGAGAGAGAGTATAGATATCTAAGAGAAGTCTGAGGATTGAGCTCTGGGAACTCCAAGATTTAGAAGTTGAGAAGATGAAAAAGAGCCAGCCAGGGAGACTAAAAGAGTGGCCACAAGAGTGAGGTATGTGGAAGCCAAGGGAATAAAAGTATTGTAAGAAGCAGAAAACGATCAACTGTATTAAGTACTACTGATGGGTCGATTAAGACAAGGACTGAGAATTTGAACACTTTAGGATTGGAACAAATCTTAAAAAACGTTAGTTCAAACTTTGTGCACTTTCTCACAATCTCTTGCCTATATCTCTTCTCCAGAATCCTACATGTGAAAATGCAGTCCATGCCTGAAATTCCAGGGTGATTGTGTTAGTGGGTAGAAAGACTAGAAAGACTTTGGGCTATAGAGTCCACATAATCCCCTCTCTGCTACTCTGACATTGGGCATGGCATCTTCTCTACTCTTAGTTTTTCCAATTTATGAATGAAGTTAATAATACTTACCTTTCAAGATTGTTGTGAGGCTAAATGATACATATATATAAAATTCCTGGCATATAGAAGATACTCCATTAATTTTGCTTCCCTTCCGTTTGTGACTCATTTCTTCCTCAGAAAGCCTGTTTGATTTCTTTGAACAATATTGAATCCTTTTTGTTTATTGACCCTGGCAATTGTTTCCCTGTCACTTACAAGTTCTACATCAACTTTTTGGGACTTTATAGAACATGTGTACTCCATTTTCTTTATGACAATACCATGAACCCAGAAATCACAAAGGTAAATGCTACCTACAGAGACTAAGTAGGTAACTTAACTGGGTGCAATGGCAAGACAAGAAAACAGATCATTGGCTTACCACGAATTTGTGGCAGGAACTGGGGAAACTGGAGTGCTCATGTTCCATCCAAAAGCGGCAGCTGCAACCCAACTTTAACAGATTTTGGCCATGTAACTAATTCAGATATGTTCTCATAATTATGGTCATCATTGTATGAGCCAAACAAAACATGTCTATGGGTCAGATTAGGTACTAGAGCTAGCAAATTGCAACCTCTGCCTAAATAATTGCAAACAGTTATCAGGCTTCCTTTAGCTAAACAGCCTAGTCACTTCATACTATACTGATAAGAGTCCATGCGTGGCACAGAGCAGAGATGGGGCTGAATCCAACCTGCTCTCAGATCACCAAGACTTTCTTTAATTCACCCAAAAGAATCTGTGAACTAGCAGCAGCCCAAATAAGCATCCTGGCCTTGTTTAATCATTTCTCATGAGCAGATTCTACTCATTTCACCATCAGACTTTTTTTTTTGCCCTAACATATCACAATCCATCAAAGTAGAAATTCTAGAAATATAATTGTGGTCTGACCAGCACAGTGTATAGACTCTCTCCTCCCTTAATTTAGAAAAGGAGGATTCTTAATTTTGGGTCCTTAGATCTTGTAATAGTTCATGGATTGATTCCAAAGGATCTATGAACCGACTGAAATTGTGTAACAGATTTTGTGGGGTTTGCATATATATGCACATCTTTTAACAGATTCTTAAAAGAATAAAACCCAGAAGACTTAACAACCACTATAGACTATGTTCCAATTAATGTAATCTGTAGCATTAGCTTTTGGAAGCCTGTTCCATCAGAATATTGGCCGATACTGAAATGCAAATTAAAACCACAATGAGATATCATCTTACCCCAGTCAGAATGGCTTTTATTAAAATGAGAAAAAATAACAGATGTTGGCATGTATGTGGTGAAAAGGGAACACTTATACACTGTTGAAGGGAATGTAAATTAGTACAACCTCTATGAAGATCAGCATGGAGATATTTCAAAAAACTAACAGTAGAACTACTATTTAATCTTGGCAATCCCTACCACTGGATATCTACCCAAAAGAAAAGAAATCATTATATCAAAAAGATACCTACACTCATGTTTATCACAGCACAGTTCACAATCACAAAGATATGGAATCAACCGAAGTGCCCATCAACTGATGAGTGTATAAAGAAAATGTGATTTATATATGAATTAACGTATACATACACAAAACATAGAGTTTTACTCAGTTATAAGAAAGAATGAAATAATGTCTTTTGAAGTAACTTGGATGGAACTGGAGGCAATTATCCTAAGTGAAGTAATTCAGGAACAGAAAAATAAATACCGCATGTTCTCACTTGTAAGTGGGAGCTCAATTATGGCTACACAAGGGCACAGAGAATGGTATAATGGACATCGGAGACTCAAAATGGGGGAGAGTAGGACGAGGTGAAGGAAAAATTATTTATGGGTACAGTGTACACTGTTTAAGTGACGGGTACACCAAAAGCCCAAACTTCACCACTATACATATAATGGAACTGAACTTGTACCCTCTAAATCTATTAAAATGAAAAAAAAAAGTAAAGAAAGTAAATAAAAGGTTAGAAACAAATGAAAAAGAATATTGACCAGTACTAATCATTGTCTCTACTAAAAGCTCTTTGTCTTTTCATTCATGTCTTTTCATACAAAGCCCCACAAGCCCCTGGTACACTGGTGTAATCACCCACACTCCACCAACCCAATGAATGGTGATGTAATTAATCATTTAATTCTGATACCTAACGTTTTTTCATTTTATTTCATTTTATTAGATTGTTGCTAAAGTCTATAATGCTATGATTCTCAGACTTAAGAAAAGAAAAACAATATTTTGCTGGGAGATTTAGTTCATATATATTTACATTTTTTTTCCTTCTCTATAGGTCGAAAGTTTAAAAAGTTCAATAAAGTCAGAGTTATGAGATCACTAGATGCTGTCGCTCTCCCACAGCCAGTGGGCATTTCAGGTGAAAGCCAAGCCCTAAGCCAGAGGATCACTTTTTCACCAAATCAAGAATTACAGTTGATCCCACCACTGATCAACCTGTTAATGAACATTGAACCGGATGTGATCTATGCAGGACATGACAACACAAAACCGGATACCTCCAGTTCTTTGCTAACCAGTCTCAATCAACTAGGCGAGAGGCAACTTCTGTCAGTAGTCAAGTGGTCTAAATCATTGCCAGGTAATAATAATTTGTGTATAATAGCATGTAGTAAAAATGTACCATGTTTGTTGTTTTATTAGATTGTTAAAAGTCTGTGCAGTAAATTAACTATAATATACTATAGCAGCATGTTACAGTATATGTTGTAGCAATTCAAAATATTTGTCTAGGATCATAATATATGTTATGAAACTATAAAAGAAGTAGAGAACACATTGAGTTTTATTGATGAGTCATGAATTACATACATGAAACAGCTAAGAAATAGCATAACTTTGTGTTCCACCACAGATATTTGAGTAGTTCAGAGAAAGACAAGTTGACCATTTTCAAAAAAATATCTAATTCATTCTAAACCCCAATTTAACCAACTTTAATTGGTCAAAAATAAAACTGAATGTACCAACTCACATAACAAACCAAAATACAGTATTCAGAGTACAGTGAGGTAACACAAAAGTCAATTAAGAAAACAAAATTTCTAAACATAAATAAATAATTTCCACATGGAAAGATGAACCTCCAGTCACTATTTACTCTAATTTTTACCCAAAAGGAGTAGAGCCCAGCAACAAAGGGAGCTTGGGTTATTTCATCATGAAAGGATTTAGGTCACTTCATTTATCAACTATTTTTGCTCAGCACAGCTCTCTAAGAGCCAGGTGGTTGAAAGAATTACAAGGATGAAATTCTCACTTGGTTAAAACTTAGACTGCAGAGACAGGAGAATGCATGTATAACCATTGCTTGTGGAGGTGTTAGTCCCATAATTAGAAATAGAACTTTTTAAAAAAAAATTTATATTCTCTTCACACCAATAAAATCCTTATACTGATTCAGACCAATTTATTTTTCTAATATTTTATCAGGAATTAAGCATATTATATTCTTTTAGTTCCCAAGTAAATTCAATAGCTTTTTTAATAAAAAGAATTTCTTCCCAATTTGCCTTAATATATTTCTCAGTTATTATTCTACCTGAAAGGTTTGAAATACAATAGATGAATCATTATAGAAAATTCAGTTACATGGAAGAGAAAGGAAAATAGATTCCTATTTGTTGAATCTTCTTAAAAATATATATTGAGCAAAGTTAATAAAATTCAGTATGCTAGTGGAGATGAAGTAATTTTATAGGAAAATCAAAATGCCCAGGTTCTTTTTAGGTTCATTCTTACTGAAAGGCCTTGGAAAGGTATTATTTTTTTTTCCAAAAGTTCTGAATGTCTAAAACTTACTGAAAAGTGGTTATCAAATTTGATAGATCTTTATTAAATAAAAATATCACAAAAGCATTTATGAACATTTTCTGTTTAAAAACGAGTGTTTAAATGTGTTTAATTTTGTCAATTTTTCTATTTAGAAAAGGTAATTTCTTTGATTTTTGTTGATACAGTTCATCTTCCTTTGTTTGCATTTTGAAGGTTTTTTACTATTTATAAAGATTCTAGCTTCAGCTGGCAAAGTTAGAAAATAACCAGTTATAATTAAAAAGATAATTTATTCACTTTGGATAAAAGCTAAGTGAGATTTTTAAGTTGAAACAATTATCTATCAGGATTTTTTGACCCTACACAACCTCAAAAAAATATGAGAGGAAATTTTTACATTGAATTTGATAGCAACTTTTTTAATGTTGCAAAATGTAATTCTGGCTGAAATAAGGAATGAATAAGGTATGTTTGGTGAATACCATCAAGAGGCAGTGGTTCCCAGTCTTTTCAAGTGTGGGGTCCCTTAGTAACATCAAAAATTTTATCATACACTCACCCCACAGTATAGTAATTCAAGCTTTTAGTAGCTCCTGTTTGAGAAAACATATTTGTGCATATAGTTCCTCAGACACAACTGTAGTAAGTACTGGCCTCTGGGGGTTTCATCACCCAAATGTTAAGAAACTACTGACAAATTTATATTGGGGAGAGTATTGGAAAGTAAATTTAGAGGTGTGAGTTATGGGCTGATCAAGGAAGATCTTAAAAGTCAAGGTATGTTTCAGAAATTTAATTATTAGTAAGTATTCATTCCCAATTCAGTTGCACCTTTAAATAGTCTCCATCTTGTATATCAGTACTTGTAGCAGAATTGATGTAACAGAGAAGTCTGAAGGAAACATTTCCTTTTTATAAATTTTGTCTTGATACTTCAATTAACTTGGTGAAAAAGCTGTTCAGGTCAATGCTTCCACACTTTTAAACATTGCAGTTTTGAGTACTTGCCTTATTTCTTGATTTGAGTTAGCCAGACTATTTGCAATTATTTGTATCAGAAGATTGGACAGTACTTTGCCTAATTCTCTGGCTTTGAAGCATGCCAGGACATCTTTTGAGTCAGTGACAGTAATTGCATCTGTGACAAACGATGTTTTCTTTCCCAAATCAAATTACTGCCCCCCCAAAAAGTGATGAGAGTAGCCTACTAGGAATAAAGATAGGCCTTGATAAATGCTTTTAAATAAAGACTTTCAAAAATGATTTCTCTAAAAGGACACCTTTTTCCACTGAAATTACTATTGCCTATGTCAACAAAATTTTGTCCTTGTCAAATCATGTGAATATTTTAGCTTTTAACATGTTTCACATGCTTCTGGGGCTTTTGGCAAAGTAACCATTTCTTGCTGAAACCCTTGCTTTAGCATTTGTCATTCCCCTTACAAGTAAGAATGTTTCTCTCAATTTACACATTTTCTGACTCTCTTGGGGATTTATTCTTACACCCACATCATAATTTTGGCATGTCCTGGTTTCCATTCTTTTCTCACTCTGATGGGCTCATTCATTGTCTTATCTTTAACTACCACCATATTTCTATGACTCCTAAATACGTGGTACCAGCCTGGACCCTCTACTGAACTGTTGGACAATATATTTCAATGGCTTATTACACATCTCCACCCAGATAAACTTCCAAGTCAACATGACCTTCTACTCCATAAACCTAAAACCTTTTCCTGTACCTTGAAATGGCACCTCAGCCACAATCTTCAGTATCATCCTTGGCTCAGTTTCTCCTTTGCATCCTGTGTACAATTAGATGTCAAATTCTGCCAACTCTACGTATTAAAAACATGATTCGTTATACATGCTACTTCTGTTGCTACTGCCCTTAGTTTGGTCCTCATCATTTTTTTTTACCTAGATTTATGTTGTAACTTCCTGGCTGATCCAATTACCACCAGTTTCACACAGCCTCCAAATGATCCTCTATTCTGCCCCTAGAATCATCTTTCTAAAATAATCATAATCAATATTTTTCTCTTTCCTTTTCAGAGTAAAGTCCAAACTCCTAAGCCTTAACATCCAAGGCTCTTCTGTGATCTGGCTCCTGAATTTGCAATGTTATCTCTCACCATTCCTTTTTTTTTTAATTTATTTTTTTCTAGCCTGTCATAAAAATATTTCACAACCCTATGTGGCATTTTTTTTAACTTTTATTTATTATTTCAGCATATTATGGGGGTACAAATGTTTAGGTTACATATATTGCCATTGCCCCACCCGGGTCAGAGCTTCAAGAGTGTCCATCCCCCAGACAGTGCACACCGCACCCATTAGGTGTGAATATACCCAACCCCTTCTCCCTCCCTCCTACCTGCCCACCACCCGATGAATGTCACTACTATATGTGCATGTAAGTGTTGATCAGTTAATAACAGTTTGATGGTGAATACATGTAGTGCTTGTTTTTCTATTCTTGTGATACTTCACTTGGTAGAATGGGCTCCAGCTCTATCGAGGATAATACAAGAGATGCTAGATTACCATTATTTTTTGTGGCTGGGTAGTACTCCATGGTATACATATAGCACATTTTATTAATACACTCATGTATTGATGGGCACTTGGGTTGCTTCCACATCTTTGCAATTGTGAATTGTGCTGCTATAAACATTCTAGTGCAGGTGTCTTTTGCCTTTGGGTAGATGCCCAGTAATGGGATTGCTGAATAAAATGGTAGTTCTACTTGTAGCTCTTTGAGGTATCTCCATATTACTTTCCACAGAGGTTATACTAGTTTACAGTCCCACCAGCAGTGTATGAGTGTTCCTGTCTCTCCATATCCATGCCAACATTTATTGTTTTGGGACTTTTTGATAAAAGCCATTCTCACTGTAGATGAGTGATATCTCATTGTGGTTTTGAACTGCATTTCCCTGATCATTAGAGATGTTGAACATTTTTTCATGTTTCTTGGCCATTAATCTGTCTTGTTTTGAAAAGTTTCCATTCATGTCCTTTGCCCACTTTTTAATGGGGTTGTTTAATTTTTTCCTTGCTGATTTTCCTGAGTTCTATATGGATTCCAGTTATCAGCCCTTTATCATCCTTGGATGTAGCATGCGAATATTTTCCCTCATTCTGTAGGTTGTCTATTTGCTCTTGTGATAGGTTCCTTGGCTGTGCAGAAGCTTTTTAATTTGATCAGGTCCCATGTATTTATTTTTGTTGTTGCTGTTATTGCCTTTGGGGTCTTCTCACCATTCCTTTTCAAGCAACTCTCAGGTTTAGTTCCCAAAATGCTTTTTTGCTCAATTTCTTGCCTCTTTTTTCATTTGTTTTTTGGCCAGTATTACCCTACCTGGAGGCCTTTCTCTTCTCCCACATATTCCCATGGCTGGTCCCTAACTTAGCCTTCAGAATTCACTTCTCCTTTCCCCTGGGAATATTTCCCTGAGCCCTCCCAGACTAGGTTGAGAAACCCTTTCCTCTCCCATATCTCCCTTGCATTTGTCAACTGTAACACTATCACTCTGAGTTATAATTGTGCTATACTTTTCTGTCTCATCAGACTGTAATTGTTAAAGGCAGAAACAGCATCTTTCTAATCCTTATGCCTAGTCGCAAGCATAATGCTTCATCCCAAATAGGTGCTTAAAGAATATTGATAGAAATTTAAATTATAAAATTGATATAAAAGTAACTATATTGCCTTAAATTGTTAAACATTCAGTCGTTATTGATAATAAGTCATCAGACATGTTAGTGATTATACTCATTGTTGAAGCTTCTTTGTGTGCCTTAATGTTCATACTTCTGAATGAAAGTTCATACTTTGTATCAGAAGGTGCTGAGATATTTAATGCTCTGTCATTTTTATAGATTAGCTGTTTCAATTATATGACATTTGTTATAGAATCACAACCTATATATTTTATCAAAACTCTGGATGTAAGATCTGAGAACCTATTAGGTCATACAGGCCATCCTTTACTGTATACTTTCTTTTATTTTTTAATCATTAGGAATTGGACACCTTGTTACAGGGCTTTTGTCAGGAATTATCAGGTCAAGTCACTTAAAAGGAAAGAGTTTGTTTTTTTAACACTTGTTAAACACAATTAGTGATCATCCATCACTTCTGTGTGTGAAGGTTTTCATTTTGATCATCATCTCAAATGTACTAAGTTTACCTGATCATTATCATCATTGGGAATTTGATCTCAGTGTTCCCGTCTTTGTTTCAGTATAAAGTAATGAATGATATTACAGTTAATAGGGAAAAAAATTGCACTTTTGTACCAGGCATGTTCAAGTCGATTTAACATTGTACATTTATCAGACATTAGCCCTCTAAAAGGTTGAGTAAATAAAGGTTATTTTTCTGAGTTCTAGTCCATTTTGTTAAATGGAAGTATACGTTCTGCTATAAATATTGGTAATGTGATGAATTTTCAGTTATTGCAATAAGATTTACCTTTTACATTACAATATGGTACAAATGATCCTTCTTCCTAGTCATTAATAACTCAGAATGCAGAAACAAAGAAAAAAGCATAAGAAAAAAACAAAAAATAAGAGTAGGGTAAAGTGAATATGTAAATATAAATGTGGTAGAATCTGTCTTTGGAAAAAGGACAAATGAATTAACTGTTACATAACTTTGTAAAATTTTTGAAACTACTCAAAGATTAATAAAAAACAAAGGCCTAAAGTGAAAAAATATAGCATAGTTAAATATTTAAGTGTTATGAAATACTCTCTTTAGAAAGTTATAAAATTGACCAAGAAAGAGGTAGAGAATAATAAATATATTCCTGGAGGTTGTAGTGAACAAATGTATTTGATTAATCAAATACATTTGATTAATCAAGCCTAACTTTCTATGAACCTGTCATTCATATTATATGAAATATATATTCTGGAAAATATATATTCCAGGTAGAACACTTAATTTGTCTTTTGAGTTTTATTGCCATTAGTAACTTTTATATTTTAGTTGTATCATATGAATTCTACAATAAAAAATGCTTCCTGACATATATTTTTGATCTCATTTTGTTTTAATATTAGATACTTCCCATCAGACTAGTGGCTTTCACACAGCTATTATTCCAATGAGCAATTATGTTACAGGATCCAGTGTTAGATTAATAATAAATATCTGCAAAGTGCTCTGCAATATGTATAATTATCCCATTTGAGTCTTCTAGAAACTCACTGAATTAGTTATCACTATCATTGTGATTTTACCTATGAAGAAATTTAGATTTACTGATATTAAATCACTTTCATGAAGCAACATTTAGTAAGTAGTAGAGCCAGGACTGGAACTTGGATCTTCTCTCCCAAACTCCTTCTAATTTATTGAGAGACATCAGCAATAGGGAGGTTTATATGTGCCTCTGAAGTCCTGCTTTTCAAAAGTTAGGAAAATTCACTGATCTTTTATCAAATGATTCTAAATTTTATCAGAGAACCAATTATGCATTTTTGTAAAGCCTCCTAAATATTCAGTTTACAAGCAGCAGTTATATACTAGATTTATTGTGTTAAGATTCATAATTTTTTTAAAAAATTAATGTAGACATCTACTTGTTGCATTTAAGTTATGAAAATTTAAAAATTATGAAAATTGCATGCCACAAGTTTTTTTTTTTTTTTTTTGGCTGGTTATTTAGAGAGTCATTCTAAACCTGAGTAAATTAGGAATTCTTGGATGCAAGCAATAAAAACCAACTATGTTAATTATAAAAAGCAAAAAACCCTCTGGAAGCTATCAAAAACAAAAGAAAAAAGAAGAATTTGCTGGAAGGACACCAGGGATTCACTGAATAGAAGCTAGAGGACAAGCTTAGAAAATGGACAGAAACCAAGACATCTCTGAAAGGCCAATAAACGAACATCACAAGTCTACCTGTTGGATCCCATTATCAGTGGGCACTACTGCCATCAAGAATAAAGAACTGTGTCTTTGTCTTTGTTTTAGTTTACTATTTTCTGATTCAAATTCCTGGTAGTATGTGCTCCACAGGCCAAACCCAGGCCTCAAGCCCAGGGCAGGAAAGGCTTCCTTGGTGGGAGGTAGAGAGGGGGGAGGCAGGGCACTTGCTTTCACAAAGTGAACCAATAGGGAACTCTATCCACACAGAGAAACAGAAGGAGGAAGGATGGAAGGTAGGTTAGAATCTGAAGAACACCCCCCTACAAAAAAATGGTAAATGTTCACTATGGCATCCCTAATTATGGATATACAATAGAGTTGTTTTTGGTCCCAGTGAGGTTAAGGAGTTCTAAGACAAGAATAATAGTTTTTTTACTATTCAGATGAAAATGGGAGTATCTGGAGTGTATGGAGAGAAGATAGTCTTTTTCTTTTCTGCTACCTACTTTGAGATGATTAATATAGTCAGGAAATAAATTCCTTTAGCCCTTGATAGCTAATGAATTAAGTTTTGCTTTGGTTAGTTTATTTATAAGTAGACTTCAATGGATTTCTAGTGAAAACAGATGTTTTAAAATAGCTTTATGGAAAATGATTGATGTTCCCACCAAAACACTGTTTTTCTCTGTACCTCGAATAAAAGATTTCATCCACTTTTATTGTTTCAACTCAGAAAGAAATAACTTCCAAATATATATTTCTAGCACAGATATCTCCCCATACTGCTAATTCATCTGTTCAACCGTTATCTGGATATTTCCGAGGCCCCTCAAACATGTCTAAAACTTAACATTTTCTCCCAAATCGGTTTCTGCTCTCTTATTTTAACTCAGCAATGATGTTATCCCCATCTACTACTCAAGCAAACATACTGAAAGATGCATTTGACTCCTTCTTACTCCCATCTACATACAGTTGACAAATCTCTTTGATTTTACCCTTTAAATATTTTTCTGATGCATTCCCTCCTTTCAATTTGTGTGTGTTGACTGACTTCAGGCTTTTATCATCTCTCACCTGACTTTTGGCAGTAGCTCTCAACTGTTCTACCTAACTCCAGACTTACTGTCTTGCATCCATTCTCCACACAGCTACCAAAGATCCATCTACAACGCAAATAAGTCTATGTCACTCCCACTGCTTGTTAATAGACATACCATACCTCCCATGATCTGACTTCAAACACAGCTTTGCCTTTCCCTCTTTTAAGCTCTTCAGTGCTGAGCTGGTCATCTTTCCCTAAGAATTGGGAAGAGATGGACAGAAGACTTATGACGATTAAGTCAAGATTCATTGGCCCTTTCCCTGCTATCCTCCATCTGCCACCAACACCAGAGAACAACCTAAAAGAGGATAAAAGACCAAAGTATTCCCCCCCAACACACACACATAAACACACACATACTCCAAACCTCTTAAGCCATATGGAAGTTTAAAACAAGATTGGATTAAGTATTAAAGAACAAAAGTGAACTGAAAACTGAAAATTATGTCTACCTAAGACATAATTAAACATTGTTAAAGGAAAATTAGATATAGCAAAATCTAAACCACTGGTATTACAAAATAAAACCAGTGTATGTTTAAATTCCAAAGAATTGAGATTCAATAAACCGATTATATTCTGCTCAGGCATCATCCTTCTATTTTAGAAAGTTTTTCCTGACTTGCCTCCCTTTAACCTTCTCTATCACAGCACTCATGTGCTTGTCTCTCCTGTTGAGTTGTGAGCTTCTTTTGAGGCCAGGACTGAGTCTTCATCTTTGGAACCCCTGCATTTTAACGCAGTGCTTTGCACACAAATGGTTCTCATTAAATGGGTTTTGCATGAATGAGTGATGGATGATAGAATCAACTAGCAAATTCTCAGAAATGCCAAATCACAGTGACTAATTTTAAATGACTTCCAAAGTTGCTACCCTTCTTTCATTTTTCATGCTGTATTATTTATTAATACTTCATGATTTTTAGTATTAAATACATTGAGATTGGAAACATTATATCACCCTACTCAGATCTGTTTTGAAATTTCTATATATTTTCAACGTTTTTGACATAATTAGGTGATTTTTGTGATCATTTTACTTTTAAATTTGTTCTCAGGTTTTCGAAACTTACATATTGATGACCAGATAACTCTCATCCAGTATTCTTGGATGAGCTTAATGGTGTTTGGACTGGGATGGAGATCCTACAAACACGTCAGCGGGCAGATGTTATATTTTGCACCTGATCTAATACTAAATGAGTAAGTAGTAACTTTTGCTGTTCTTGTTATTATCCTAAGTGTATGTGTAGGATAATTTTGAAATTTATATTTCAGTATATGGTCACACACTTAGTGTCCTAAATAATAAAATTCTCTTGAAAGGCTTCTCCGAATCACCTCAGGATACAGCTTGCTATGATAATATTAATAAAATTATATCCCTTTCAATAATTTGATATTTGAAACTCTTTCATCTTGTTTCAGTATATATTGTAGTTGTCTCAAATACAATTTTTTAAACTTCAAAAATATATCAAGAAATATATTGAAAAATAAAATTAAATGTTTAATTTATCAGATTTCAATTTCATACCTTGGTACTAATGATAATAATGAAATAAATGAGAAATATTTTTGCTTGAAAGTAAGACTTACCTTCAAAAAGTCAAAATATTATGTTTCTTCCTACAGGGAAAATGAGACTGGTAATTTATTTTAAAAATTGAAAGATAAATATTTCAATTTGCTTTATATTTAAAAAGCTATAATTAATTTTCTACATATAAACTTTAAGTGAATAAGAATCTTTTCATGGTAATATTTATAATATTCTAATGGTGAATGCTAACTTAGAAGAATATAACTTAATAATTTACACATATATAAGGCTTTATAGTTTATAGATAATTTTCATGTTTTTAATTCCATTTTACCCAACAATCCCTTGAAATAGATAAGGAATCAGTATCTTAATTTTACAGTTCAGGAAACCGAGGCTCAGAAAAATGACTTATCTCTTCTGAGTCAAAATCTAGTTTTCACTATTCCTGTTAGCTTCATTTGACTAATATGAACGTTATAAAACAGCACATGGTTGAGAAAATACCTCAAATAAATTTCCTAAACCTTCAGCATTTGTGTTGAACTTTGTAAATTATTTAATGCTTGCTGTGCTAGCATTCTCTTTTGCTTTTTTCTATATCACCATATATTTCCCCTCAAAAACTAAGTTTCTGTGAACTGAATCAATTATCCGATTGAATTACATACAAAATGATATGCATATGTTTTCACAGAAAAAAAAATTACAAGTAAATGAAGCATTTCTAAGCAGCCATCAGCTCCACATTCTCTACTCTTACAACTTTGCCCTGCTTTCTTGGTTTAGGTATTTAAAGTGTGACAATAAAAGTGAGAAAAAAAGGTCAATGTGTGTTTAACATAATTTTCTAACTTTAAAATTTTCTAACCTCAAAAATTCAGTATTACGTAAAAGTTTAGAAGATGTTCAAAATTCAAAATGTTGAATTTGTTTATTAAAAGTAGTAGTCATATTCAATGATATGTAATTACCAAAATCACATTCCCTGATAAATTACATAAACTGGCTGAGACACTTTTTTTTTTCTGTTGCTTTTTCTTCTGTGTGTTGTGTGTGGTGCAAGACAGCGGATGAAAGAATCATCATTCTATTCATTATGCCTTACCATGTGGCAGATCCCACAGGAGTTTGTCAAGCTTCAAGTGACCCAAGAAGAGTTCCTGTGTATGAAAGTATTGCTACTTCTTAACACAAGTGAGTGTGTTCTAGTAACTTAATATAGTTTCTTAATTCATTAGGAAAGTCTCACACAATATGATTATATAAGGATATAAGGTAGAAATCTTAGATTGTAAGTATAGAGAAGAAACACCCAATATATTGTCATAGTCATTAATAAAATTACTTGATATTTTTCATATTTTATCTACCATGCTAAATACTGTATCATACTAACATAGCCTGGTCAATTTCTTTTTTATTTTGAAAAAATATGAAATGTGATTAAATAACTTTTTCATATTCACCTAATATGGTACTATAAACTACAGTCATGTGCCACATAATGACTTTTTGGTCAACAATGGACTGCATTTATGACAGTAGTCCCATAAGATTATAATGGAGCTAAAAATTTCCCATCATCTGGTGACATGATAGGCTTAGTAACTTCATAGCACAATGCATTACTCTTGTGTTTGTGGCAATGCTGGTGTAAACAAACCTACTGCACTGCCAGTTGTATAAAGGTATAGCACATACAATTGTACAGTGCATAATACTTGATAGTGACGACAAACAACTGTCACTGGTTTATGTGTTTACTTTTCTAATCCTTACTTTAGAGTGTACTACTTCTACTTACAAAAAATTAACTGTAAAACAACCTTAGGCAGATCCTTCAGGAGGTATTCCAGAGGAAGGCATTGTTATCATAGGAGATGACAGCTCTGTGTGTATTATCCCTGAAGACCTTATTGGGATGGTCATCTATAAACTGTAAAGCCTTATTGGGAACCTACGGCCTTGGGGCCACATGTGGCCTTCTGGATCCTTGACTGCAGCCTTTTGACCGAATCCAAATTTTACATAACAAATGCTCTTATTTAAAAGGGGTGCAGCAGAGAAAAATGAAGCTTTTCTTGCCGGCTCTGGTGCTTAAAAAAGAATAATCTTAAAATCAGAAGGCCACAGGTTCCCCACCCCATGCTGTGTGTTTGTGTCTTAGTTTTGAACAAAAAAGTTTAAAAAGTAAAAAAACAAAAATTAAAAATAGAAAAAGGCCTATAGAATAAGGATATAAAGAAAGAAAATACTTTTGTACAGCTGTATGTTTGTATTTTAAACTTATTACAGAAGAGTCAAAAAGTTAAAAAAAATAAAGCATCTATAAAGTAAAAAAGTAAGCTAAAGTTATTATTGAAGAAAGAAAATTAATTTTTATAAATATAGTATAGCCTAAATGTACAATGTTTATAAAGTCTGTGGTAGTGTACAGTAATGTCCTAGGGCTTCACATTCGCTCAGCACTAACTCACCCAGAATAACTTCCAGTCCTGCAAGCTCCATTTATGGTAAGTTTTGTACTATATTTTTACTGTACCTTGTCTATGTTTAGATATGTTTAGATACACAAATACTTACCATTGTCCTATAATTACCTATAGTATTCAGTACAGTAACATGCTGTACAGGTTTGTAGCCTGGGAGCAATAGGCTATACCAGATAGCCTAGGCGTGTAGTAGGCCATGCCATCTAAGTTTACGAAAGTACACTTTATGGTGTTCACACAATGATGAAAAATGACACATTTCTGAGAATGTGTCCCCATCATTATGCAACACATGACTACAATTAATATTGCATAAAAACAAACTATACTTCCCTCTACTACCACCCCATGCCTCTCACAAAAATAGTCTCTATGTAAAATACATAATTTTGTTTGGGACTTCTCTTGTTATATCAGGATAGGCTGCTATAACACATAACTATAGAGATTAGTAGGTTAATAGAATTATAGTATATTTATCACTCAAAGACACAAGTCCAGTGGGTTAGCAAGAAAAATCCAGCTGCCTTCTATTCAGTGGCTCCACCCTTTCCTAGTAGCTTAGAGTCCTCCATTGGATCTGACCAGAAATGAGCACTGAATGAGAGAAGGCTTGGAGGCCAGGCCTGAAACTATCATGCTTCACTTCCACCCACTTTCCATGACCCACTTTAACTTCAGGAAAGGCTGGGAAATGCAGCCTAGCTGTTTGTCCAGAAGAAAAAGGAAGTGACTTACAAAACGTAGCATTGGTCATCAGAATTGGACAGGTGAATACCACTTTTCTGTGCTCTTTCCATGCATAGTCAGGTTCAGCCCTCAAATGTACGAATTGATGCTTCTTTGACTTATAGTGATTTGCAAGAGAACCACAGGGAGCTAAGACCTCAGGTCAAAAGTGAACCAAGGGTCTTTCTCAGCAGCATCTTTGCAGAGTGTCAACTGAAATAAATTTAATAATACAGTAATTAACTTCTGCTCTTCTTTGTTTGATGGTAATTAATCCTATAGCAGTTATGTCACAGATAGTCCTAGATCTTCCAAATTAGTTTGCATAATTCTGTATTTGTGGATAGGCTACATTGTGCTGGGGGGCAAAACAACCTCCTATATGTCCAATGCAGATCAACAAGGAGGGTCTGCTCCTTTTCATCACTCAGAAACCCAGGCTGATGGAGGCTGTGTCTTGACTCAGGCTTCCACAGTCTCTAGAGCAGTGGTAAGGAAAGAAAGTGAGATACGTGGGACTTCTCACATATCATAGAGAGCAAGATTCTTGGCCACTTGCCACTTCAAGAAAAGGGAGCAAAAGAAACTATTTAGTGACTAGTACTTATGTTTTCCATAAATTCTAATCAAAATTCTAATGAGATTTGGGGGAAGAGGGTGAACTTAGCAAAGCTATTGAAAATTCATCTTTAAATCTAGAGGAATAAACAAATGAGCATTGCAAAAATGTGAGGGGAATTAGAAAGCAACAATAATTAATACAGCATAGGAGACAAATAGATAACACTGAATTGTTAGTCAAGTCAGACAAGTATACATTAGAATTTAAATCCTGTAGTGGAAACAACACAAGTCAATGAGTATAGACCAAATAAATATTGTTGAGAAAAATAGTTTTATATTTGAAGAAAATTAGTTGGCATATTTAGCACAAATTATACTCTAAAACAAATAACAGATAATTGAGTTAAATATAAACACTCAATTAACACACTAGAATAAAAATAATTTATTTTCAAATATAAAATAGGAAATATCTTTTTAAAAAATGAATATAAGAGGGAAACTGTCAAAGAAAAAATAATGATTTGATAGTTATGAAGTTATACCTCCTATTTGCCATAAAAAATTAAAATACAGATCTCCAGGAATTGATGCTAGGCTGAACACACACTTTTAGCATCATTCCCTCCAAAATTACATAAAAATCTTAGTAAAGGGATTTGCTAAAAAAAAATTAAGGAAAATAATTTTATACTCATGTTTAAGAATGAAGGGGAAGTGGGGATTGATTGGGAACCTTGAAGAAAGTTGTGAAGGTTTGAAATAACTGCTAATTAGAGAAAAGAGATTCTATAAATACATATGGTATTATATATACATACAGATGTACATACAGGAATTTTCAATTGAGCAAAAATTGCATATTGCCAAAATCACCCTTGAAACACCTCTTTACATTCAGGATCTGAGCTCTTAAAAACTCAAAACCAAAGAATTAACTTTTTTGAGTTTTGAAAGTTTTTATCTGTGGCCTTATTTTTCCAAGAGGAGTAGAAGGCAAGGTCTGCTTGGGGTGCAGGGGATAAATAAATATGGGTTTACAAAGGGTTATTTTTTCCTCCTATTTTCTGAGACACAACAATATTGAAATGGGTCCAATTAACCCTACAGTGGCCTCTAAGAGTTCAAGTAAAAGGAAGACTTGCATGTCTCTCACTTTATATCAAAAGCTAGAAATGATTAAGTTTAGTAAGGAAGGCATGTCCAAAGCTGATATAGTCCGAAAGCTTGGCCTTTTGAACCAAACAAGGAAATGAAAAGTGCTACTCCAGTAAACATACAAACGATAAGACAGCAAAGTCTTCTTGCTGATATGGAGATGGTTTTAGTGGTCTGGATAGAAGATCAAACCAGCCACATTCCCTTAAGCCAAAGCCTCCTCCAGAACAAGGCCCTAACTCTCTTCAATTCTGTGAAGGCTGAGAGAGTTGAGGAAGCTGCAAAAGAAAAGTTTGAAGCTAGCAGAGGCTGGTTCATGAGGTTTAAGGAAAGAAGCTGTTTCCGTAACAAAGTGCAAGATGAAGCAGCAGGTGCTAATGTAGAAGCTGTAGCAAGTTATCCAGAAGATCTAGCTAAAATCACTGAGGAATGCAGCTACACTAAACAACACATTTTCAGTGTAGATGAAACAGCCTTAGAAAGAAGATGTCATCTAGGACTTTCATAGCTAGAGAGAAGTCAATGCTCAGCTTCAAATCTTTAAAGGACAAGCTGACACTTTTGGTAGATGCTAATACAGCCGGTGACTTTAAATTGAAGCCAATGCTCATTTACTATTCCAAAAATCCTAGGGCTCTTAAGAATTAATGCTAAATCTTCTCTGCCTCTGCTTTGTAAATGGAACAACAAAGTCTGGATGACAACACATCTGTTTACAGCATGATTTACTGAATATTTTAAGCCCAGTGTTGAGAAATACTTCTCAAAAAAATATATATTTCTTCCAAAATATACTGCTTACTGATAATGTACCTAGTCACCCAAGATCTCTGATGGAGATGTACAAGGAGGTTAACGTTGTTTTTATGACTGTTAATACAACATCCATTCTGCAAACCCATGGATCAAAGAGTTATTTTCAACTTTTAAGGCTTATGATTTTAAGAAATACATTTTGTAAGGATGTAGGCTGCTATGCAGTGATTTCTCTGATGGATCTGGGCAAAGTAAATTGAGACCTTCTGGAAAGGATTCACCGTTCTAGATGCCATTAAGAATATTATGGGAGGAGGTCAAAATGTCAACATTAACAACAGTTTAGAAAAAGTTGATTCCAACTCTCATGAATGACTTGGAGGGCTTCAAGACTTCAGTGGAGGAAATCATTGCAGATATGCTGGAAATAGCAAGAGAACTAGAATTAGAAGTGGAGCCTGAAGATGCAGCTGAATTGCCGCAGTCCTGTGATTAAATTTGAATGGATTAGGAGTTGCTTCTTATGAATGAGCAAAGAAAGTGGTTTCTCGAGATGAAATCTACTCCTGGTGAAGATGCTGTGAACATTGTTGAAATGACAACAAAAGGTTTAGAATATTTCATAAATGTAGTTGATAAAGCAGCAGCAAGATTTGGAAAGATTGAATCCAATTTTGAAAAAAGTTCTATTGTGGATAAACAATAGAACAACAACATGACATGTTATCTCCATGAACTCTCTCATGAAAGAGTCAATCAATGTGGCAAACTGCATTGTTGTTTTAAGAAATTGCCACAGCCTTCAGCAACCACCACACTGATCAGTCAGTAGCCATCAAGGCAAGACCTTCCACCAGCAAAAAGATTATGACTTGCTGAAGGCTCAGATGATTGTTAACATTTTGTAATCAATAAAATATTTTTAATTAAGGTGTTTACATTGTTTTTTAGACATAAAAATATTGCATGCTTAATACACTTTTGTTTAGTGCAAACATAACTTTAATATTCTCTCAGAAACCAAAAATTTCATGTGACTGGATTTATTACAATACTCACTTCATTGTGGTTGTCTGGACCTCAACCTGCAATATCTCCAAGGTATGCCTGTATAACCAAGTGGCTCGATATAAGAGAAATGTTTAAATATTAATAGCTTTCTCCCATATCAGCAGGAAGGCACTACAAAATTTAATGAAGCAATGTTTATATTACAATAAAAAAGATAAATTATCCAGGAATAATCTTAATGAGAAATACTTGAAATTTATATGAAGAAGACAAAACTTTACAGAGAGATCCAAGTTATTTGTCAAAAAAAAAAAAAAGAAAACAATGCAGATTATAGGTAGCCATAAATTAAATCAAACCAAATATTTGAGAGGGACTGTAGATTAATAATGTCAGATGCTCTTTTGAGCAAATGCTAACTAAATTAAATGCATAATCAATCCATCAATACAGGTCTAAAATAGGTCAGCTGAAATATTCTTTAATGTACTTAATTGTTCTTATCATATTCTTCCAGTAAACTGGCAGTTTACACATCTTGACACTATCAATAGTACTATCTCCACACTATTTAAGGTGTTTTTATCTGGCGTTATATATCAAAAGAAATGATTACATAGCTCAGAAATTTATATCATAAAATGCTAGTGTCACCTTTTAAACATAACTGTCACTTGTAATTATCTTCTTACAGTTCCTTTGGAAGGACTAAGAAGTCAAAACCAATTTGAAGAGATGAGATCAAGCTACATTAGAGAACTCATCAAGGCAATTGGTTTGAGGCAAAAAGGAGTTGTGTCTAGCTCACAGCGTTTCTATCAACTTACAAAACTTCTTGATAACTTGCATGATGTAAGTGTTTGGTTTTCAGAGATTATTAATGATTATTCTCTGAATTTCTATAACTTTTAAAATGTTATATTTAAATTTCACTTTATATACATTTTTTTCAAATTCCTATTTGTATTTGTGTTTTAAGAGTGTATCACACTGCTCAGAATTTATATTATGGTTTTTTCATTTTCAATGTAGATCATCCAAATGTCCTTTTATGAGTATTTGTATAATCTGAGAGTAATGTAATGGCTGATAGGAATTATGATACATTATCCTAAATATGTTCTAAAATATTGTTCCCTTAAATTATAAAAGATTTCATGTATCTTACAAAAGCAAAAGTATGTATGTGGAAAATAAGACTTTCATAGTATTTTGGTTGGAATTATAAGTAACATTGCTGATGGATGGGCAATCAGGCAATATATAGCAAAAGTTAAAATCAGCATGCTTGTCAAGTTTCTGTGTTTTAGGATTTATCTTAAATTAGGCAAGAATGTAATAGAAAAATATATATCCTCTCTCTATATATATGTACAAGGATGTTCACAGCAGAGGAAAAAAACTAGAAATGCCAACACCAGAACTGGATTAATAAGACAAGATATATGTCATTTGTCAAGACATATTGAATATAAACTTTTATTGCTACTATGTTCAGAAGCCACATTAAAATGACAGTCAAGGCATAAAAATGCTGTCCAGTCACCAGGTCAACTTTTGAAGGCCTTTCTCTGGAATATGAACAGATAGCAAAGTTTATAAGGTATTTGAGTAAAGTTTCTAAAATGAGAAGCAGAAAGCAAAATAAACTGAAAGAAAGTAAATTGAAGGAAAAAGCATCAGTGCAGAGAACAGAAGAAAACTTCTAAGATCTTCAGGGAAATAAGAATGATAGCATGTCTATAAATGAGAATACAAAACATTAAAAAAGGAACATTTAGCAAGAAAATACTTTTGCGTAATTAAATATATAAAGGCACAAATTAATTCAATAAAAGTGCTGAAATATTAAGGAAATTCTCAGGAAAAATGTCATAAAGATAAAAACATGGAAAATTAGAAAGAAGGGATAGTAAATTTAGTATCTAAAGGGTGTCATCATCTTCCAGTTAATAGGAATTTCCAAAGAAAGTAGGGAAGAATCAAGGAGAGAAAATTATGTAAGAAATTATAAAAGTTGCTGGAACTGAAAGATCTGAGCCTTCTAAGGGTCCAGTGTACACAGGCACTGCACTATTGAATCAAAGCACATTGTAAAATTTCAGCATACCATAAATGAAGAGAATGTCTTAAAATATACAAATGATAAAAGAAACAAGTCATACATAAGCTGTCAGGATTCAGAATGATGTTGGATTTCTTCATACCAACAATGGAAGCCAGAAGACAATGGAGCAATGCCATCAGAATTTTGATGGAAAAGAAAATGTTCAAAGAATTTGAAACCATCAAACAAATATTATGGTACCACAAAAGTATTCTCAAACATGCAAGGTCTCATAGAGTTTACCTCAAATACAACTTTTCTCAAGAACTACCACAGGATGTCTTGCAACAAAACACTGGAATAAGCTAAAGTAGTAGGGGATCCAACCCAAAAGAGATGCAAAATGATGTCCCAACACAATAACCGCGGAGCACTAATTATTCTACATTGGAGCAGTAATACAGAGGGTTCTAGGATATTAGTTTCAAGAAAAAAAAAATGGAACTGAGAGATTACTAGTAAGTATGACCATAATGAGGTGATTTTTATAATTCTGTCAGAGAATTTTTCGATAGCTTCGTGACAAAGAGAAAACAAAACAAATACAGGTGATTAGGTTTTGCAAAATAAAAACAAGTTTATAAGAAAGGAAATGGAATCCAGCAGAAAATAATAAAAATCTTTAAATGCTGGATGTTGATTAACCCAAAATTAATATATAACTATGTAGAGAACGGGGAAAACTCGGTGTGTGGTTGAGAAGTGAAGTGTATAGTGTAAGAGAGCGAAATCCTCATTTGCCATAGCAGAAACTCAGTCAATAATGTCAAAATCAGAAAATAAACTTCAGTAGAAATACAGAGATAAATATCAAGACACAGGCTAAGAAAGTTGTAAGTAGTTGTGTCTGGGGAGCTGGAATAAATATGGGAAGAAGTATATCAGGAAACTGCTGGGTTTTGTTACTGCTGCTACCACTGTTGTTTTTGTTTGTATAAATCTTGTAGTACTCTTTGACTTTTAAATTTATATATACACAAATTACTTTATTGAAAATGAAAATTAGATTAAAATGAATTATGTTGGATTATTGGCATAGGAAGAATCAATATGTTGTATGTAAAACAGCCAGATTAGCAAATATAATTTATAAAATAGCATTTTGAAAATAAACATGTGTGTGTAATATTGTGTGTATACTTACGTATGTCTGTATACATGTATAAAAGGAAAAAAAAACTTGAAAAATACACCAAAATGTTCAGACAGGTAATCCTGTGGGATTATGAATAACTTTCATTTCTTTAAATCTTTCCATATTATCAGAATGTTTCATCATGAGTACGTAATATTTTACATTTTATTCTAGAGAGTGGTGGTAGTTCTTTTTATTTTGGTGAGACAAAAACATCTTGACAAGTATTTATGTTGTTAGAAAAATAAGTTACCATGTTTGAATAGTATATGAATTTCTTATTTTTCTTAAATGTTTTCTACCTGTTTGTTAAACCAACAGCTCGTGAAACAGCTTCATCTGTACTGCTTGAATACATTCATCCAGTCCCGGGCACTGAGTGTTGAATTTCCAGAAATGATGTCTGAAGTTATTGCTGCACAATTACCCAAGATCTTGGCAGGGATGGTGAAACCTCTTCTCTTTCATAAAAAGTGAATGTCATCTTTTTCTTTAAAAAAATTAAATTTCGTGGTATGTCTTTTTGTTTTGGTCAGGATTATGAGGTTTCAAGTTTTTATAATGTTCTTCTGAAAGCCTTACATTTATAACATATCATACCATGTAATTTGAAGAGAAAAATTGTGAGATTCTAATTATTTTCCTTTATAAAGTATAATTAGAATTTTTAAAGTGTTTTGTGTACCCATATTTTCTTTAAGTGTTTACAAGATTGAAAAAGTACAAAATTTGATGGTTGATGTAAATTATATCTTATCCACATTGTTTCATACCATATAGGTGAGAATTTTTAACTTTTACATCTAACAAATCTACTTCAGAGAAAAAAAATCTTACATGTAATAATGAGAAGCTATTATGTATGTTATTTCTAGGTAGCTCCCTTTGTCTCCTTGACTATATTTCCAAAGATGAACCTTTAAAATGTTATGCAAAATTTTGTCTACACTAGTGTATATACATTTCTATGAGGAGGTAATTTATAACCTTGATCAGATTTTTGAAAGTGTTTTTAATGCAAAAAATATAGAGAGAAAGAGTTTTAAAAAAAAAGAAACGCTGAAATAGATTGATTTTTCTCAACCTAGGCAAGACAGTTCATATGATAAGATTGTTCCAGATTGGAAACACAAATCTCCAAGGAAGTTATTAAGTAGAGCCATATCATTATGACAACAGTATTGTGGGTTTTGTAATTTCTTTTATTAAATTTTTTGTGAAGAAAGTTGTCCTCTAATAAGGTATTTTGAATAGAAATAGGAAGTTAGAAGATTATGTGGCCTAACTCCACTCCTATGGCATGTGGAAAGTCATTCAACCTCACTGATTCAATTTCCTCACCTTGAAAAGTGGTAGAATAATATCTTTCCTGCCAATTGCTTCTTTTGGTCAGAGCTTCTTATTAACATCTCACATCAAAGAAGGAAGAAAGGGAGACAGGAGGGGAGGGGAGGGAGGAAGCCAGGGAGGGAAAGAAGGAGGGAGGAAGAAAGAAAGATAGAAACTATCCTCTTTCTCGAGTCCTCAAAAACTTGAGAATGGTGTTCTTTTTCAGTGAGGCATAGTAGATGAATCTAAGGTTGAAAATTTTTGAGTGCCTTTGATCCAGTTCTAAGAGAGATGTTTCAGGAAATATTAGATACTGGCTTAAAACAATACAACCAATTACAATAACTAGAAAACATACAATTCACATTGTTTTGTAAAAGAATATTTAAAGTTCACATGACAGTTCTTTTCTGAGGTGAGTTACTGGAGATTTCTTTCTTTAAAAAGGACAAAATGAAAAAAAAAATATATAAACAGGAAGAACCGAGTTCATACCACTGGTGAAATTCAATCAAAACCAGTCATTGTTTACTTTTCTAAGAAAAATAATTGTATACCAGTTTTACCATATATATGTATATGTAATTATTAACAACTCAGAGAAACTAGTAGACCTAATTTTTTCTAAATCTCTTTAAAATTGGACATCTTATTTTACAAATAAAACATATCACCTGTGCAAATTAAGTTGTTAATGAGAAAATCAAAGTAACTTTGAAAATATAGAAAAACATTTACTGAATTTCTAATTTCTCAATGCATTTTTAACTAACTGTTCCTTTCAACTGATAAATACTTGTAGTTTACCAAGAGACAATAATATAGAATATTCTTAATGAATACTAATGTGACCCCCAAAACAAGGTATAGTGGTTTCATCAGATAAAAAATGTGGCATAATAACGTTACTGTAACTGTTTTTTTACCAAAAATTCTTCAATTTACAAAAAAGAATTAGTTATGGAGTATCTATGAACAGTGAGTTTTTATAGGGCATTTAAAATAGGGATTAAAACAAGCTTCAACCAGGGATCTTGGCTGGGTTTGTTAGCTATACATGGAAAATATAATAGGTAATATACACATTTATAACTTCTGATTATAACGTTTCAGAGTTTAACCCAAGTATTCCAAATAATACTGCTTAAACATTATATAAAAATAGTCTCTTCCTTAGTATATCTATATACATGTCTTTTTCTGTGAATGTGTATGGATTACAGTACACTCTTGACTGGTATTTTGTTCTTCAGAATTTTTATACATCTACACACACACTCTCCAGGTCAAAGTTACCTTTCTTAAAAGGATCTAGGCGCGTGCCATTTTGTCACTGTGAAATGTTCCCTGACTTCAGATCACCTACCACAGTAATTCTCAATCATAGCCCAGTAATGCATTTGTAAAAGCCCATCTTACTGGGCTCCATACTCAGAGATTATATTTTCACTGGTCCATTCTTATTAATGCAGGAATGTAGTAGGTTCTCTGAAATAGTGTTCGAGCACCAATTCACATAACTTTATTCTCTTTATCCTCCACTAACATGCATTCATCTTATGTTCCTGCCATGCAAATCTTTTTACCATCAATTTTCTGCCATAATTTCCCCCCTTTGACACCAATCCCATACATATATCGACCTTCAAGACTTTCCGTAAAATCTTCTCTGAGTCTTCCAGACGGTGATTTGCTGCCTCCTCGGGTTCACCTGCCATTGTGTGCACATCTGAATTACAATAGCATGCTCTTTTACAATTCTGACTCTCCCACAAGTCTGAAAGACACTTTAAGGTGGGACAATAGTATTTTTAGACTGAGAGTTGAATGACATGTTCTGTCTTTGGTATCACTGTACGTCTCTGCCTTTCTTTGCTTTGTACCCATGACTCTATGGCTTTCTCTTCCCATGCTTCCTCATCCCCATCTCCTCATTTCTTTCATTGCTTTTAACCTTTCCACTTTTTCTCCCTACTCTGTGAAATATCTCCCTTTACTGACTAGAACATAGGAGAATAGAAGTACATTTTACGTGTATTGAGAAAAATGCTTTTTGTTTCTTGTTCTAAATTTTAAAACTGAATGAATGGAATCTTACTTCCCTCCCTAACAAAAATTTCATAGATACAATTGTTTCTTCTGTTTAAGTAGCCTTAAATTGTTTTATATTATAAACATTAATATAAAAATTTTCCTCATTTCTGATTTCATTCAACAAATGAAAAGAAAATATGTTAATAAGCTTTATGAAAATCTGGAGCTGAAGAAGAACTGTAACTCAAGAAAGTTGCAGATCATTAGTAGGTATAAATCACAGTTCCTGATAAATACTAGGCACTTTAACATCAAATATTAGATGTGATAGGTGCAAAGCATTATTTACATATAATTTTACTGAGGCAAACGCAGCACAAAAAGATACTAACTTTAAAATTAATATTAAAATAACACCTTTAGTTGTGTCAGTAATTCATTCGTGTTAAATCTATATGTACATTTGTTTATTGAAAAAGCTTTCAATATATTTTTCCCCACAAGTATCATCCCAATAAAATATTTTTAATCTCTCTCACATATAATATTTAAAGGAAATCTACCTCGGTGGGAGTGATACCTCTGAGAATGGACTATGTGACATAAGTAAATGAATGTAGGTCTGTCAAAAATCCCCAGAAAACAAAAAACAATGTCATTAGCCCTTTATACTCAAGTAATGGACTCAGGGAACAGTTGATGATGTGATCATTTTATCTGATTATTGTGACCTTGAATTAATGTTTAATACAATATTTTGATGAAATTAATACAAATCCTTTTACAACAGCACAGAGTTAATTCCATAATATTTTTTAAATTTCCTGATTTCACTCAACTATGAGGGAATAGAATGTGGTAGCCACAGGTCTGGCTTTTGTTAAGAATGTTTGATATTTTTGATGTTGATCTTTATTCACAGTGTAGATTTCTAAACACTAGGATTTAATAATTAAAGCTAAGCTTAAAAAAAAAAATTACCTTTTGGCCGGGCATGGTGGCTCACGCCTGTAATCCTAGCACCCTGGGAGGCTGAGGCAGGAGGATAGTTTGAGCTCAGGAGTTCGAGACCTGCCTGAGCAAGAGCAAGACCCCATCTCTACTAAAAATAGAAAAAATTAGCTGGACAACTAAAAATATGTAGAAAAAAATTAGCCGGGCATGGTGGCACATGCCTGTAGTCCCAGCTACTTGGGAGGCTGAGGCAGAAGGATTGCTTGAGCCCAGGAGTTTGAGGTTGCTGTGAGCTAGGCTGATGCCATGGCACTCTAGCCTGGGCAACAGAGTAAGACTCTGTCTCAAAAAAAAAAAAAAAAAAAAAAAAAATTACTTTTGAAAAAGAACATGACATCAAATGGAAACTATCTAGTCTGTAAATCTTTTCCCCTACAAATTCCTACCTACTAATGTCTCCATTACTATGCAGTCACCATAACCTTTATCTTCATTTTACAGGTCACATTCTTTCTAGTAGCTCTGAAGTGAAATTAAATCATAAGAAGACAGGTTATATATCAGTAAATACTTGAAGGTTGCTGAAATAGATTCTTGAGTTAATGAAAATATTTTCCTTAAAAAGGTTTAAAAATTCATTTGCATCTGAAGCAATTATATCTCAAATATCAGTTGTTATATGACCATTTTTTGTGTGTTTTTAATGTTTAAAGATGTGGCACTTTTAAATGAGGCAATGCAATGCCATTATTTTTTCACATTTAACACTAAAATAATTTGTTGCTACATAGATAATGTGGAAATATGATGAGCAATATGTTTTCTGCCAAAACTATGCCTTTTAAATAGCCATGGCATATCAACCTGTAACTTCTAAATTGTCCACAGCTACAGGGATATATTGATGGTGGGCACCTTAGGTAGAACTGACCTAGGACTGGGCCCAGCTCCTCTGACTAGCTGATTGAGCTTAAGCAAGTCTTTTAACCTCTCTGATTAACCTGCATTTGCCCAAGTGTTTTGTGATTAGTAGAAATGGAAACCAAAAAAAAAAAAAAAATGTATACAGGTGTTCAGAAATAGTAATTGCCATTATTATGTTTTCATTAGTCATAGTTCTGACTATACTTTTACCAAACTAATCAACTATATTCTATGGTAAAACCAGAAATCTAGAAACCCAGTTGCTTTATTTCTATCACTATGTACTATGATATATTAGATTGATTTCATCTGAAATTAGGGCTAGAAGTATTCAAGTAATTTCTTCCCTTGAAAGGATAGTTTTCTGAGTTTGTGGCCTGTTTTGTAAAAAATATAAAGAGCCTATCACCCTTTCATTATAAATATTTAAGAATAATAATACTGATTTTGACATTTTAAAGTATAGAAGGCCTGATTAGAACATGGCCCCTCCAAAAATCTATGCTATATACTACATGATGAAATTATTTTTATTATGACAATAATTCCACAAGCAGGAACAATGGGTCTAGAAATCATGATGAAGTTATAATCAAAAAAATAAGATTCCTATTCTTAAGAAGGTTATGATGTAAAATTCCCACAAGAGATCCTTATGTCTGCTTTGATCTGATAGCTCATATTCCTTTGGTGGAATGGCTACAGCATTTTTAGTTTTTGTTGTGAATACCTGAGCAATTTCTCTCATCTACACTTAACCCTTTACACATCAAATTTCAGGATAGAATATGAATCCCTTTAAATATCTTTTAAAACTCCAGAGTGTTGTGTACAAGCAGCACTCAAAAAAAAATTTGTTTTTCAAATTTAAAGATACCATTTTTGTATTCAATAACTCAACAACCATATACCCACTGATAAAGTGAAATAGACAAGAGGACCACTCAAGGAAGGGCATAACTTTCTTCTTCCTGAAGTATTCCTTTTAAACAGCCATTAGATGTGGAAAATGTGTACCTCTCTTAAATTTCACAGGAAATACATAGCCAGATAGTCTAGCAAAAGTTTGCCAAGTCATAAGTTGTTCATCCTCACCGGACTAAGTCACAATTTTAATGAAAAGAATATTACCCAGCCTCTGTAGTTTTGCTGTATTTTCCTTGTTCGAGGTTGGGTGAAAAGGACAATCTCTATTTCTACCTAGCATCTGCCGTCTATTTAACAGAATATTATTCCACACTCCCTGGTCCTTACCAAGTCCAAAATTGAGTAAGAAGTAGTAAAGCAACTGGCTATTCACCCATATTATGTAGTACAACCCAAACTGGATTGCTCTACATCCCATAATATGAATTCAAACCGACCTGGGCCTAGATTATTCAGTTCAGGTTGGATTACATCCCTATTTAAACTCAGGAAAAAGGCCTTACAGACCATCAGTTAATCTGGAGCTAATAGAACCTTTACCCTCCAGAATTAGGCCTGAATCAGTGTGGCCTTAAAAATTGAAAATAAGCAGCAAAAGAATAGTTTCCTTTAATAACTTGTCCTCCCTGTCACTGGAGAAGTTTGAAGAATTTGGGGGGTGTTGGTGATAAGTTAAACATAGCAGCAATGATTTAATACATACATTCTCTGAATATCCTACCACCAAAGCAAAGAAAAACACGAAGGGGTCTGTTCCCCTCCTTGGAGCTGACCTCATTCCAAGGCAGAGCTCTGGTCACGTGCCTGGAGGCTGCGCCCCGGCCTGTCCGCAGCCTTGTGCAGCTGTGGGGTTTGGAAGGCTGTTGCAGAACTTCTGGATTAGTCCCAGAATGTCAACCTCATTTTCGATTTACTGGCTCTTGTTGCCTTATGTCATGCTGACCTTATTGTTAAACACAGGTTTGTTTGCTTTCTTTCCACTCATGGAGAAATAGGGAAGGCATTATTTTTAAGCTGGTTGAAAGCTTTAACTGATGATAAAGCACTTTCAGAAAAATGTGAATCAGGCAGCTAAGAAAGCACACTGTGTCCATTACTTTAAAGAATATGTACAGTCTTATTAACTCTACAGTGTGGCATTAGTGTCGTGGTCGATATTTAGATAGATATGAGTGAAGTATTTAAATGATGTAAATAGTTTTCAGGACAGGACTATAGCTTATTTTTATTATCTTTTGAAATTGCTCCTAATACATCAAATCCTGATGTATCCAATTTATCAAAGATAAATAATTCTAAATGAAACCCAGTTAAATATGTTTTCTTCTTGTCAATTATATATAAAGCTTACTGTCTCTTTGTGATGTTTAATAACCTATAAGTTTTTTATTATGAATTATTTTAGAGAGCCATGGTTTTAAGCTTTTTGCCACCAAAGATACCTTTTATTACCACCCTACCCTAGAAAAGCTTATATTTTAAAGTATCTATCTACCCTGTGAAGAAATGGTTTTGTTTTCTTAAGATTTTATTATTCAAAGATATATCAATTAGAGCTGCTGAGCAGCGTAATAATTATATCCACACTGATTTGATATTTTTGTGCAGGCTCAACTTGGTAGATACAAAATTTTATTTTTATAATAATAGCTAAATAATCAATGGACTAAACTAGGTTAAGAATCAGATATTTGCGATCATAATACATTATATAAAATTTTCTTCTTCTAAGGGCTTTACAACTCATGAGAAAGACCAAAAACATACATGGAGAGTTGATACAAGCATACTATGTTCTTGTCAAAACAGTGATGCAGCTCTGCTTGTTCTATATAAGGTAAAAGTACTATCCAGAATTTACTTAAAATAGTAAACCCCGCATTTGATATGACTAGGGGTAGAAGGAGATTTTCACATGGCAGTCTTTAGAATTCATCACTTCAACCAAAAAAGTATCTCCTTTTGACCTTAGTATTCTATGTATTTTAACTTCTCTGAAATGTGCATATTCACAAGAAAAATCAGAGCAAAAAGTCTTTTTTTAAAAAAATAAAAACCTTTCTATTGAAATTTGGAAAAAATAGAAGATATAAAAGTTATTTGTATTTTGGAAGGAGTAGATGTGATTTTAAAAAGTTAAATGGAGAGCATCCCTAAATATTAAATATTTTTCCTTAATTATTGTGGAGTAGTCATGCTGATGATACAGAACCTGGGTGATTATCTATAGTGGTAACAAAATGCTAAATGTTAGAGAAGTTATCATTCACTATCTAAACACATGAAAACGTAAATATGCTCAGAGGCTTACTTTTTGCTTTTTAAGGAAGTTCTCCATTTTCTAATTTGAGGCTACAGGCTTAGAAAAAAAATCACTGATCTCTAAGTCTCTGTTAAGCTGTGAACTATTTGGGTGTCTTAAGATCATAACACTTTCACTTAAAGAAATGAAGGGGGAAAAAAAGGCCAGGACCAAATTATCCCTTTCAATTTGAAAGTAGAATCAAAGTATCACTTTCAATTCTGAAACTACAAACTTTCTGTTAATACTTTACGTCAATAAAACAGTCAACTCTCAGTTATCTATGTTACTATAAGAAAAATGTGACCTAAAAAACAAAAAAAAAATAGCGTGATCTTTTTGAGAAAGTTGAAAAGTCTTACCTTAGGCATCATTTTATTCTTTAGCAACTAGCTAGGAAGCCCTTCCTGGGTTGTGTGCCAGTCACTTTGCCAGATTGTGGAAGTAACCAGTGTTCCCATCTTCTCTGAGCTTACAGTTAGTTGGAAGGGGAATAAACAGGTATGGAGACAGTTACAATTATTGAACTGTGAGTGCTATGATGGAGCAAGTACAGGGAACTATTGGGGCACCTAAGAGGGACACGGAAACTTGAATTTAAGAGTTGTAAATGCCTCCTGAAAAAAGTCGGCTCTAAGCTTTGATCTTAAAGTGGTTTACCAATTAGCTGAGCATGCAGGGTTGGGAGATGCCAAAGGCAGGAAGAGGAGAGTATCTCAAACAGGAGTTGAGAGCATATGCACAAACCTCATGGTGAGAGAGTACGTGGGGTGGGGACTGAAGGTGAGACTGAAGAAGAAAGCAAGGTCCAGATTATCAGTGGCCTTGTACACCGTGTTAAGGAGTGTAGACTTGGTTCTCTTGTAAGTAGGAGAGGAGAACAATTCACACAAATATATTAGAAAACTCTCTTCCACTGAAATATGGAGAGTAGAATTGGAGATGACCTATCCTGGTAGCAGGCAGAATATTTTTGAGGAAGTTGCAATATTTTGGTGAAAGTGATGATAATAAACATGAAGAATTGGGGATAATCCTGACCTCCTAATTTTTCAGAAGGGTTTTAGAATACATAACTTATGAGCATTGACAGAAATGCTGAAAATAGTTGAAATATACAAGTTGTCAAACACAAGGCCAGATGTAAAATTCTTCTTCTTAGGTGTTGAAATGGCAAATTCTCCATCAGACAACACAATGAAAACTAAGAAACTTAGTTTTATCAAGTTCCAGAATCCTATCTGTCCAAAGAGTCTCTTCCCCTGCACCAATATCCCCACATTTGCATGTCTCCCCACCCTCAAAATCCAGGTCTATGCAAAAAGATAAGACTAGAACAGCTCAAGGTTCAGAAAATAGGAAAGAAAGGGAAACTGAGTTGTGTCAAACTAATATAAAATAAACACATCCTTCGTATAGATCCTTCTTCAGATGCCATTATCAAGTAGAATTATAATATGGCGTATACATACACACAAAAAGCTTAATTCTCTGAAGCAGGCCATGACTTCACGAGCCCTCCATAGAGTGCAGGGGGGTTGTGGAGGGACAGCTGGTGAATGATAGGTTGAAGAGCAAATCTGGCAGTTAAGAATATATCCATCTCTTTTAGCTTAAAGAAGCTTTATTTTAGATTCCCTCATTTGATTTCCATCAAGGGCTGGTCTTCCTTTTTACTTTCACTACCCAGGTAGCAGCTAGGAAAGAAAGAAGCTTTCTATGTGCAGGCGGTGGCTGTGGGCATGAGGGGGGGCAGGGAGCTTTTCTCCTGGTCCTCACTGGCCATGCCTGGTCATAGAACCCGTTGCTGTCATCTCATATTTAAGTCTTCGGCTTGGGAATTCATTGATTCTCTCTGCTCCAGGACTGTGGAGTGCTGGGACTTTGATGACTTTAGTTCCTTGCTGGCTCAGGAGATGCCCCTTAGGCTGAGCTACTTTCTGCACCTGGCCTCTGCTGTGGGGTCACCATGCCCCTTCAGGAGAGCCATGGCTCACCACTACCAGCCAAGCACGCTCTCCACCTGGCTGGCACCATGCTAAATCCAGGCTTTTCTGAGGTGTTGGAGACTTTTCAAGCAGGCACTAAAGCTTTGATTGTCTTGGACTTCCCCCTACTTGTCTGGATGTTCCATTGCTCGTCTCACCTTCCTTAAGATTCAGTCCCAAGATGTGGGCATTTGACCCCCTTGCTCTACCTCTCCCTTCTTCTGAATCACAGGAGCCTCTTGCTTCACTCTCCTGTCTGTTGGTGGCTTCTGCTGGGTCTTAGACTGATTTCTCAGCCATTCCTAGTAGCTCTCTGTGACTGAGTCCACCTCTAGAGAGTACCTTTGAGAGGGAGAGGGCCATTTTTTCTCTTGAGAAAGCCCTGCTCTCCAGACTTGCCTTTCTGTGGATTTCAAAAACCAGTTGAGGACGTCAGAAGCTGAATGTTGACTTTCTTTAAGCATTTCCCGTATAACAATTCTAATTCTCCTAGAGCAATACGCCTGCCTCCAACTGACCAGGAAAAGGGCCAGGTGCCAAAAAGAAAAACTCAAAGGTTAGTGTATTTCATCAGTATATACTTTGAAAGTGCTTTGGGAATTCATATGAGGTTTTGTGTCAAAAGGATGAGACTCTCCCTGCATCTGTGTGTGCCTAACAGTTCCCCTGGCACTGGCTGGTAAAAGATGCAAAACTGTAAAAATTAGATGATCATGGGATCCTAACAATATCATTACATACTTATTGTCAATGAAATGTTTTCTGCTCCCCCTAAAATACTTTTAGACTGTTCTGCACATAGATTTTCACATTTTATTATGTTGAAGTTGGTGAAATATTCAAAGTTATCCACCCTGTTGCTTGTTAGTAAAACTAGAGTAATACTTGGCGAGAGATGCAAGGAATCATTCTGCCTTCTGACTCATGCCTCTTTTGGTTCTCATCACTACTAACCACCCTATTGTGAGTAAATAGTAGGTCACTGAGTATATTCACCAGACTCATACTTTTAAAGACATTTAGCCCCATGTACTTCTTGAGTCTGCCTTCACACACTTTGTTCCTCACTTCTGAGTGAGACAATAGTTGAGAGTACACTGAAACTTCATCTGAGGGTTTTTGCTGAGAAGGTGATACTGTCCCTCCATCTGTGTATGCCTGGCACTGGTTCCCTGGCGATGATGGGGTGACAATGCAAAGCTGTAAATAATTAGGTGATAGTGGGCACCTAACAACATCATCATATACATATTTTCAATCTAATGTTCAAAATTTGATCTCTGTTTTTAAACTAAAGGTGGATTTCAGAGGAAATATTTCATGATTCACATAAGAAAACTCAGTCTGCTCAGCTTGACAGGTGTTTTACAATAAATTGGCTGGTAGTTTGAAATGAATCATCTACACCCAATATATTTTCTTAAAAATGATATTGGGAATTTAACTCAATATTTATTGTTATTCTGTGTGATAAAGAATGAACTAATTTCTATATCTGTCTTTATTAATCAATTAGAGCATCTAAAACCTCAGTACAATTACAAATAAGGTGCATATGAATCATCAGTATGTTCTTCTTTACCAGTCACTTTAAATTTATAACCAACATTTCAGTTTGTACAATACTGTACATGGCATTAGGTGAGCTATTAATTTGGATGTTTGGAATTATACAGACAATATCCTTGACTGTGCGTTTTAACAGAGCAAGGAATAATTCTTAGACAATTCAATTGAAACCAACCACGTAGTTGCAGTAGTGTTTTAATCATAAAGACAAAATAGAATCAACTGATACATGGTAAGATTCAACAATACACTGTTTTGGTTACTCACATTAATTAAAAAGTTTGATATTTATTATATAAACATTAATTTTCATTTGAAATTTAATGCATTTAACTTTAAAGTGAAAGAATGTAATCTAGTTTTTAATAACAAAGCATTTCACCCTATTATTGTATATTAGTTTTGTTATTAGGAGTATCCTAGAATTACACAAGTATGCTCCTTTGGTAAATGAAATAAGTGCCTACAGTGTAGAAAGAAACAGGTTAGGTCTTTGGAGACACAAAGATAAAAGAGTAGAACAGATTTCTTGTTCTAAGTTTCCATTGACATTGCCAGATATTAATTGTTTGAAATATAAACATAACTTGTTTCTTATTGAATCAACTAGATTTTGAGTAGAGAAACCAGAAAATTGAATTGTATCATTTGGCCATGAAAATGTTACTATAACATAAAAAAAAACTATTTCATTTATTCCTGTTTAGTACTGGGTTTTCAGTTTTTAAATTAAACATGCTCCCATATTCAGATTTATAAACTTAAAGAATGTTGAGAGACTTCATGTTTACCTATAAAACAATATGCTGTTTTTTGTAAATACTTGATTTTGATATTTGGTAGAGTCTTTCTAATTTACATTTAACTGTTTAATGAATAAAGAGAAAATGTGGTCAGTGGTTATGAATGTAAATGCATGTGAAACTCTTTTCCCTCGTGCCACAATATGTCACTATATGGAGTCACCACAACAAGCTAAAGCGTGTATAGCTCTCTGTATGCTAATAATATACAAATAATATCTAAATATGTACTATTTGAAATCTGTATTTTATCTAAATGGGAGGATATTATATTTACCTGATTAGATGAGATCAAATCATCTTATAAATGATCTAATTGAAACAAATAGAATAACTTTATAAAATGCAGAGATCTGCGATCAGTTATTTGTGTGTAATTTGGAATTTATAAAGCTTATGCAACTTAAACACTCTATGAAAAGGCGAACAATTTTCATGTCTGGATTATGTCACCTGCCCATAATTATGCTGTGAGGTAAGAGAAGCAGTATAGCACATAGAGCATATGCTCTGGAGCCAGACCATCTTAATCTGATTTTAGGCTACACTAGCTAACTATGTGACCTTGCAACCTACTTTATATTCCTGCCTCAGTTTTTATCTGTAAAATGGGTATAAAATAGTTCTCTTTCATAGAGTTGTTATGAGGATCAAGTTAGTATAAGAAAAGTACTTAAAGCAGTGCCTGGCTTAGCAAGCACTATTATAGGAGTTTTGTCCAACCTAAGTGACTTTTTCCTTAATAGATAAATGATCAAGGGTACAGAAGATATTAAACTTTTATCTTAAACTATTTAGCAAAAATAATTTTTAATATTTTAGGTCATGGGAAATTCAACAGCATGGTACTCATCAAAGTTAGTTTTTTCTACAAAGAAGATTAAGGATGGACTGTCACAAGTGAAAAAAAAAATCAGATAATAAATCAATAAAACCATCAGAGTAGCCACAATTTTCCAATTCCTATACCCAAACCAGTTTATACATGGGGCAGATTGGACTAACTAAATCTATCTTATTTTTATAGATCTAACTCCCCACTATTAAATTTTTTTTAAGTATATAAAAAGAGAAAGAAAATAATTTTTGAATTTTTAAGATGTGCTTAATAAAACAAACAACAAAATGGAAAAGCTATTTGTAAAATAGTTAAGATTAAATTATAAATCTAAAGTTTTGTTGGCACTAAGGGACTTCAATATTGTTTATATCTCAAAAATTATTACGGGAACCACAAAGTAGGGTCTTTACTTTTAGAAGTATTGGTTTTTGTAGTCCTTGTTCTGACACATAAGAACATCCTGGAAATTTAGAATAATTTTTTTTTTTTTACAAATAGAATTTGAGTCAGATATGTGAATGAGATATGTTTAAAGGAAAATAAAATAAAATCTAACATTAACCATTTTTAACCTCTGTACATTGATTTTAATGTGGGTAGCATATTTATTTTCTCTGATTTTCCTAGTGTATTTTATTTTCTTCCTATGGCAGAAACCAGTTGTCTTTTATTTTCATTGATATTTTCACATTTTATTATAAATAAAACCAGAATGCATGTTACAATTTATGTTGTCTTACAATGCCTGTAGCCAATTGGAAGTCATACACAGCTGTGTGAAAACTTTTCCTTGATACCTCCTGGCAAGATCAGAAGACATCACTAGCTGTATCTTACATTCCCTGAAATACAGTGTGTAATTCATTCTTCATTAATAGAATTTAATTCTTCTAACTTCTTTTATCATGTGTTAATATCAATTTCTAATTATTATATATCAGTAATCAATATGCAATCTGTAAGTATTACTGTTTTTTTAACTGTCACTGATTTGAGAACCTACAACATACCAGGTCTTATACCTGGGGAGTTTTACATATATTATCCCAACCCATACAACAATCTTCACAAGCTACGTATTATGTGTCCCATTTTATAGAAGAGGAAACAGAGATTCAGAGTGGTCCATTAAATTTATAAAACAATTTCTTGCACCATTTCTTCTTCCAAAAAGAAAATAAGTTTTTTAAATAGTTTATTAAATAGTTCTGATAAAATTGATGCCTTAATGCCTGTCCTATTTCAAAGCTTCCTTTTTTATCTTTATGTTTTAAACCTTATGTACAGAGGCTAAGATAAATAACCATGTAATCCTTATGTAAAAGATAAATTAAGATGCTAAGCATTTCTGTTGAAAAATATTTAAAGTTGGGCCATGTGGTAGACAAAGAGAAAAAATGTAATATATATTAAAATTTTCATATAATTCACATTTAAATTTTGAAATTAATTTTCCTTAATTTATTTAAAAAGTTTTAGTAGAATTATACAATAGAATTATTTCTTTTAAATAAGATTTAAATTACACCAAGCTGAATGATATAGAATAGAGGGAATAAATATTTTTACTTTTGATCTTCACGAATCTATACATATTTCCTAATGATTGCAATGATTAAAAGATGCAGTGTTATTACTGAAATATTACTAAGTCACGAACAGTTAATCAAAGGATAGAAAGGATGGAATAATTTTAAGAACTGGGATCAATGTCAAGAAATGTTTAGACTTTTTTGAAAATTTTTGATTTAAAAACCATTATTACAAAATTATTCAAGCTCCTAAATGACATATAAGTTATTAAAAAGTATATATAGTAAGAAACATATCATCTAATCCTCCACTAAACTTATATAGAATAACTAAGGTGAAAACCATAAATTATATAACAAAATTCAAATTGAGGGGGAAAACTACTATGCAATATTCATATTCAATTAACCAAAGAGTATTTACATTTAGCTTGGTCAAATTTTTAAGTTTTGGTGCAAATGTTTTTCTGGTGATTTAGGAAAGGATAATTATCTGTAAGAATTTCTAAAAAATAAAAAACAGTAATAACCTGGTTGATAATAGGCTATGGTATATAGGTGAGAATGGAGGTAACTAGTGGACCAGAACATACATACCTGTGAATCACCTAAACAGAGATGGCCTACACACCAATTTCAGACTCGTTAACAACACTTACATAAATACCTGTGGTAAAACAAACAGCAATACTTCACTCAGAGTTTTAAAAAATAGGTTTGTCACTATTCTGAAAAGTAATACATTGTGATCTTAGTAATCTATCTTCAATTCTCTGAGCCTCAGTGGTTTAACCCAACAAGAAGAGATAATAGTTTAACAATGAACTGTGGCTTTAAATGAGATAATGCCTACAAAAGTCCTTCACAGACTAGAAAATTCTAAACAAAGGAGATTTTTTTTCCCTAAGAAATAGGTAAGTACATGCTAAACATAGTATTTTACAACATATGTAGATGACATTAATGAATTAATAAATGAATAAATCTTAGGTCACCAAAACAAATATATGATTTGTAGTAACCAAAATACACTAAGCTTACCAATATAGCTATTTATTTGTTGAAAGGCCTGAAAAACCTACACTCAAAAAAAAAACCCATCTCTACAAAAAATAGAAAAATTTGCTCAGCAGAGTGGTACATGCCTGTAGTCCCAGCTACCCGGGAGGCTGAGGCAGGAGGATCACTTGAGCCCAGGAGTTTGAGGTTGCAGTGAGCTATAATGATGCCATTGCACTGTAGCCCAGGCAACAGAATGAGACTCTGTCTCAGGGGAAGAAAAAAAAAAAAAAAAAAAGGTTGTTTGCACATACCCACAAACTTTTACATTTTTCACCTTCTAAATAGAGAATAATGTTCATGACTATTATTTGAGGCCTTCAGTTTTGAACAAATTTTATGAAAAGAAAAACATTTTATATTTAAAGTTCATTTTTTTTTTTTTTTTTTTTTTGAGGCAGAGTTTCACTCTGGGGCCCTGGGTAGAGTGCAGTGGCGTCATTATAGCTCACTGTAACCTTAAACTCCTGGGCTCAAGTAATCCTCCTGCCTGAGCCTCCCGAGCAGCTGGGACTACAGGCATGCCACCACACCTGGCTAATTTTTCTATTTTCAGTAGGGAGAGGTCTCAGTCTTGCTCAGGCTGGTCTCTGAATTAACTCCTGAGCTCAAGCAATCTTCCTGCCTTGGCCTCCCAGAGTGCTAGGATTACAGGTGTGAGCCCCTCCGCCCAGCCAAGTTCATGTATACTTTTAAAAAATCTTCTCTATTGGTAGCTTAGTTATTAGAGTGTTTTCTAAAAAATAAACAAGCATATGTAGTGAGGAAACTGGCCTAAGCAGAGGTGATCTGGGGACAGGAAGGAATTATGGTTTCTTCCTATATTCTCTGAATTGGCCATCTAAATTGGGCTGAAGTCATCAGATTCTTGTCTGATGGTTTATTTCACTTTTGCTATATAACTACCAAGAACTAAGAAAATGCTGAACTTACATACAGAGGCTATTCATACTTCACATCATTTTATATTTTTATAAACCTTTGCATACAATTAAATGACATATATCATGTGAAACTATAGTTGTTTAACCTGTTGTTATCCCATGTTATTTCTACTTAAGTAGGGCTTATATTGAAATTATTCAGGGAGAGTAAATATCTGTTCTTAACTCTGCATGCATGCATCCGTGAGTGCAAGCTCATGAACACAAGAAATCTAGAGAAAGATAGCTAAGTCCCTTTTACAAAAGAGAGCAAACATTACCATAAAGGCTAAAATATAGGGAAAAGAGTTTGGAAGCTTGAATGAAAAAACTTGAGTTCTAAGCTGTGCTCTGACACTTCCTGTTGAGCTGGTTGAGTTACATAACCTCTCAGAACTTCATTTCCCTATCTGAAAAGTGGGGGCACATGATATTGAGATATATGTACAAATTCAAACTTTTTGGAAATTATACTATTATTTACTACATTTTAGATTCTTTATTCCTTATCCTTACATTGACATATGGATAATAGTGTGGTTCAATGTAACTTTTAACAGATTTTTATTTAATTTTGTTTTATAAATTCTGAGTAACTATTGTATTTGTTTAAATTCATGCAATTTGACTTGAATGTTTCCATTTAATTACTAGAAAATGCAAGTTTCTTTGTTTCCTACATGTTAATAATCTGAAGAAATCTATGGCATTAACAAAAATTCCTCCCACTAATTTTACTCTAGTTTTATCCACTCTATAATTTATAAAATTGGATAGCTATAATATATAACACTAATAAATCTTAAAATATTGATACTTGGATGTGCAATACTTTCAAAACTGATGCAGTTTTTCGTGAATTAAAACTTTTCATTTTTCTGTACTCTATTTTCAGTAAATTTTAACTATCTTTTTAAAAAGCAATTTTTGTTTGATATGCAAAAAACAATTTTCCTTTTTTCTTTCCATTTCTTCTCTACCCATTTCCTTTAGTAAATCCTTGGTTCTGCAAAACAAATTATGTTTTTTTAAATTATACTTTCCTAAAATTGAACTTGACATTACTATTCAAAATGTTGATTTACTTTTTAATTCTTCCCAGCTATATTCAAAAAAGCCCATTGTTTTAACTCCTTCAAATAATAAGGAAATACCTTCACATCAGCCCAAGGATAAACTATTCAAAAGCAGATATATGGAAGTTTATTTTATTGATTAAAACAAAAATAGTGAAATAACTTCAATAGGAGATTTTAACAATGTGCATGCTAAATGTAAAAAATTAGTTATTTAAAAATCATCTTCAAAATATGTATTTCAGATTAATAAAGGCCCTCTGTATTAATTTGAAAGTCTGTTCTTTGAATCAGTATATTTTTATATGGAACTTTTGAATGACATGAGAAGAACATATACTGTTAGAGGATGTATAAATTATCATGTAATAGACAGCAATCTTATTATGTAAACATTACTGTTAAAAATGCATTGCTAGCTCTGATATATCTTATTCAGTTCTGCATATTTAATTGTTATTTTTATCACATCCAAATACCACAATCTAGTATATAAATTGATAATGCTTACCTGGATATGTGTTGCACTTAAAATGTTTTATTGCTTATAAATATTATCTGTTTCTTCCTTTGTCTGGGTTTTTTTTTTCTTTTCTTTTTTTTTTTTTTGGCCTCTCAGTATACTGCTTAAGCTGCTTTAAAATAAAAATAAGGTCAGAGAGTCATAAGATATTAGAGTTTCACCAACCTCTAAATACCATCTGGTCCATGAGTTCTTTATCTGTAGTCCAAGGACTAGTTTTGAGACAGCTCGAATCACAACACACTCTATACATAATTTTAATGTCTGTGTGTGTATATATGTTTTCCATCACTCTCATCTACTTCTCAGAAAGTTCAGCAATGAAAAACAAACATATGTTAAGAAACATATCAATTCCACCACCTCATTTTACAAATAGAGAACCTGAGACTCAATAGAGTTCTATAGCAAATCCAAAGTCATAGAGGGTGAGTGTGAGAGTTGGAGCCAGATGCCGAGTTGTAGGTTATAAAGAAAACAGAAACTGTTTTGCCTTCTATACTTATACACTCTCAATACCTCAATTCTGACACAAGATTTTGTAGGGTTTTTCTCCAATTCTCTGCAGACACCAACTGGGGGTCCTATGTTGCAATTCAGTTCTGATACTATCTACCTAGAGTTGATGTGTACCTCACAGATTAAGGGCTCAGTTCCACAAGGCTGTTCCCACCTCTGATGCCAGTGAACAGTGGTGAGTCCTCAAGTTATTCATAACTTCTGTCTGACTTGGTTAAAAATCAAAGGTTCCCATGATCCCCTCCTTGGTTTCCATAATTTGCTAGAACAGCTCATAGAACTCAGGGAAGCACTTTTGTTTACCAGTTTATGGTAAGGATAGGATAAAGGATACACATGGACAGTCAGATGAAGAGGTACATAGGGTGAAGTTCAGATAGGTCCAAGTGGCGGGAGCTTCTGCCCCAAGTAGGGGGTACCCTCCCAGCATGTGAATATATTCACCAACCCGGAACTCTCTGAACCCTGTACTTCAGGGATTTTTATAGAAGCTTCATCACATAGACATAATCTGATTATTAACTCAATCTCCAGCTCCTCTTCAGAGGATAGAAGGTGGAGCTAAAAGTTCCAAGCTTCTGCTCGTGGTTTGGTCTTTCTGGTAACCAGCCGCCATCTGGGAGCCCACCATGAGTTGCCTCATTAGAATAAAAGATGCTCTTACCACCCAGGAAATTCCAGGGGATTTTGGAGCTCTGTGCCAGGAATCAGGTAAAAGACCAAATATTAGAACAAAAGATGCTTCCAGCACCTCTGTCGCTTAGGAAATTATAAGGGTTTTATGAGCTTGGTGTCAGGAACTGGGGGCAGAGACCAACATATATATTTCTTATTATTTCACAAGGTTGACCTCAGAATATTATTGATCTGGTAGTGCTCCCAACACAGTGGGTTTTCAGCTGACACAGAGGCTGATAAATTGTGGGTTCCCCTTAATTTGATCACATCAAGTTGAAATAGTGAATTTAATCTTCTATTTTAGTTAGTTATTGTATAATAATAGCAATATTATTATACTATAGTTATAAGGAAATTATAATTCATTATTCTTATTTTATCCCTTGAAATATGACTTTATGGCAAATTGAATTTCTCACATTTCTGCAGATAAATTGAGTTGTTTGTAGCACAATAAATTTCTCACCATTCTTTTTTCTTAATTAAAAGAAATGATAGAAGTTGGCATTTTTGCTCCACTGATTATGATCTTTAACCTATTCACTAGTGAAAGTTGTGTAACCTTTTACTTTCCTATTCTTTGGCATTAGAGGGGATACAAAACAAACACAAAAGTCAGAATAAAGTTTAATGAAGATTTATCTATTCTGTAACTTTATGTCTTATCTATGTCTCTCATTACCACTTTGTATAAAACTCAATGGGGATTCCAAATATAAAATAAATAGAAGAATGAGCTCTATAAGATACAACATATTCTCCTTTGAAATGTTTTCAACATGGTTTAGTAGGTTTGGAAGCAGAATGAAACTACCTTGTCTTCTAAAAGTGACCATTATAAAAAAAAAAAATCAGGCTATCATCTATATGCTTGATCCAATAATCATTAAAATAGAATCTTATTTCAAAGAATGAAGACTCAATCAGCTTTAAATGATTGGGCACAATGAAATAGAAAATATTTCTTCAGGCCAAACAAAGACCTGAAAATAATGACAGAAAGAAATATCCCCTCATTCCCTAAGACATTAACCAATAAGCCTCACAGTCCTGTTATGTGCCATTCAAGAACTCACAGGATTATCTAAGTAGAAGACAGAGCTCACACTCAATTAAATCATGGTCTTGTTAGAGATGAAGAATATTATACACATGAGAAAAATTCAAGGAAATTTAAATGACAATATAAATACATCTTAAATCATAGGCTTCAATTTTAATTTTAGAGTTTAGAAAAGAGAGAAGCTAGTATAGACCAAAGGAACCCAGTCTGGAGGTGACAGGAGTTGGGGCTGGATAGGTTGATCAAAGATAAAATAGTTAAGTCAAAATTATAGCATGAAACTACTCCTACTTGCAGACCTTTTTTCAGACAACATCTTTAGATAAAGTGCTTAAGTGTTTAGCTGAGAACTTTATATTATAAAAATGAAGTTAATTGGGCAAGAAAGAAGTGACACAGACATTTATCTTATGCAAGATAACTACCATGGTTTGATAGTGTCATTAAAAAGATATTAAATAAGAAAAATGGGAAAGATTATTGAATAAGAACTAAAAACTTGAAAAAAATTAAACATGTAATATTACATTAAAATCCCATAGTAATTAAATCTTGTTTCTGCCATCATCTACAAGAATATTTTAGAAACTATTTAACTGCTATCTGTCAAAACTCCATTGCTGCTATTATGACTTATTTTTATGTTTCTTTTTCTAAATAAAAATCTCAGCAGCCAAGGAACTCAAAATAAAGCAAAGCAACACTCTTCATGAAGGCAGCCTACCCAAATAGAAAGGAAGAAGTGGGACAGGGAAAGAGAGAGTGAGTGGGAAAGGGAGGGGAGAGGAGGAGAGTTAAAGGGAGGGGGAGGGAGGTTTCAGTCACTTTAGCAGATTATGGTCTCTTATAAGGTCATATTCAAGTCACTGCCAGGATCAGCAATTGTAAGAGAGTGTAACAAATCAGCTTCTCAATTACATTGACAAAGGTTACGGCTTCCCTGGTATGGTACTTTTAAGACTCTGTGTTCTAGCTCTGAAGGTCAATGAACATTCCCATGAATCTTTGCATGTCTATACCAAAAGTACAACATAAACTTGGACAAAAGAGGTGGCTCTGGCTTTCTAGGTTGATACTGTAAATACAATAGAAAGCAAGCCAATTTCACACTATTGTTAAAGAATTAAAGAATATATTTATAAATGGCATCCAAAGACTCAGAAGTGATCCCAAAGAGAGTTGTGAAAGTGAAGATTTATCTTTGGCATCACTAACTGCTCTTAGCTCTGCTGTCCTTCTTTAGGGCATCTTCACATGTCTATAGTGTCCCTATGAGCTCAATCAGCCCCAGGCTGCACTAGCCTCCCCAAGCTCTGGTTACCTGCTGCACACCTGTACCTGTCCACACTCACTCCCAGCAAACCCTTTCTCAGTGAACTGCCCCATTAGAAAGTAGCTGATCAATCACTATTCCAAGGAGTAAATAGAATACCTCTTCCTATGACATTTGCCTATTAAAGAAAAACATGCTTCATTCAAAGCAAATGGTGTGATTTCTGCTCTCAGGCCTGAGTCTTTTGCGGGGAGGTTTTGGAGCAATGAAGTCTTAGAATTAAGGTTAATGGAAAGGTTTTTTGAAAGGATCATATGGTGCATACATCAATTATTTCATTCTTATCACATTTGCAAAAACTTCCTGTAGTGTTAATAGTGAAGATAGCTAGAAATCTTGTCTAATTTCTAATAGAGGAGGCTCCAGCATTTGCATGTTGATTTGAGGTAAACAGTCTGTGTGTGTCAGTTACCACTTTATTAAGTTTCAAAGACATCCTTATTTGCCCTGCTTTATGGCACTGGGGCTGGACCCTAAAAACATTTCTCCTTTGCCAGCTGGTGCAATGTTAGGCTTTTTGTCACTAGAGGGTGGAGGGGGGACACAAAGCAGATTAGGTGTAGGTGGCTCAATGGTGCTCATGTCAGTGATCTTTGCAAACCTGTTGTCATCTTCTAGCTAGTTTCTTGACACAATGGTCAGCCCCAGCCCACACCCTCTAGCAAGTTTCTAGCCACCAGTATGTTGAGAATCCTGTGGTAGCCACACCCTCTCCAGTGAGGTCTGCATCTCAGCCCTCAAGGAGGCTCTTTATTTGTTCCCTGATACTTTCCCCCTTTGCCCTACAGGTAGCAGCTGCTTTCTCCATTTGCTATTTCTGTATTCCTGATAATTCTCTCTTAAACTCTTTAGTAGTTGATCACCTGCTACTTAGTTGATAAATCTTTATATTAATGTTAACCTGTTCTGATTATTGTTGTGGTTTCTGTCTTCCCACTGGAAACTGACTGATGTATGATGTTTAAGTATTTAAGAAGGATGTTCTTATTTCTATTTTCCTTAGAGTTATTTTAGTGTTGACTGCCAAATAAACAAAAACTTGAGAGGCAGGTATAATAGAATAATGGCCTCCCAAAGAAATCCACATCCTAATCCCTGGAATCTGTGACTATATTACCTTAGATGGCAAAGGGGATATAGCAGGCATGGTTAAGGATCTTGAGATGGAGGGGTTATTCTGGATTATCCAGATGAACCCTATATAATTACAAGGGGCTTTGTAAGAAGGAGAAAAGTATGTCAGAATAGGACATGCAATGACAGAAGCAGAAGTTGGAGTGATTTGAGGAAGGAGCTATGAGCCAAGGAATGCAGGAGACCTCTAAAAGCTAGAAAAGGATAAGGAAGCAGATGCACCCATGAGAGCTTCCAGAAGGAATACAGCCCTGCTAGCACCTTGATTTTAGGACTTTTGACTTCCAAAACTATAATAGACATGTATTATTTTAAACCATTAAATTTATAGTAACTTGTTACAGCAGCATTAGGAATTAATATAGATTTTGGTATTTAGAAGTGAAATGCCACTGTAACAAATACCTAAAAATGTGAATGTTGGTTTTGGAATTGGGCAGTGGGCAGAGAATGGAAGACTTTTGAGGAGCATAATAAAAAGGCCTCTATTACCTCGAATAGCCTGTTAATAGAAATATGAATGTTAAAGGCTCTGCTCTCAAACATTCAGAGCTCATTAGAGAAAATGTATATTGCCTTTGAGAATACTGACGTCATTACAAACAGAATGTTAGTAGCAATATGAACTTTAAAGGTGCTACTTACTGGTGAGGACTTAGGAGGAGATGAGGAACATGTTACTTTAAATGTGAGGAAAGGGGATTCTCATTACATAGTGGAAGAAAACTTAGCAGAATTGTGTCCCACAGTTATGAGAAAAGCAGAACTTACAAGCAATGCACTTGAATACTTAGCTGAGGAGATCCCCAAGAGCAAAGTGTTTAAAGTGCAGCCTAGTTTCTTCTTGCTGCTTATAGTAAAATGTGGGAGGAAAGAAATAGATTGAGGAAAGAAGTCATGACAGCAGCAGGGGTCATAATCTGAGAGCCAGAGAGGGAGAGGGAGAGATTGGAAGGTACTATGCTGCTGGCCTGACAGCGGAGGAACGATCAGGAAACAGATTCTCTTTCAGAATCTTCACAAGGAACCCAGCCCTGCTGACACCTTGATTTTCGTCCCATATAACTAATTTCAGACTTCTGACCTCCAGAACCATAAGATAATAAACTTGTGTCTTTTTAAGCCACAACGTTTACAGCAGCCATAGGAAACAAATGCACCTGGCAAACATCATCTCATGTAATTGTCATGGCAACCTTCTGAGCATATCATTATGCCCAATTTACAGATGGGGAATTTAGGCGCAGAGGTTAAGTAACGTGCCCCATATCAGATGGCTAGTAAGTGGCAGGGCTGGGATATGAACCCGGAACCTCTAATTCTAGAGCTCACATCTTTAAACAAGGTACTATAGGAACCTATCCAGGGGTGGGGTCTGTACCAGGAAAGGCTGGGCAAAGCTGGGCAAACTCACTTCCACAGCTTTGTGCTGCACATCACCCAACATTCCTTGTTGGGCAGAACAAAGACTAGCCTGCCCCTGAAGTCCTTGAAAGGCCCAGTATAGATGAAGGGGCCTTGCTGTTATGCAATAGCTAGGAAAATCCTTTCTGGCGCATGGATTTCTTGGGTTCACAAAGCAAAAGAGCCACCTGCTTAGCCTCTAGGCCACCAGCCATCCCCAGACAGTAGACTGAGAACTAGGGAGCAAATGTCCCTAAACACCCACTGGCCTTCCCATCATTAATTTCCCTGATATCTGTTGTGGTCCCCATGAGTACTCCCTCATCACAAGCATAGGCATAGTCTGTCTGCTGGCCTGAGCTTCTAAGCTTGGTCTGCTGAGCCTCATTCCTTTCTCAGGCTGATATTGCAAGGATCAAGCTGTCCCCAAGTTAAACTCCACTCCCACCTTCCACAGAGTAGATGCTTTGTTCTGACAGACATTCCAGCTACAGCTTGTAGCCAGTGTGTGCACAGTGGCCATTCAGTACTTCTTAGTGTTGGAGAGCAGGTGGGTCACATGTAGGGTTGACATTTTTTGAGAATGGATCAAAATTGTGTACTCTCTTTTGGAAAAAATCATGCATATACAGACTCAAAGTTCAGACTCCCCCTAAAGTCCATTCTTGTAACCTTGGTTAAAGTTCCTGATTTTATGGGGGGGAATTAATCAATCAGTCTCTAAGCATTGCCACCAGTGCCCTGCAGGGCTACCAAAAAGAGGAATAATGGCTCAGGTCAGGCCAGTCCACATCACCAAACTTACCAGCCAATTCCAACCACTCACTACACCCCTTACTTTTGGCTGCTTTATTCAGCTTTGACTTCCCCACTGCCTGTGTTTCTCTGATCCTTCCTCAGTACCCTACAGACATCTTAGGCACATCTGAATTCCCTAAATTACTCATTGAAAACAGTGCCATGTCATGTCACTCCGACCTTTGAAATGAGTCATTGTCTTGTTCTGGTTTTGTTCATCTTTTCTAGGGTTGATGCAACCTTGCCTCCCCAGGCCCCCTGCAGTGCCTTGACACTGACGCTCCCCCAACCTTCCTAACGGTGAATCTGATCACATAATTCTGCTCCCTAAGCTCTCCCCGTCTCCTCACATTGGGCCTCATGTGGTCATCCTGCTCATTTTTACCTTATCCTATTCCTCCACACTCACACACGAATTTGCCTGAACAAAAAGCCAACTTCCTAGCCACACACAACTAGATTTAATCTATCAGAAACTCTGTTCAACTTTAAGTCTTTGTTACCTTCATTTTTTGTTGATGGTCCATCCTTCCAGGTCTAGTCAGGCTGTTTCCTTTTGTGTGTGAGACCTTTTCTGATCCTCCCTGCCTTCTTTTCCCCTCTAAACTCTGGGGTTATTGTGTGCCCCTTTCACACTTTGTGCTTCTATCACACTTACCTCACTCGTACTGTGGGGTTTAAAAAAAGTTATTGATATATGATTTACAGATATACCTATTTTCAGGGTCCATGTGTTATTTTGATACATTCATACAATGTGTAATGATCAGAGTTAATTGGCATATCCATCACCTTAAACATTTATCTTTTCTTTATGCTGGAAACATTCAAATTATTCTCTTCTAGCTATTTTGAAATATACAATAGATTAACCATAGTCACCCTGAAGAGAGGTTGATTAATGGGTACCAAAATAGTTAGATGTAGTTTTTACTTTACAGGCCTGTCTCCCTCACTGAGCTATATACGAACTTTTTGAGAAAAGCCATATCTAGTTCTTTTTAAAGTCATGAGCAACTAGAATAGTGCTTGGCACTATGTGAGTTGAAAGAATGGAGACATGAAAGAATGAATGTAGGTCCTCCCAACCCTTCCTTCACCTACTTTATTCCGTCCTCCTCCCCAACTCCTGTTAGCCTCTTCTGTCAACATGGAACCTCACCTGTTGCAGGGAGTCCTGCTCATGTTGGCTTCTCACTTCTGCCAAAACTTGGTTGGCTAATAACATTATCCACCTGGGTACAATCATTCACACTTCTCTGCATGCAGCTTACCTTCTTTTCCATCACTTCTGCCATCTCCCAGGTGCAGAATACTGCCCTTTCTGGTGCCACTACAATACCCAGTACTTAAATCTTTTTAGCATTCTGCTGTATTACATTTCATTGATTTTTATTTGTTATACTAATAAATCATGGACCTTTTGAAAAGAGGGAATATATCTAATTTACTTTGAAGCTCCAATGACTTGTAAAGGTCCTGCTCAAGAATTGTCTGATGCTTGTCCAAATGCCTGTTGAGTTTTTCTAATTCCACTGTGCAATCCTGACAAGTGGTCATCCAGACCCGCTGGGGACACCCCCTATGATGGAGAGCTCTTTCCCAAGTTCCATTTTTGGAATACTTGGTGATAAAATTATTTTTTTTTAACCTAAATTTCAATCTTTGTGACTTCTTCCAAGGGGTTTTATTTTTAACTTTCAGAGTAATACGATATGAATCTGGTCTTTTCTTACCCTCAAACATCACTATAAGGCCCTTAGATATCCCCAAAGGATTCATCTGTAGTGCTCTAAACCTGCGCCTCTCAACCCTGTTTATACAAATCATCTGGAGATCTTGTTAAAATGAAGATACTGATTCAGGAGGTCCAAGATTCCACATTTCTAAACAGCTTTTAGGTGGTCTAAAGGGCATACTTCCAGTAGCAATGCTCTGGTCTAACATTTTTCACACAGTAAGGCTGCCAGTCCCTTCACCATCTTCATCTTTCTTCTGGAGAAGGCTGAGTTTGCCGGAGACATCTTTTGAGTCTGGTGGCAGCCAAAGCTTTACTATCCTTCACTCAGTGTAGTAACAACGTAGTAGTTCAACGGAAAGAGTGCTAGGTTTCAAGCCAGGATAACTGGGCTTGCGTCCAGTCTCTGCCATATACCAATGATGTGACATTGGATACGTCAGATAAATTCACCTTTCAGAATCTCAGGAGACATCCAGCGACTATGTCCTGTAGTTGGATCAGTGGATCGTGTGACACAGAGTCTGGGAGACACCAGTTCAGTGGTTATGTATTGCATACATTGGAGCCATCATTTAACTTTTTTTAATGCATCTTAAAGTTTCATTTGCTCTGTTGGCATTTGCAACATGAAGTTGCAAACTCAAATCCCTGTTTCAATAATAATAATAATAGTTATCCAATAACCTCTACAAGGTACAAGGCACTGGTGACCTTTTATACCTATTTTCAGAAATTTTCAGACGCAACCACCAAAAATTCTTCTACCAGGCAAGGCGACCTGATTCTAACTTACCTTTCGCCTTCTGTTCCATGTGCACTCATCAGGGAAGATACTCTGAGAACATCCTTTCCAGATAAAATTAGACTTTTCAAAGATCAAAGCATTTGATAAGTTGCTCTCCCCACATATCCACAAAATTGGTGGTCAGATCACAGTGGGGAGATAAGAATTCAGCATTCTGCTGAAAATATGTTAATGACTGAAGACGATCTTCACTTTCCTAATTAGCACAATGAGAAGTTTGGACTAAGTCATTTGCAAATCTTGCTCTGAAAAGCCCTAAAGGTTCTAAGAAGATGCTAGAGGGCAAGAACCTGGATGGGAGAAGGGAAGGCATTCTTTAACACACGTGTAGGTGCACATGCTAGCTAGCAGCTTAACTCATATTTTAAACACATTGGATCTCGAATAAGATTTATTTGAAGAATAAACTGCTCCGAAAACGTTTGAAAGTCATTTAAACTGGACAATTGCTAAGGCAACTTATGGGTCATTCTTTGAAAAATCTGTCTGTAGATAGCTGACTTGGTGAATCTCAAAACCTGTGATGAGGATTAAAGGTATATACTACAGTTATTTTCCTTTCTCTAGCCCAGGCTGACTCAGGGAATCATTTTCAGCACACTAGCTCCTGGCAATTGGAGAGGTAAAATATTCCGGATAACTTATTTCTATCAACAAGTAGAGTCCTGATGAATGCCATGCTTGGCTCGTGTACCCCAAACAGCACTTGCAAGCATGCCAACCAGTATTTTTAGGATTTGCATTCCCAATGGTATCCTATTTGAAGAGGTTTCAAATGTTCTCATCTATACTTTTTTTTCCCTAATAGCAAGAACTGTTATATTACAAACTTGGAAAGGAATTTGTCTTCTCAATTTTTGGCTGTGCCAAATCTCAATGTTAATAGCATAACTTCTTTGACTCAGTAATTTCAACTGTTAAGTTTAACGAAGTTTAATTTTCCAAATTTGGATTTTTTTGTATTATTTAGAAGATTGAGTTCAACATTACCCCCAAGTTATCCAGCTCGATCAACCAAGTGTTTACAGGTCTAGCAGTGAGAGGAGCAAATCTATGTCTAACTTCTGCCCTTAGAAAGACATAATGTTCATGGAGTAGGGAGGGGTGTGTTTGCCCCTTCAATATATAAATAACTCCAGGATAGATACATGCATTCACAGGATGTTAAAGAATGATTCCACTATTGCTGGGCGAGTAGACACAGACATAAAAACAACATGAGCCCACAACCACATTCTTCAAATTCTAAGAGGGTTGACAGTGATTATTCCTTTGCTCATTCAGTCATTCATTTAATGAAAGGGGCTTTACTCCACTGTATACCCCGCTCTGTTGTGGTACCTGGGATTGAGTGATGAACAGCAGACATGTCCTGTACCCAGAGATCACAATTTAATGGGGAAACAGGTGAAAAGTATTTAAGTCTTGAATAAAAAGCAACTTAAATTCCAAAAACTATATAAGGTATCCCCAGTTCATGTCACTATTTTGTGGCCAATTTTTAGGTTACTGTTTTCATTTTTACTATTAACTAAATTTTAGGCCTTATTTGTGCACTGCCAATTTTTCCATTAATGTCTTTTCTGTTCCCAGACGTGATCCAGGGATCCACATTGCATTTCGTTGTCTTGTCCCCTGAAGTCTTCTCTGATCTATGGCAGTTTCTCAGTATTTTCTTATTTTTTATGAACTTAGCAGTCTTGAGGAGTACTGGGCTCACAACTATCCTGTAGAATGTCCCCAATCTGGATGTGCCTGATGCTTTTTTCATGATCACCCTGGAGTTGTAAGTTTGGGAAAATACCATGGAGGTAAAGTGCTCTTCACATCATGGGATACAAGTCAACTACATGGTATCACTGATGGCATCAACTTTTACCACCTGGCTGAGACAGTGCCTACCAGGTTTCTTTTCTATAGAGTTGTCTGTCCATACTCTACTTTTTGGAAGTGAGTTACTTAGTCCATGCTAAAGCAGGAGTGGCTTAAATCCTACCTCCCAGAGGAAAGAGTAACTACAATTCCAATTATGATTTGGAATATTTATCTAAAGAGATGTGTCTCTTCTCCATTTTGTTACATAAATAAATTTATTGTCATTTATTTATGTCAATGTGAATTCATGGACACCTATTTTATCCCTTGGATTATAATCCAATCATCCATTATTTATTTGTTCAAATCATTCCAGCTTTGGTCATTGGAAGCTAATTTGTTTTTATTATTTCCAAAATATCAGTTTTAAGGGGTTCTAGGTCAATCCCTTCTAACCCAACATTCTTAAATAGTAGCTCCATCCAGAATGATCTCAAATACCTACCCTAACAGTCCTTTCCTGCTGGGATACATCCTGGAATAACATTATTTTATCTTAACAGCTCTGTGTCATGAATTTATCACCTCTCCTCTGATACTGATGGAATATACAATCTATCTGAGCAAACCAGGGTGTATGCCCAATGGTCAACCAGTCAGGCTTAGTTTGGAAAGGTGATTTGCTGCACCTCTGATAATCCATTTTGCAGCACAAAATAAGTACATGATTCTTTCTTTGATACAGAAAAGCAAAATTTTGCCTATAAGTCAAATAGTGACCAAGAGGGTCATAAAACTAATAAAAATCTAAGGAGATATTTGTGTGTTGATACTTCTTTCATAACAAATATTTTCAGGTAAGCCTGCGTGCTTGTTATATTTGATATTTTGCTTATGGCCCACTTACCTCTCTCCTCTGTAGATACCTGCCTTATTAATAGGCATCAACATTAATATTTTCCTAATCTTGCATAATACTCACATAATCACTCCCAATTTGTCAGGAAAAGGTCACCAAATTCCGCTATGATTTTCTACTTAGCCACACCTGAAATGATCACTCACAGTAATGGAAACCTTGTTTTTCCTCTATAGGAAGCCAGGACAGTTGTCCTCCAACACAGTGGGTCTCCAAGTATAAAGACTAAATTAAAATGTGTTTACATAGTTTATTTTTAATGTAATTTAAAACACAGTGTAAACATACATTACAGATACTGTGGCAATTTAGATTAGGAATAACATGAGGTTATTTACATGATGGCATATATATGTGTGTATATATATACACACAAAGTGCAGATAAATACAGAAACACTACAAAATAAACAAAAAACTCAATGTGATAATTTACTGACAACCATTTTCATCATATTACTTAATTTGTCATGTTAATGGCTGAAAAGCTCCTAGAACTGAAATATAACATCTAAATATCCAACTTTTATATAAACTACAGTACCTCAATTTTTAACAGTATATAAATAGGATTCTGAATTAAAAACCCAAGCACCTTCCCTGCCAAACTCCCTACTGGTAAAAGTTTCAGCCCAGAGTTCAAGGACTCTTGAAATCCCAGCCTTCAAATCTGTGGCGATACCTTGGATTTTAAGCATAAATCCTGTTAGTCAGTGTTCTTAGATCAATTCTAATGGGTGTCATCCTCTGCAAAAAGGAGGCAGTTGAAGATTAAAACTGTCAACATGCTGCCATATATAGAACAATGCACAATTTCAAAGAGGTTGAGTAGATTCAAGGGAAAAATGCGTTGCTCTCAACCTTGGAACTATAAAGACCATGGGACATACTCTTGAGAGATGGCAGATGGTACAAAGGGGAGAAAGTGGTGGTCATGGCACCTTCAGGCCTCTTCCCACAACACGTAAACTCTTTAAGCAGGCCTGCACATAAGTATCTTGAATGGTGGAAGATATCTGCGTTTGTAATAAATGAAAATGGTCCCTGCCTTTTGGTACTCCCCAGTAAGCACACAGACTCCATTTCTCCCTAAAGCACCGAGAAATGTTCACCCTGAACTTGGCATCTCTCTCATGAGTGCTAAGGGAAGAACTGAGGACCAGCTGGGCTCCCCAAGCCAGACAGTAGTTTCTAAACACTGGTCTAGAACATGCAGATCAGTTTTCTGCCAATGGCTTGCTGTGAGTGCTGTCAACATTCTTATTTAAGATTCTTTATTAAAAACACTGAATGTTGCTGCCCTAAAAAATGAAAAATCCAATTTATTGATCTGACCCTCTAAAAGCTCACATCATTCATAAGCCAGAGCTTTCCCGAAGTTATTACCAAGTAGACCCTGCACATTTTGAAGCAGGGAAATAATGGTGACAATGAATGGGTACGATGAATGTGTTTGGGAAATTGAGACGTGTTCGGGAAATTGAGACTAGTTGACGAATACCTGATATTAAGTCGGTGAATCAACAGGAGACAGGCAGGACATAGACTGTTCAGAAAAGCTATCTTCATTTTTTCAAAGTGTTTTGATTTTGGAAGGTAACAAGAAAGGGTAGGAGGCAAAATTATATAGTAATTTCTTTCCTAAGGGAGAAAGCTTTAGTCAAGAGGAAAATAACTTCTGGACAAAGGAAAAAATTTTTTCTTTACCAGGAGATGTGATTTCAGGGTCCTACCCAGTGATATGAGGTCACAGTAACAGCTGTGAATTACAAATGTATCATAAACCCAAAGAACAAAATCTGTACCTAAATTGGTCTGCCTCCGACTTCAGTCAATAAAGTATAAATCAAATTGGAGTTCTAAATGCTAATGAAGGTATCCTGAATACATACTTTGGGGTGGTATCACTACAAATTGACGTTGTTTGAGCCCAAACTCTGAGGGACTCTTCTACACCAACATCCATGTGAATGATACCCTTTTCGACACAGACCCCCAAAATGGGGCTGGGAGTGAGAAGGTTCACAGGGTGTTATCCTCACAGGATTATGGTAAGAAATTTGTTTTTCTCACAACATAGTGGATTTTTAGAAGGCATACCACAATATTTAAAGCTAATTATCATAGAACAAGAACAAAAGTCATATGTATCTTTAATTTTCCTATTTGGAGACCTAGACAGTTTGGGATTATAATGTCCACTTTTTTTTCCACCATCCCTGAAAGAGCCAGCAAAGGAGAGCCATCACTGAGAAACTTGCTTATGCTGGTATATGTCACAAAGCACAGGGAACTAATGCAACTAGTAAAACCACTCACAAACAAGGAGAAATGGTCCTTCCTCATACTTCATGGACATTATAGGAATATAAAGATTATCATACTTTTCAGACATTTACACATAACACAACAGAAAAATCCTTCAGTTGACTGACTGGTTTCTATAAACTTGGCAGAGTTGGGGCACCACAAAAGAGTTATCCATGAAATACACAACTGTTTTGTACTCAGGGATATTTTCACATAATACACAAGATGATCAACTTAGACTCCTCAATCTCATCCTCATACTGATTATATTATAAGCAGTGATTAGGGTGCACATATTGTGTGTTTTGAAGGTATGGATATGGCAATTCTAACATATCTTCACATTATCTCTGAAAAGCTAAGGTGTTATTGAAATGCTATTAAAATTTTGAATGTGATCCTCCTCGAATGACTGGTATTGACTTCCTGTGTAATTAACACTCCATGTGATTTATAACTCATGTCCTGATTTTCTCAATGCTCATAAATACCTTATCTGTAGGAAATTTACTTCAAGGCAAAAGTAGCTTTTGCCTGTCTCCAGCATGTGGCCATGACTTGCCTACACACATGATCAATATGAAGGAAAAAAAGAACCATTCTCACAAATCCGCAAGATTAAAACTTCAAACAAAAGCAAAACTTGAACCAGTACTTTTGCAGCTTGTTTCCAGGAAAGGGACCACAGCAAGTACTGGGGCCACAACATATGCCTTGCCATCAGAAAGTAGAGCAACTTCATACCCACGTCCTATGCAGCAAAAGCTTTAATTCCAAATGGAGCATCTGTGGAATTAGCTCACAAACAACTCAGAAGAAGGAACACTCTGGTCTGTGTTGAAATAAAATGAAGGTTGAGATTTTGTTATGCAGCAGCAAGAGAAGTAGGATTCTGAATCTCCCTTTGGAGTCAAGTTGGTCTTTGAAAGAAAACCAATTTGCTTTAAGAGGTTCTAATCTAGCAGGATGCCAGACGACGGCAAGGATGCTTAAACGGAGGGTGTCGTACAGACTAAGGGACTGGTACATTGGAAGGACTACCTTCTGTTCCAGCAGAGGGTAATTAGGGTGTCAGCAAGGCTGTTTTTACTACTAAGGGCTACCAAGGACCTAGACCAAGAAACTCCAGCAACATCTGATTATAGTGTACACAATCAACAGCAAGAAGTAAAAGAAATAGATTTTATCAGACATTTACATTACTAATCTTTACAACACTAGAATATGTTTCATTTTTTATTTCAATTCACTGACGTTTATGACTGTTTGTGACTCTCTTTCTACTGTTATTCTCTTTGTTAATTCTGATCCATTATTTTTGTTTTTAAAAGCATAAATTCTCTGAGGCACAGTTGTATGTATTTAACCTATTAACGCTAGAAACATTAATACAAAGTAGAAGAGATTGAGATTACAGATTATAATATCATTGAAAAAGAGTTTCACGCAGTCAATACCTGAGCGTCCGTACAGTGGGGAACTCTGAAGCAACAAGTAAAACGTCAAGGCCAAGCAGGCCGGGGCTGTAGCATGCAAGTGGCAGGCAGCCAGCTTTTCAGGATCTTGAGAAGAAAGGCTCTTTGCCACATACAGATATTTAAAGAAATAATCTATTAGAATTATTGAAATAAAAATCATAGACGTAATGGTTGATGTCTGACCAGATGCTGCTGATCTATATAAATGGGGTGTAAATACCTATTTCTATGCTCTATAAATTCTGTAAAATTCCTAGTAAAGGCTGAAAATGGAATGGCACCAAGGAAAATCGTGTACAGACTTTATTCTTGCTAAAGATGAAGAAACAATGTCAAACTTTGTGGTTCAAAAATAACTTAAGAATCCTGTACCTTTGTGTTTATGTTCTGTTCAGCTAAGCATAGACTTTGGAAGGCACAGCCTCCCTAAGAGTGTCTTCAAACAACATCTTTTTCATTTGTAGAAGAACATCTCAAAAGCCAAAGTTGGATATCATTAAAATACTTTGACACTTCACAATATTACAAGTAGAATTTTAAGTTGTATGTCTTTATACTGCACTTTTGTCATTTTCCCATTATTGTAGTTATTCTTCCGTGATGCCACTATAATGCTACTGGATAGAGGATATGGGCATATACTTTATCAGTTTTTATATTTTAATGTAGTAAAATTTTATGAAAATCCCAAAGGTATGAAGATAGTGTTATATATCCTCTAAACTAGGAGTCAGCAAACTATGACCCATGAGCCAAACCTAGCCTGCCACAACAATATTTACTATCATCTCAGGACTTTACAGAAATGGTTCGGTGATCCCTCTACCAAACCTGCTGAAGGTGTCTGGAATGCTGGATGGATCGTTTACAGCAGAATCAGTGTATGACTTAATTTGCCTTCCTTTACAGACATCATATACATTATTGCTTTTGAATATTATTATCCACTTGGAAAACAAATAAAAATAAAGTTATCTTAAAACAAAGACTTATATCCTTGAAATGTTTAGGACCAGCAAAACAATCATATATAAGAACAGTATATTTTTAAGAAAAAAATAATAAATGAACAATTTAAATTACATTTTTTAAGTAATGATTTCAAGGTTCCTCAGAGAATGCCAGGCAGTAAAGGATAGATCTCAAAATCCATATGGCACATTTTTGGTTTCCAAATTTCTGGGAGATAGTATTTAACACAGAATTTGAGACCCTACAATTGTTATGGAAGAGACATTGTGGAGAGTTACTTGTCAAAAAAAAAAAAAAAAAAAGGCAAGATATTTAAAAATAAGAAATCAGCCCAAAAAAGAAAGGCCAACAATTTAAACATGTTTTTTCCATTAGTAGGGAGCTACATAGTCTGCTGGTGAAGGACTTGATAGAAATTGATTGTTTTCATTTAGTGGGCTCTGATCCCCGTATCTGTGTCAGATAAATCATAGCACTTATTATTCGTTACCATGGATACCATGAAGATACTGCCATCCACTAAATTGTATTAGAGGAAGACAACATAATTTTCTGGAACTAGTCCTGTTTTGCCTTCATAAGTTGCCTTCAACCATCCCGGTTCCACTGATGGGTACACTGGCAAAATAAATAAATAGATACATAAATAGAAAAATCAATCAATCACATTCAATCAACATTGGTATCAAATAATTATATAAACAAATGGGTAAAAACCCACATCAGATTGTACGCATACAGTCGTGCCTCGGTATCTGAGGAGGATTGGTTCCAGCACCTCCTGTGTACATCAAACCTTGCAGATACGCAAGTCTTTGATATAAAATGGCCAAGTATTTGCACATAACCTAGACATAGCCTCCTGTATACTTTAATTCATCTGTATATTACTTATAATACCTAATACCATGCAAATTCTATGTAAATAGTTGTTATACCATATTGTTTTTTAAATTTCCATTATTTATTGTTGCATTGTCATTATTTATTTATTTATTTTCTAATCTTTATGAGCTGTGGTTGGTTGAATCTGTGATATGGAACTGCTGGATATAGAGGGTCAACTGTACAAATTATCAAAACAATGTCACAGCCCTTTAAAGTTGGAATGCCCTTTGCATTCACATAATGAATAAAACACTCTCTCTCTCTCTCTCTCTCTCTCTCTCTCACACACACACACACACACACACACACGGAGGCATGTACACACAAACACCTGGAGGGAAGAAAATTGGGGTCCAGAGGTTTTTTAAAATTTTTATATGTTTATTTTTTAGAGACAGGGTCTAACTATGTTGCTCAGGCTGGAGCTCAGTGGCTATCCACAGGCATGATCATTGAGCACTGCAGCCTTGAACTCCTGGGCTCAAGTGATCCTCCCACCTCAGCCTCCTGAGTAGCTGGGACTACAGGAATGCACCACCCAGAGGGAGGTGATGTGTTCACTTATGCAGGTCATGAGAGGCAGGGCCTGGAGTAGAATAGGAGGCTCCTGGCTCCTACTTTAGATTCTCACCACCGTACTATTCCATCCTCCTCCCCATGATGATAACCCTAAGCGAAGGGCATGGATGTACTTACCATTAGAAAATATCGCCCCTTGTGGGAAGGAGAGCTCATGGCTGTGCTCTGCTTTACAGGAATACATGGCTTTGGCTTGGCTGAAAGATCAAGACAATTTGTAAAAACCACGGCACTCACTTGGTATATCTATATTTAAAACTATTCTTAAAGAATGCTATTAATTTTTAGTTGTTGTTGGAATACATACAAAGTGTACATTAGTACATTTTGTACAAACTGAACACAATCATGGAACACAATCAAGAAATTGAACATTACTAGCACACTAAAAGCTCTTCTTGTTTTTCCAGACAATGTCCTGCGAGGGTACCCACCTGGCTTATAACAAACAGCACAGGTTGATTTTAAAGACTGTAATTATTTGATTGTTAGTAAACTGCTAAATAGGCTCTTTTTACAGCTACATGGGAACCGAGGTTCCTAGGTACTTTAAAGCTTTTTGGTTTTCTGCCACTTTCATTTTCAGGCTACCTGAAGAGAGATCCGAAAATTAAAAAAGATTACAGGATATGGTAAATGAGACGAGTGGGCATGTCAGGAAAACAATAGGACAAGTTGATGATAAATGGCGACCAATTATAGCCTCACGGTCAGGAAGCTGACATGGAGAGACGGAGGCTTTGCAAACCACAGTGTCCATCTCCTAAAAAGGGAAGCCGACGCTCAGCTCCCAACTTCTGTTACCATATGTGAATCCATGCTCAATGTAGCCAGCCACTCTGGTTTTTTGAGAGTGGCCAGAATTTCGGGATTTCATATGAGATCTGAATTAACACATTTTAGCCATCATCTGAGACTGCCAATCAAAGAAACAGGCAAGTCTTCCTTACTCTGCAACCTTCAATGACCTCGGCAAGACTTGCGACTTATCCCGACCCCACCCTGCTTCCCAGCGCTGTGCCCACTCCCTTGGGAAGATATTTTTTTCTCTTGATCTTCACAGGACTATGCACTTCAGATTCATCTTAAATTTCATGAGCTTTGCTGAAGGTCAGGCCTCCCCTGACCATACACGCTAATTAAAATAGCTGCCCAGGCATCTACCATATCCTCCTGCTTCAAGTCTACAAGGTGTTATAATTTCTAGTATTCTGTTGTTATTACTGATATTTTTTCTATCTTCTCCCCTATGCTTAGTAGTAACTGAGTAAATATTTGCTAAATTTATTAGTGGAAAAAAAAAAGGAAAGATGTTCTGGGCTCTTCTACGTGATGAGTCCTTTTAAAGGGTCAAGTGCCCTATCTGTCCTCCCCGAGGCCCCAGCACTATACCTACAAAGAAGCATGAGCAGTACTTGCTGTCCGCAGCTCCCCCAAAGCAGCAGGGCTACATTATGATTTCTTTTTCCTTCTGGAGCTGTAAGACTCTGGGGGTCTTATTCTGTGCACTTCCAGAATGGGGCATGGTCATCTAAAGTGGGGTTCCAAAAGACACTCTGAAGACTGGAAAGCTTACAGAGGAAAATTCTGGGCCTGCCCCCAGAGTCTGTTTCATTTGAGGTGAGTCTCAGGCTGCACTTTCAGAAAGCTTGCTGGGGGAGCAGGCTTGGAATGACCATCGGCCCACACAACACACTTCCCAGTAAAACATGGTCTAAGGGAGAACTGAGGAAGGAGAGGCACCCCAAGGACAGGGCTTTACATCCAAAAAGAACTGAGTGTGTGTACATGTTGACACATGCACATGGGTGTGTTGGATGCATATAGGTGGGGAGTGAGGATGCTACCAAATTCTGAAGACTTCTAAGAATCAGACTATGGTAGTCTTAAACAGAATATTAGTTTTTCCCTATATATCTTCTAGTCAAGTATAGCCATTTGATCTGATCGAGATATAATTGAGGATTGCATAGCCATTTCCCTAAAAATATGTAAAGATATTTCTTTATTTCTCTATTTCAAAATTTTCTAACAGCAACAGTTTCTTCCAATAAACATTGTTTTAGTTGAGTCATTAAGATAAATTATCAAGAGATCAATAAAGGAAACAATTTCCAAAGTTGTACAAATGATTATGATACAGTATTCTTTGCAACGATGTAATTTTTGAAGCTATGCTTTAAAATGCACCCAAAATCTTTTTATTAATATTTTAGACACAGATGTTCTCATTTTTGTTTCTAGTATTTTATGGGACTGGACGGAGGAAGGGAGAAGTACACAGAATAATTATGTCTCTAAATAAATAAATAGATATTGTTAAATGTGTCAAAAATACACAGCACAAAATGCTACCTGTCATGACTTTTCAATTATCTGTGCATATGACTAGACAGACAGAATTTTCTTCTGCTGAGATCTGTAACTACAGGTGTTAAACTCTGCTCTGCAAAGAGCTTTGATGATTTAATGTAGACTTCTGTGACAGTGAAGTTTCCTCCAGGTGCTAATGCTTTCTCTTTTACTGCCTTGGTGTATTGAAGAGGATGTGAAAATAACACTGTCACCTATTGTGTCACTCTTTAGAAGACTCTAATCTCCCTTTGAAAATGATTTTGAAAAGCTTGCTTCTTACTGCATGGGAGAGTGAGGTAATGACACCCACAGTCCTGAAAGCCATTTCTTCCCTTATCATTAGGATAATGGTCTGCTCACATGGCTCATTCCTAATTCTAAATGCATCTAATGCTGATGAGTAAACTTACAAAGGTTTGATAGGGTCCAGTGTACAAAATTTGTAAATACTTATCGTAAACCTAAGAGAAATAAAAAGTTAACCAAAACTGACATGTTTTCTGGAAGGCTGCTTTACAATGATACACACACACACACACACACATTTTGTACACTATTGACAGTTTTACTTCTAAAGGGAAAGAGAATACACACATAATAGAAAGATGCCAAAGCAGTACTATATATAAAAACTAAAAGCAAACAAAATCACAACAATTTAAATGTTCACTAGCAGAGGACTTAATAAATCAGAGCACACTAATCCAATTAAGTATTAGGCAGCAACTTCAAATGATGCTATTGAAGAACACATGCCATGAAACAACAATAGTGTTTAAGGCAAAAAGTTTATAAATTTGTTGTTGGCAAGAATCCTAAATTGCCCATGATGATTTACCAATAAACACTGCATTTGCTTTTGGTTACTGGTTTCTTAAAATCAGTTAAAACTGATTTCTTAAAATCAGTTACATATTCTTTTCATAGGTTTTTCCAACAAAAACTGACAAGTTTATAAATTTGTCATTGGCAAGAATCCTAAATTGCCCGTGACGATTTACCAATAAACACTGCATTTGCTTTTGGTTACTGGTTTCTTAAAATCACTTAAACTGATTTCTTAAAATCAGTTACATATTCTTTTCATAGGTTTTTCCAACAAAAACTATTTCCAGCTTGGATATATAAGTGATGTTGAATGCCTTAGTGCTAAAGAACTCCTACTTGAGCTTATAAAGTTGCTTTTGTCAAAGGCATGAATATTGCAACTCCATTAAAAATGAAGTGACGAAGTGAATAACAAGGTATTTTTAGATTAAAAATGTCTATTTTAGCCATTCATTCAACAGTTTTATTGAGCATCTACTCTGTGTTGGGCACTGTGGTAAGAACAATACAGTGAAAAACACCTCTATGTGTCCGTTTCTGTGTGTTTATCACAGAGGAGTAGCTCTCAAAATGCAGTCAGGGGAACCCGGGAAGGGGAGTGGGAAGGTGGGGGTGAAGGCAGGACCCTGAGACATCACTGCTCTGACAGCTAATAAAATGTGTATGGGAATCTACTTATTTTGTATTATGCCAGGTAATAAAGAGATCTATAAAAATGTAAAACAATTCAATTCTCTGTTTTGGAAAATATTATTTTTTCATAAAAAATACGTTATCTGTGCTACAATGTAATGGGGTTATTCTTATTTTAAATAAATTAATAAATATTTTTAAAATTTCTCAGTTTAAATTTTAATACAGTAAATAGCAATTGATATAATCCATATAAACTAAAGCTCTTTGGGGATCCTTAATGATTTTTTAAGTTTATAAAGGAGTTCAAAATGAGATCAAAATGAAACACTCTTGCAGATGATATTAGAAGGCTGTACATCAAAATTCAGTAATAGTTAATCTTCAGGTGATGAAATTAGAAGTGGTTTTCATTTACCTCTTTAGTTTATTAGTATTTGCCACATTTTCTAAAAGAAGAAAAAATTAAATTATTTATTTTAAAAAATCATGGCTTTTTTCTCTCTTATGTATGTTATGGTGCTTTCTGCATCTTACGTGTATCTTAAACTCACTGGACAAGAAGACTTTGTTGGGCTTTATTTTTATCCTTTGTAACTACAAACAAAATATTAATCTTTTAACATTTTAAAATGGAAACATTTGTTTGTTTATAATGAGCCAGGTGCTCAATTCTCAACTAATTCTCTTAATTCTCAACTCAACCTTCAGAAGATATTTGTATAGCTTGCTGAATTACATACACTACTTTAAAGTGGATCTCCTCCTCACTGAGTATAACTGGTTGAGACCAAGGCGACGGCTTTAAGGGTACTGTTTCCACACACCTTCATAACATTGAGACAGAGACTTGATCTCCTTGATTTTTTGCAGCTTCCACTACCGTTGGCCATGCCTTCTACCCCTGACCACTCCTTCACAACATTCTTCTCTCCTTCACAACATTCTTCTTCACCTGATTCTTAAATAAAACCATTCCCCAAAGCCCAATGATCAGTCATTTTTCCTTTTTCACTCAATAAGCCCCATTGCTGGGGACCCTCACGTTCATCTGTGCAATGTAACTGCTGTGTAGCAGTTTCTCAAAAGGCATCAAACTCCATGCTCTCTCCTGGTTCCAGCTGCACATTTTTAGCTGTCTCTTACCCTCCTGAGGCTCCTCAAAATCTGTGACTAAAACTTTCCCTTCTCCCTACATATGCACATGCAAACGAAATTACCATTCTTTCTGACACTTAGTCTGAGAGACTTGGAACCTTCTTTATCCATCTCTTATTCCCAGTATCAAAGCAGATGCCCAATCCTGATCCTGTCCATAATTTCTCCTCATAGAGTTTCATGCTTTTGCTACTCTCCTAATCTTCTAAATCTCATTGGTTTTATCCTAAGGGGTTGACTATTCTCTCCCTTTCACAAACTCCGGGAAAAGCCACTTGAACTATCTGTTCAGGTGCACTGTTGATGAGATCACCAATGTGTTCAATGACATTTAGAGCCTGCAGTGGCTCCAGAGGTGTTACTTTTCTGTTGCTCAAGGCCATCCACTAAAAGCTCCCAAATGGTCTCTTTCCCAAATATGACTAGTCTTCCTACTGCCTCTATTGGTTCCGTTTTCTTTCAAGGTCCAATTTAAGGTTAACCCTGAGTTCCCCGGCAGGAAAATGAGATAGGCACTGTAGGAAGAGTCAGGGAAATGTCCTCAATTTCTATCAGTTGTTCAGTTTTATTTGACAGTACGGGAGAATATTAAGAGTTAACATTCAAATACCATCAGTATATAAATTAGAGGCTTGAATGTCTTAGGCAAATAGTTTCAACAATAATTATAATAATAATAGCTATTAATGTAAAAACCATCTACAGATCACCTACCCTGTTCAAACACATCATTGCATACCTTCACAACAATGTGGCAAGCTCAGAATTATGACCTTCATTTTATAAAGAAAATGGATTTCCAAAAAGACTAACTCCAAGGGCACACAACTAGATAGGGGTGGACCAAAATGTGGTATGAGGGTCTGTCTGACCCTGAAATTCATTCATGTTCCACAAAGCCTGCCTCAGCAAAGTTATGGCACAGATCAAAGTGCTATGGACTAGGTGACAGAGAAAGATTGCAACCCTGGATGTACAGCTGATTATACATCTAAGTTTATGGTGAAGCCTATGAGAAGTTGATTTAGAGTGTTTAGAATGTAAAGCATATTAAAGATGCATGGGTTGATTTTTGAACATCTGAATATATCTTTATTATATAAGAGCTTTCTGATTTACTTCATTAATAGCTTGTTTGCTTAAAGCTCTGTGGGATTAGCTCTTTGATGACAGTACTTGAGTTTTTACTTAACAGGCAGACTCTTTTTAGATCTTCCTAATAAGAGAGCGCCATCTAGTGGACAAATTCAACCACATAGCACGAAGGACAGAAGTAGCAAGGTTAAATCCCTTATACCAAGGCCTAAAAATGATAACAATCACAGAGAATGATGTTTGCTCTGACATACGTAGGGCTTAGTTTTCATCATGCCTTGATAAAAAGGAAGATCATGAAGATGCTGCAGACAGCTGTAAGGTGCAAGTGTTCTGGGATCTGCTGTATAAGTGCAAGGCACTGACCATCATGCCAGTAAGACACCAAACTGGCTCTACTCTGTGCAGTTACAAAAAACTAACACATGAGTGCCCTTACGAGGCTTTGACCAAAACCAAAAAGTTTGAAGGTCATTGTTATCCCTAATAACTATCACATGCCCAGTATTGTGTAGTTAATAAATGCATGCTGAAAAAGTCCACATACTTGGATAAGGTAATAAAAATTCTTTGGTTGAATAACATTTAGAAGAACTATAACAGCAATGCCTTATCTGTGATTCCTTTACCTCATAGCCTTGATTAACCAGACAAGGAAGTACAAAAATGCCTCAGTAACATCCAAATGAAAAATCAAGGTTTGTTCTTCAATTCTTTCATTTACATACTCTTTCAACAACAAGCATTTATTCAAGTGTCTCCCACCTGTACTAGCTGCTGATGGCAATAATAAGAATAATGATAATAATAATAATACTGGAAAGCCCCTGCCTTTAAGAAATTCCATTATTTAAATTGAAAACCAAAGTCCACTGTAGATTAGAAAAATAAATCTGGAAAGCAGGAAGAAGAAAGCAGGCACTTTAGAAGCAAGCATATTAATGGCAGCAAGATGTGACAACTCATTCTTTTAACAATGAGGTGGAATGTAAAGTCTGAAAACCCGGAATGAAGTTCTGTACTCACAAAAACAGAGGCGTCTAGGGCAATTAGCTCTACAACACCTCAGTCAGCCTTAAAAATAACCATATTTTTTCAATGAATGGCCATGAAGATTCTTCCAGAAAAAGTTATATAATTTCTAAAAGCCAAGGATATGTCTTTGAAGTGCCTGTCATCAGTGGATCTGAGATGCTAAATGCTGTACGCAGACAGGCCACACGGGGCTTCCCGTGCGGGGCTAGTGGATGTGCATCTGATCTAACTGAGGGGCAGAGCTGTCACAGGTAATCTGTCATGTCCATACAAAGCAACAATGTCACCACTACTTTATTTTTTTAAGGGTTTTGAGAACTTACCGCCCAGAAGAAACTGGTTTAGGAGAACCAACATTTTCAAACAGTTGGGCTTTTGCTGCCACTCTGAAAAATGATTTTCAAACACACGTTTCAAAAAGTCAGTCAAATCCGGTCTGCTCCAAGTGAAACCAAATTTATTAGTGAAACGAAACAAAAATGGTTAAGAACTATTCCCAAAATTGGACCTGGATTGTAACCGTTTTAAGTTTTAATGTTGATGAAATTTTTAGCTCTAGTCTCTAGCTTACAGAGTGTCAGACTATAATAAACTTATAGCTGCCTCCTCTGGGGAATCTTACTGTCTTCATCCTTTTTATCTCAGAAAACTGTGAGAGCAGTAAAAGGAACATTTTCTCTCCACTCTACTGCCAGCAGGATATTATCGACTCCTACGGAGTCACAAGGGAAGAATCAAAGAATCAAATCAACATGACAAAAGAACTGTTGTTCATTCTGATAGCTAAGAAAAAACGAATTCTAAAATTATTTTTTTAAATATTTGAACATATTTCCTGTAAAGTGAAAAGGACAAATTCCAAAAATGTGGCCAATAAACAAATTTGTGGGTTGAAATCTTATTGCAAATCACGGGGGCCGGGGGGAGGGAAGAGGACATGTTCTAATTGAAGAGGTGAAACTACCAGGTATATACTGAAAAAAACTGAAATTTAGGCACCCTAGGTAATTAGATGAGTTTCTATATTTACTAGAAGAGAATACCTAATTCCTTGAATGATGTTCTAAACTAGACTATAAAAAATCTTATTCCTTTAGCTGATAAACATTTTTCCAGAGCAAGCCATTTGATAATCTCAAAGATCACCTAATATACAGCAAACACTTCCTCATTTTAATTTCTACTTAACTACCAGTACAATCACAAAACAGAAGCTCTTTTCCTTCCTCCACAAAGAATGGAGTTTATATTCTCTAATCCTTCCTGACATATTGGCTTAAAATTTAATTTTCCTTAATGGCTAGAACTATGCACAGTGGAGAGTAGACAGATTTACAAATATCTTTTGTCTATACCACTGCAACTGGATTTCCAACCCAGAGGGATAATATAGTTTGAACACACTCTGCAACCAAAAGGTTGTCGAAAAAACCAGTGAACTAATGAATTTACGACACTGTCCCTATGGAAACAGGCTTAGTAAAATGTCTTACTGTACTTTTAATGAATAATTAAAACATCAGGAATATCATCATATTAAAAATGGGAATGGTATAACAGAAAGAGAACAAAACTGAAGTTTGAGAACCCTGACTTGGAATCCTAGCTCTACCACGTACTAGCTCAGCGAATGTGGACTAGTTTCTTAAAATTTTCACCATCTCTAAAATGGGGTTTATGCTACTTACTTCAAAAGGACACTGTGGCCCTTAAATAACTTATGTAAAGACACCCAATAATAGCTCAGACAGCATTATGAAATGCTCGGCGAATGTCAGGAAAACAACATAAAGGGAAGAGAAACCTTTCACACCTCTGGATTTTGCGGTTTCCACTTGTTTTTCGTTAGCCCACCTTGCCTCCTGGTCATGTCTACGGGCCCTTCTCCTACCAGCCTTCGCACTTCTGGGTCATTTCTTTCAATTAGAAGCACTCACTTTTGCCTTTTGTGTTCCTTGTTCTCTACGAGCTTGTTTAAATCAGTGAGGACTCAGGGGAGATAAATTGAGATGGATAGGAGAGAAAACCAATCCTCAGAAGTTATTATAGAAAGCAGGTGTATTAAAACAAACAGAGAGGGAACCCGGGAGCTGGGCCTGGCTTATGGTCACAGCACGGCAGTCTCTTCAGCTGAGAGGTAGATGCTTAGCTTTTATAGGAAGCCTTCTATTTCCAAAGCCCATAACTACTATATTATGTATCTATTTTTATTTCCTTAAATTAAGTCATAGCTCCACTTCTGAGGAAGTGCTTGAAGTGCCACCCCATGAGATTCTTTTTTTTTTTTTTTTGAGACAGAGTCTCACTCTGTTGCCCTGGCTAGAGTGCCGTGATGTCAGCCTAGCTCACAGCAACCTCAAACTCCTGGGCTCAATCAATCCTCCTGCCTCAGCCTCCCAAGTAGCTGGTACTACAGGCATGTACCACCATGCCCGGCTAATTTCTTCTATATATATTTTTAGTTGGCCAGATAATTTCTTTCTATTTTTAGTAGAGACGGGGTCTCGCTCTTGCTCAGGCTGGTCTCGAACTCCTGATCTCGAGCGATCCACCCACCTTGGCCTCCCAGAGTGCTAGGATTATAGGCGTGAGCCACCGCGCCCAGCCAAGATTCTTTATATACCCTAATACTACTCTAACTTTTACATCACTTTTAGAAAGGATGGAATCCTACGGAAGTTGATAATATCCACAGGCCTTCAACTGTGGGATTCCTCAGGGTTCTTTTGAACATACTCAACTCCTCTGTACCCCTGGGAGACATGGCAAATACAAACTCTCACTTACACTGAGCCAGGTCGCTGATAGCCATTGCTTGAAGCAGTGTCTAGCCTTAACCTCGTGCACATTTTCGGAGGCAGTTCTGGGTTTGGTGAGGCTTTGGGAGTCTCTTTGGAACCTATAGAAGTTAAACTTTGAATAGATCCACTGTAGCTCTTGTTTCCTAAAAAGAAAGCCCAAGAAAACAGGCAAGGTGCTATTAGACAAAATAATAGCAATAACACAGTACATGTGCATAACAAAAGGAAGCATTTTTCTCTGAGCCCAAAAGGGAAGGCACAGAATGTTCTTTGAGCACAGCAACCCATCACTCAGGGAGATCAAAATCTACAGAAATTACAAAGATATCACCTCACAGACACGGAAAGGTTCAGGAAAAAAGTCAGTGCACAGGTTTTAAAATCCAAGCTCAGGAACAAAGCAGACAAACATCATTAGTTTCTTCACCATTAACTTTATCCCTCCTTAATCATGCTGAATAACCCGGCAAGTGACACCAAGACAATGACATCTTGCACAAGTTCCCCTGACTTACCTTCGGCTGCCGAGATGGATCTCAGAGAGGAGGCGGAGGTTCTTTTCACTCCTGAAAGCCCGTAAGGCCCTTTCTTGACCAGGTCTATGGGTGGGGAGACATCCCCTGGGCTAGTGACCGAGGCCACACTCTGGCAATCTGATTCCGCATCTGTTTTGGTTGCATCTTCTCTGGAACTTGATTCAGGGCTAGTTGTCCAGAGACCCAGGCTTTTCTGTCCGTTGGAAGATGAGGGGGTTGCAATCCAGGGAATCCCTCCAGATTTCTCCCTGGGCTGGCAGGAAGCTGACTTTGTAGTGCTATTTTGTTCAGAGGAGTGAGAGGAGAGTGACTCAATGCTACCCATGGGTGTGCTGTCTGGGCTGCTGCTATAGGAGTCACCTGAGGAGCAGGAGTGAGAGAGGAAAGCGACAGTAGCTGTCTGTTGATAACCGCACCACCAAAACCCGTTTGTTCTGTTCTCCAACCCACCTGTGCTCCCTGGCCACCTGACCCCATGCAGGGGGTAGGCCTTTACCTCATATGGAGAACTGCCCTCAGTACTGGAGAAAGGCTTTCACATACGCATTTGAACTTGGTGAATGTATTTCCCAATACCATTCTAGGAAGATTTTATACCAACCTATGAACTACTGTGCCTATATAATACTTTGCCTCTTGAAGCATTAGTAAGCTGGCTTCAATTCAGACAAAATTTGTTTCTGAAACAGGACTCAGAAGTAGGAGAAAAAAGATGATTCCTTTATGATATTATAAGAAATCAATGGAAGGGGGCATATTAAAGACATATTTCTGCCTTCTTTTACTTTTCTGATCATAGGTGATTCTTAGTTACAAGGTACTCAAGTTCTCTTTCATTCAAAGGCACCATTAAATGTCAGCAAAAAAATTATAAGCTGCTCACAATTTTCAAAGAAAGAATTTTGTTTTCCTTTTCCTCCTAAGAATATAGCAATGTAACAAGCTGGCCATTTCACTGGGTTTATTTTTTAATGTTCCTAAAAGAAAGGTATAAGAAAAATCAGAGAAACTGTAATAAAGCATTCAAATATATCTAAAAAATTAGTAGACTATTTTCTATGTAATATTGACTGTGGGAGGAAAAAAAGGGAGGACTAGGGGTATAAAATAACATGAGAATGGTCACAGTTCACTGCATGCCATTTGCTCACGCTGCCACCCATATCATCTTGGGGCTTGGCTCAGAATATGTAAGTTAGTAATGATGTGTGGTGTCAGGTTTTTTTTTTTTTTAATTTCTTTTCTCTCTTTTAGACACTTTGAGACCCAAGAGATGATGTTTTAAGAACATAATGTGAAAGGGAGAAAGAAAATGACTGCTTCAGTCAGACTTTCTCTTGCTTTCTTCCTCACCATTTTGACAACAGGACAAAACCTGCTACAAAGTAGCACCCAATGTACTTAATCATGTCTGCAGAAAAAAGGGCATTGAGCAAACTATTTTTTTTTCCTTTGTATCAATAATGAATTTGCTTGCCCAAGGAACCTTGTAACTATTGACAGAGAATATATAAATGTTAGAAGAATGGGCGTTGGGGAAAGAGCATCAGTGAGAACATCTTCTATTTCCACCTAATTACCAACCCAGTGAGGTAAGGCTGAATTAAAGAATGAAGAAAGCCTCTCCCTAAGGCTGGGCACACTTACTGTCGGGTTCTGCCAGGCAAGGAGTATACCTCCCCCTGGGCTTCCGAGAGCCGGTAGAGAGGCAGATTGCTCGTGTCCTTCGGGACCCAGATCGAGACTGGGGCTGAGGAAGAGGAATGTTCGGGTCCGGGGCAGTATGAAAAATCTACAAGGAAGAAAAATGGTCCAAGGTCAATAAATGGTTGACATTGCCATTTTCATTGTAGAATAAGCTTTGAGAGTTCTTAAATAATCTTAGAACTGTATGCTACGTAACCAGCTGCACAGCAAGAGATGTTTGATACAAAAAAAAATCCTAGAGCAATAACAACTTTCTTGTCTGTTTACACTGAGTAATGTTTCTTCTCTGAGTTTTCTTTTTTATTCTCTCCCACTCCCCAAAAGTAAAATGCAGAAGATCTTCCAATAATTTTAAGAAACCTTCCAAATATGAACAAATGTCCACATCAAGATACATTGATTCTTTTTTATTATAATATCCTCTTTCCACCTTCATGCTCTGAGGAACATAACATGAGGGCGAGAGGTTCATTCTGTATCATTTCTCCAGCTGAGTGGCTCCTTACTCCTTAGGAGAAGGTGCTGTGGGCTGTTGGCTCTGAGCTGTCGAGGAACGTAACAAGCTGCAGGTGGAGGCATGGGCACGGCTACAGGATACAGCCGCGTGCTCTTGGGCTGTGAGAGGGCTCGTGCCCTTAGGCAGGCACTAAGGAGATGTTTCTGTGGGCACTAGGAAGGGACCCAGGGTGGCAGAGTGACACAGTCATTCTCTCACAAGGACCAAATCAGAGATAACCGGATCACAACTGGTTAGACCTTAAATGGCTGAATTTGCTTAATAAGCCAACTAATTTGGCTTTCACAATTTCCCATTTCCCATTTATTTCAAGATCTCACTCTTTTAAAGAAACCCTCCTTAGAGATTGGATACAGAGAGGGCTCCAACACTCTGTTCCCTAAATTTGTTTTCTTTTGTTTAGTGAGAATATTACCTCTATCATATAATTAAAAATTTAGTTCCAGAGGGATTAAAAGAGAGCGTGAAAGCAGGCTTAACCACAGGGTGATTTTAGTGTTCTCTGCATGAGTAGTAAAGTGACCACACAAATGCTACAGAAGAAAGCCTTGAAAAGGAAAGGGTGAGGAAGCAAAGGAAACCACCTACCTGAAGGATTTTGAAAGGCACTTAAAAACCAAACAACAAAAAAGAAAATTGAAGTCCCCATGAAGAAGTAAGTTATATAACAAGAGATTAACATTTTACAGGAATAAAGGAATATAAGGTCATAATGTAAATTTCACAGATGTTATATAAATGCAAAACACCTTCTTAAAAGCAAGACACTAAACTTGACACTTCCATGTGAAAATTCAGCCTACCTTTTCATAGTGCTCTATCAGAATTTCTACCACAATATTCTGAAATTTAATATTCATCATGGCAGCCACAGTTTCTTCCTGTGCTCTCATTAAAGTTGGGCCAAATATGACACCAAGATTTGAGACAGTCATGAGATTTTGTTGACTGTGTAGTGATACTCTGCAAATAAAGAGCAACAAAAAATATCATAAATTAAATGTTTCAAAATCATGAAATAGTCTATCAAATTTGTGGCACAAAACATGTAAAATATGCCATTATAGGCTAATTCCCTGGTGTTGGCCATTCCCAATTAGCATTTGGGGTACAGCCTAAAAAGACATAAAAAGTTAACATTAGCCCCAGTAAAGCATAATTACAAGCAAAACAAAATCTATTTAAGGGAAAACACCCTTGATTTCCTAAATAAAGTACAATTACCCTAGAAAGATTATTGGTTGTTTGGTATTTTCAATGATGCTATACTTACTTTACAACAGATGGTCAAGAGTAGACTGGTTGTGATTATATTAAGACTCACCAAACTATTGTTGAGAACCCATTGCTAGGCATTTCCATACATACTATTGTATTTAATCTTCCAAGTTAGTTATTCCTATTGTACAGACAAAAACCAAAACCAAACAAAAACCCCAGAAGCTCCAAATAAAAATGATGTACTTGTGGTCACAGCAAATTAGGGACAGGGGTGCTATTTCAATTCAGCTCTCTTAATTACAAGTCAAGGGTTTTTTTGAGCTCCCCAGACAGATCATTGGCCAATACATGCTTTTTCCTTCCTTCCTCCCTCCCTCCTTCTTTCCTTCCATCCATCCCTCCAAAACTTCCCTGAGTAGCTCCCTAGTGAAAGGCACTGTGCTGAGAAAAAAAGTGAGACAAGGAGGTAAAATATGGTAAAATCACTGCTGTCTTAAAATGAAAAGTTTCTGATATCTCCTGAGCAAAGTAATCCCAGCAACTATCAAAACTAACTTTGACTAGTTCACTAATTTAATCTGGAAAGAGGAAACCTCATTCATTTGACTAACCTCCTAGTTTCACCACTGACTTCTCTGTTTTACTCCCAGCCAGGTTAGAAGTATGTCAAGTTTTAGGAAAGAACACAAGATTATGTTTATGTCTGACTGAGCATACATCACTAACTGCATTCCACAACCAAAAGTAAGATTTTATGGGAAATTCAGGGTTTTGGATTATCCATGCAACTCCTGACACAGGATAGGAAGAGCTGGCTGTCAAAATGACTGACATTTTCCTTTATGCCCAAGAGAGCACCAGCTAAGAAGGCTTTTAGAGTAAGAAGATATTCGTTCCAAGTTTCCTTTTTATATAACCAAATACTATATATATATATGTGTGTGTGTGTGTGTGTATATATATATATATATATATATACATACACACATACACACACACACATATCCAACCAAATACTGTATGTGTGTGTGTGTGTATATTTTGCTTAGTATGTAATAAAAAAAACCTACTAATGAAAGCAGTAATGTAAAGGCAGTAAGACTATCTGGATTCAAAGCTTGGATCCATCCTTTGGAAGTTGCGTGAACTCATTTAAGTTATTTAACATCTCTAGACTTCAGTTTCCTCAACTGTAAATTATGTGTAACAAACCTGATGGGTTGTTGAGAGAATTAAATAAAATAACAAATTAAATTAAATTAAATTAAATATGATCTCAAAATAAGTCAAATTGGCTTTAGGCACTCCTGCTAAAATGTCATTAGTTCCAGTAATGTAAATAAAATGGAATACAGTTAATATTAATCCCATTAGGAATAAATTTAGAAATCTTAAAAACTTGGTCTGTTTTGAAAAGGAGGATTGATGACTATATTGCACAGAAGATGGATTATTTTGAAAATCAATTTTTTAAATTGAATTTCCCTTCTGCTGGGCTACTCAGTCGATACAGACCCCTACGATCACCTATTTCAGCAGGTTCTGCAACTCTTTCCCTCAACTCACGTAGGGAGCAGATACCCAATTGCTGTCTCCTGGAACATCTCCCTTTCCTTTATTTAAAGAGAAAATGTTTGTCAGGATCTGCCAGTTTGTATCATTTTAAATCCAGGAGTTTATATATAAAGAAACCAATATCATAAGCTTAGGAGTTCCATTTCTGGAATAGCGGCATAAGAAGCCCCCACAGACCCAATACCCAGAGAAACAATTAAAACAAATGAAAATTATTATTTAAAATTACAGTCCCCCAAAACATTTAAAGTCTTTGGAAATTGTCCTCAGAGCATGCGAATGAAGAAACATTTCCTCAAGCAATCTACTAATTTTCAAAGCAAGAGTCTTTGGTACTTGAGATACAACTGGCTTCCTTTTTCCTCCATCCCCAGCTCAATGAGACTGAAGCTCCATTCTGGGCAGGTGTGGCCGACAAGACAGTGCTCCCTGTCTTCTCTCAGCTCCCACTCAAATACAGTATCTCATGGGGTAGGGTAGGCTGCCAGCATGTCTCAGCCCTTCTAGCTCTGAATTGCAGAGGCTAAATTCCCAGTGAGTGTAGCCAAAAGGGCAAGAGCTCCCTTCCTCCAACTAGTTACACTCATAGGACAGAGGCTTTACCTTAGGTACAGTAGGCCAAGAATATCGGGGACCTGACCACCCTCACTCCTACTTGTTCATAGGGTACAAGGTAAGCTGAGAATACCAGGGGCTATCTCCCTTGCCCAACATCAAGAACAATGGGTCAAAGATTTTGCTCAGTCCACAAGAACAGGAAACTCTGAAGCTCTCTGCAAAAGAATTAACATTATTTGAAACAGAGTGTATAAAGTTCAAGCTTAAATGTGATTTCAAAAACAATGGAGATTTTGGAGGTAAGAAATTAAGAAGATGGTAGCTCTACAAAAGCAGTGAGCTCCAGAGGTCCCCAATCTATGGTGAGTTGTATAATTATTTCATTATATATTACAAAGTAATAATAATAAAAATAAAGTGCACAATAAATGTAATGTGCTTGAATCATCCCAAAACCATCATCTCCCTCCCTGGTTTGTGGAAAAATTGTCTTCCATGAAAATGGTCCCTGGTTCCAAAAAGGTTTGGGACTGCTGAGCTAAACCATAAGAAATAACTAGGGAAAGAGACAGCTAAGAAGAGCCCTCTTAGCATCATAATGAATCTCAAAGATTGGTGAAAAACTGACCCTGCAATGAGCCCAAATTTAATTGAATCAGTCTGTGCAGCAATTTATGTCCCAGGGCATTGTCAAAAACAAGAGAGTAATCTTCCAGCAATTAGTGGAAACTAACAGCTGGGTGTGATACCAAATAAGGCAGAGAGTTTAATAGAGAGATCAAGGATAGCAACACACACAAAGCTGCTGAAACCACTGTTATCCCTGGATGAGTCTGGTCATGCCCAAGGCTGTATCCTCGGAAGAGAGAACAGCAGAGGCTTCAAACTGAGGGGGAAACAGATTTCATTAAAATAATTCACTCAAGTCACTAAGCAAATAAACAAGCAAGAAATAACAAAAATATGTCCTAAAGAGAGGGAGGATCAGTATCAGTATACAGAGTTGCTAAAATATAGCAGCTAAAATGTCCAGTTTTCAACAAAAAATTATCGATACACGCAAAGAATCAAGAAAGTGTAATATAAACTGCCAGTGAGCAAGCCCAAATGTCAGATTTAACAAAATACTTCAAAGAAATCATAAGTATGTTGAAAGAACTAAGGAAAACCATGTTTAAAGAAGTAATGGAAGGTATGAAGGTATGGTAACAATATTTCATCAAATACAGAGTATCAATAAAGACAGAGAAGTTTTTTTTTTTAAAAAAGAACAAAATGAAAATTGAAGTTGAAAAGTATAATAATTGAAATTAAAAATTCATTAATGGCTCTCAATAATAAATGTGACCTGGCAGAAGAATGAATAAACTTGAAAACACATCAATAGAGATTATGAAATCTGAAGCATAAAAACAATGAAGAAAAATGGGCAGATCATCAAAGAAAATGTAGTACATTAAGCACACTAATAAAAGCATAATGGGAGTACCAAAAGGAGAGGAGAGAAAGGACTTCAAAGAACTAGTGGCTGAAAACTTCCCAAATTTGACGAAAAATATTAACCTATATATCCAAGAAGCTCCACAAACTTCAAGTAAACACAATGAGATTGACAGCTATACACATCATAGTAAAAATGCTAACGGCCAAAGACAAAAAGAAAATTCTGAAAGTAGTAAGAGAAAAACTCCTCCCATATAACGAACCCCAATAAGTGTAACAAATGATTTCTCAGCAAAAACAATGAAGTACAGAAGGCAGTGGGGAGGGAATATTCAAAGTGCTTAAAAAAAAAAAAAATCTGTCAACCAAGAATCTTTTATCCAGCAAAACTAACTTTCAAACAGGAAGGTGAAATAAAGACATTCCCAGGTGAACAAAAATTGAGAACTCACTGCTGACAGATTCACATCACAAAAATAAAAAAAAGAGAGAGAAAAGAAAAGAAAGAAAACTGGCAGACACACAGCCAACTATATCAATAACAACATTAAATGTGAATGGATTAAACAATATAATCAAAGTTAGAGATTATCTGACTGGATTAAAAAAATGCAATCCAACTGTATGCTTTCTATAGTAGATATATTACATACTTTAGATTCAAAAATACAAATAGGTTGTAAGTAAAAGGATGGATGACATACAAATAGCAACAGTAAGAAAAATCAAAGTAGCTATACTAACATCACACAAAACAGATTTTAAAACAAAGAAATGTTAGAGATAAAAATAAAATATAATGATGAAAGGATCAATCCAACAGGAATATATAACAATTATAAATATACATGCACCTAGTAACACAGTATACAAATACATGAAGCAAAGTCATGTACCTCTGGGAAGGGCTTTCCAAACAGGAAACCAAGAGTTTTGTTTAGTTTCACATTTCCATTGAGTTAAGCATTACCAGCCATCTGAATATTATGGAGTTAAAAACATTTTATATACAGTAGTAAATTTGATGCCACTTGCAAACATCCAGGTGTAAAAATCAAATATTTTCATTTAGGAGAAATCTACTTTCATTTTTTGCTTTGCATTCAAAAGAAAGGTCATAGTAATTTTCTTAAATGTCTCCTAATAAACAGGTAAGTCTGTCCCAAATATGATTTTTTTTTAATTTAGTAATGACACTTTTAAATATTTAAAGTTAGTTGAAAGTCAAAAAAGATACCATAGACAGCCTTTGTCTTCAAGACAAACAAAAGGACTCTTAGGAAGAAGGCAGTGGTTTATACTATTTGTTAGAGCTAATTAACGGAAATTTACAATCAGTTTTCCAGCATTTGGAATCCCAATCTAGGTCACTGGTCTTAAATTTTCTTTTGTTCAGTCATAAAAGGTTGCCAGGGATCAAGACTGTTATTAATGGTTTGAAGTTTTCATAAGTAAGTTAATGGTGTTCTGGTCACACATTCCACAGCTGGTGCTCAGTCAGTGGGGCTTGACCTTTGGTAGGTTCGAGAAAGCAGCCAGGAATGGTGGTGAAGGATGAGGTAAGTATTTTAAGCATTCTTTAGTGGCCAGATACTCTCCCCTGCTATTCCCCATGTCGAGGCCACACACAGTCATGTTAAGAGTAAAGCTTATGTTAACTTAACATTCTGCATAATTAAGCAGAAACATTTTACATGACACTCATGTGGCTTTTAAAAGCATGTTTTAAAAGGCTTTTCCAGAAAATTAGCTTGAACACCAGCAAGAGAATGCCTAATAAATGGTGCAGTTAATTTCATGAAGAGCTCACACAACTCAAAACTAATCCTGACCAAGGATATCGAGTCCTTTGTTTATTAGCTAAAGGAAGTATTGCTACGGGTCAATAGTTAATGATGAACTTTAAATGATGTTGTTCCTAATAGATTTTTGTTTTATTTTAAGTAATGGTGATGGTGTGCGTGTGCATGTGTGTTTGGGGGGGACGGCAATTCATATTATTTCAAAGCCTGCAAGTTAAGATAAGACTCATTAATATGTTTATGGAGCATTTCAGGTTGAGTATCCCTTATCCAAAAAGCTTAGGACCAGAAGTGTTTTAGATTTTTTTTTTCCTTCCAGATTTTGGAATATTTGCATTATATTTACCAGTTGAGCATCCCAAATCCAAAAATCCCAAATCCAAAATGTCCCAATCAGCATCTCCTTTGAGCATTATGTCCACATTCAAAAAGTTTGAGATTTTGGATTTTGGGATTTGGGATGTTCAACTTGTATTTCAAATGTGCATGGCTCCAATGAGCATGAATTGGGTTACTACTTGTAACAATGAAGGAAGGACTAACCATTTCATTGTAAATCATGGTACTCATTCAAATAAAAAATGTCCCTACTTAATAGTAAATAATGCTGTAAAGGAATTCTTGAGAAAGTTTAAAACTGAATTTAGACATTTGTTTCCAGCAGCACAGCAAACCAACTTCTAGATTAAATATGTATGTGTGAGAGTGTGTGTGTGTGTGTGTGTGTGTCTGTATCTTTCAATCTCTAACTAGATAGACAGTAGATAGATATGATATCTTATGATTAATTTTACATGTCAACTTGGCTAAGCCATGATACCCAGATATTTGGTCAAAGATTATTCTAGAATCTAGATGTTTCTGTGAAGGTATTTTTTTAGATGATGTTAACATTTAAATGAGTCGACTTTAAGTAGAGTAGATTACCCTCATAATGGGGATTGGCCTCTTCCAATCAGTGGAAGGTCTTAAGAGGACAAAAACTGAGTTCCCCTGAGAAAGAAGGAATTCTGCCTCTAGACTGCCTTTGTATTTGAGCTGCACGATCAACTCTTCCCTGGGTCTCTAGCCTGTCAGCCTGTCTTGCAGATTTTGGACTTACCAGCCTCTATAATTGTGTGAACCAATTTTCTTTAAAATCAATCTCTCTCTCTCTCTCTCTCTCCCTCTCTCTCTATGTATATGTATGTGTATATATATATATATATATATATACACACACACACACACACACACATATACACACACACATACATACGCATATATATATATAAATATTTTTACACACCTCCACATCCACACCGCTACACCTACACCCTATTGCTTTGTTTTTTCTGGAGAAACTCCAATACTACAATATCTATCTCTCTAAGAGACAGAAAGAGATTTTTAAGTACATGGATGAACTAGCAGCAAAGTCAGAAAAATCTCCAGAGACCAAGAGAACCATGAACCCATGGAAGGAATCTAACAGTAGAGTATTAGTTTGACCTGAGGGAACCTGCTGACTTTGGTAAATTAGAGCACTGCTCTTCAAACTCACTGCTTATAACACACACAGAAAACTATACACTCCTTCACACACTTTTAAGTTAACATCTAAGTGTTCCATCATTAGTTTAACAGTTGCAAAGGATATAATTATTTGCATATTGGAAACATATACAGGTACACACACATATATATATAGATATATCTTAAAAATTAACTGCCTCAGTATTTTTTAAGCACATTCAATGGACTCTAATTACAATAGCAATATTACAGCACCATCATATACTTTAAAGAGACATGAACAAGTTTAAGTTTGATAAATGAACAATATAAGTTAGAGAATTACTTGACTAGATGCTTTATTAAGATGTCCAGCATCTCTCGGTTTTTCTCCGGCAATTTATGCACCAATGCATGTACAGCCTCCACTCTGTAGTTTTGGTCATCAGATTCTGTTACATAAAAAAGGTTGCAAATGCTCAAGTTTTAATTGCATTTAAATGTGAATGTAAACATTAGTAATCTAAACATAATAACCTCTCCTACCCCTTGTGCCTATAAGCATTGCATGTATCATGTAGTATTAATATTATCATTATCCTTACTTATGGCTAAGAGAAGTTGAGTAACTTGCCCATGGTCATGAAGTTAAGAGAGTAGAGATACCAAACAAACCCAGTTCTATCAATTCCACGTGTGTTCTTAAGCCACTAAGCTATATACTTTCCTGTTATCCATAATTCATCACCTGCTTGGGTTCTGCTACTCAAGGATAGAATCAAACCTTTAGAAATGTGAATGGTCACAACAATTGTTACAGACTGACTAAGTGCCAGGAACTATTAATATAATACACATTATCCTACAGAAACCTCCTACAGATCCAACACATGCCACCAAAGGGAAGTCTCTAATTCCTCTTCTTATTTCATAAATTTAAAAACAATACAGAGTGACTTTCCCGAGGTGTCAGCATCATAATGCAAACAGAAGCCCAGTGGATTTTAAGCCCATGATGACAACGGTAAATCTGAAGTGGAAAAAATCATCTAAGGCAAGTCTATTCTGCCAGGCAAAATCTAAAATGATGACAGGTCTGCTAGAGAAATGTCTAACATTTCAGAAAAAGAAATCTATTTAACATTCTCTTACTATAGTAAACAAATTCTGATGTGATTACCCTGCCTTGCCAAATCCTTTCTCCAGAAAGTTCCCTGACCGATAGGATGCATAGTATTGGAGCACCATCTCATCTGAGCATCACTATCTGGACATGGGGTGAGCAAAGAGTCTGGCTCGGGCTAAACACAAGGTCTCTCCAATGAGTTGGAATGGAGACACCAAACTCTGGTCTTTCTGCTGGATGTGTGAAAAGGCAGATCATGTAACACCAGGGCTAAAGTGACCAAATGTACCCTAAGAAAATCTGACTGGGAAAGGAGATGGGAACGAGACAGAAATGCAGCACAGAACAAAGATGAGAGATCCTCTGGAAAGAGTGAGGAGAGAAATGCCAGTTCCCAGCTTTGCAGTTCCTGGTTGCAGGCTCACGGAAGGCAGGAGAGCCCTGCTCTGCCAAGGAAATCTTTGAGATACCTTTTAGGCTCTGGGTAACTTTCCCTCTATACTGAGCTGGATTTCTGCTGCTTGAAACCAAATAATTTTATTAACATAGCATCTAGTAAACAGGGCCATCTCAGCCCAGGCAAAAGATGAATTCCTGTATATAAGAAACTATTCTGGCTGGGGATGGTGGTTCACACCTGTAATCCTAGCACTTTGGGAGGCCGAGGCAGGAGAACCACTGAAGGCCAGGAGACTGAGATCACCCTGGGCAACAGCAAGACCTTGTCTCTACAAAAAATAAAAAATTAGCCGGGTTTGGTGGCACACGCCTGTAATCCCAGCTACTCAGGAGGCTAAGGCAGGAGGATCACTTGAGCCTAGGAGTTTGAGGCTGCAGTGAGCTATGATGACACCCCTGCACACTAGCCCTGGCAACAGAGTGGGATCCTGACCCACCCTCCCCCTACAAAGACACATTTTAAATATCATGACTGTGAATAATATAATCATCATTGCCACATAAGAAAATGGAGAGAAGACTTGGGACCAAAATCTTGTACTAAAACAATCAGCTCATTGAGCCATTTTAGCTAAGTAGTGTTGTTATAATACAAACTTTCTGTAAGAAAAGATTCTATTAAGAGTCAAAAAAATTGGCTTGCAGCCCTGGTTTTGCCATGAATTTACTAGCGTCCTTCAGTAAGTCTGGTCCTGATTTCCTAGTTCATAGAATGAGAGATTGGATTATATATTTTCTCAGGTCCTATTCATCTTACAAAGATAGATTTCTGTGCAGAGAATGTGGAGTGGAGAGCTTCGGGAGAAATCTAAGTAGTGTAGGTTTTTACCAGATCATGTGGTCAGTCATAAACGCTGGCTTGAAAACCAAGGTCACTCACCTTTATCTGACACTTTAATCAGCAGACATTTCCTGTGATATTACAATGCGTGCAAATAAACTAATGCAACTGATTTCTTTCTTGGATTGTGAAAAATACCCTTGTTACAGTCACACCTCATACATCTTAACAATGAAATGTCAACTTCTAATTGTTACAAGTTGTTGTTATGGAGTCAGATGGGGATCTGGCACTTTAGACTCAACGGTTTACAGATACATATTACTAACTTCTCAGGTTACATGTTTCTCACTGTCCTCCAACCCTCTCCCCTAATATTTTAATTAAACCTATCTATTCATATCACATTGTGACAGTCACAGATCTAAACACATGACATAAATATGTGATATTCACAAACATAACATGAGGGAAAGGGGATTGATGGAAATTCCTCTTGCCTGCCACAAATATTTCACTCTTCTCTCCAGATTTAGGAATATAGCACATGAGCACATGTAGTGATATAACTGTTGGTACATATTTGTAGTCTTGTTTATTTAAAAGTTGCTTTCAAAGGGAACTGATATTCATCACTTGAGTAAAATGAAATTAGAATAATTCTTCACAGCTCTTTCCAATCACACTTGACTGTCACCCCAATGAAGTCTTAAGTGACAAAATATTTTAGTTCATTCTGAAATTTCTTATTGGCTTATAAACCATACTTAAGCTACCAAGTATTAGATTAACAACTTTTTAAGGAATATGTGAAAAAAATCTTAACTAGCTGATTTAAATGTATATGCCTAAGTAATACAGTACAAAACTGTATCAATTATAATGCATCTGATCCAAGTATACTTACTAACAGCAACAATAAAGTCTTTGTGCAACTTGTAAGTCATCAGCGGTTCTGCAAGGCACCTGTAGCAGAGAAGCGAAGCACATTTTAGAATGGCAGTATCTTTTCCTCCCCCCCTAAACTTTCATTGCTTCTTTAAGAATTGGGTGATTATCATCAATTAAAAATAAAATAAAATAATAAATATATAAAGGAATTGGGTGATTAGGCAGTATGACAAAGTTCTAGCAGGGTCCCAGGCAGTCCTAAAATGCAGACCTCAAAGACGTCAATGTCCCTTAGCACTTCTTACCATGATTGTATTAAAAGGGCAGGCAGGGAGATAATTTTTTCACTTTGTAAGAACTATCTTACCACAGGAACAAAACCTCTCTGGGGACAATAGTTAAAAACCAAAGCAGAACAGTTTTCCATTTCAATTTGTTATTTAAAAAAAAAATACATGAAAACCTCACATACAAATTTAATATAAAAAATACTCCTTCAGTATTCATAAAAATATTGCAGTCTTTTAAGTTATTATTGGCAAAAATCAAGTACAAGTTCCAGAATACTAATCATCAATGTTACCACCTTGTACCAGTTCCCCCTAAGGGAATTGAGCTAAGGAGCAAAGCTTGTGGGCACAGATGCCACGAAATCACATGGTTACTGCCCAAGGAGGTGAGTCAGAGATCACATCCAGAGTATCAGGAGTTGTCACCTGAGGTAGTTTTTCAGTCCACTCGTTATTGTCTTATTGTCCCACAGTTCAATATCAATGTCAATATCAGGAGGGGATTTTGGAGCTGGAAAGAATGAAAAACAGATGTTTAAATTAAGCAACTCAAAATATTACTTGTGCCATTATGAAAATGGATACAAATTCATTTTTTAGGATGCCAACACAATTAACTTTAGGATTGTTGTTTGTGTGAACTGGCAAAAAGCTCACTAAACTTCAAAAATATCTTGGAGTAGTAAGTCTCCCAAATCAAATTATTGCTAATTGCTAACATGACAGAACACTTTACATGTACGCAGCATGCTTCTAAGTCTTTTACAGGGATTAACATACTCAATCCTCACAACTGTTAAGAGGCAGGAACTATTATTATCCCCATTTTTATAAATGAGGAGGCTGAGCCACAAATAAATTAAGCAAATTACTCAAGGTCACAAAACTAAGTAGCCAAGCTGGGATTCCAAGCCAGGCAATGCCTCTAGCATCCATGCATCTGATCGTATCTCTATCTAAACAAAGCAAAAATCGAGAAAAAGCCCAATATTATAAAAATGCCTCCTGAAATTCTGATTATTCATCTACTATAACTGAACATCAAAAACTAAATATAAATATTAGTTTAAAATATTACTTGAAAATACTCAAAAACAAGCAATAGTCTGTCTATATCTCAAAGAAACCTATAGTTTATTTTACCTATAAGAATATAAAAATTAATGAAGTAACTTGCTTCATTCAAAACTTACAAAATGTGGTATTCATGAGTTTTTGAACTTTGGAGTTCACTCCTCCTATTCGGTAGAGGCCTAAAATGGTGATGCCTAATGGGATGGAAAATCACAAGAAAATGGCTTGAGACGCAGCTTCGCAATTACAGAATGTTAAAAACTCAGACATACGCCGACACGGATTGAAAGCTACTTATCCAATTTTGCAGTTGAACTTTAGCAAACCTACCCTGGAAACACCCTTCAGACATATATTTCTCAGACACTGAACAGTAATTTGAAAGTCTTTGAAGATCTTCAAAGCAGGAAAGTATGCCTGTCCATTCACCATTATTTGAATATAAAAAAGCATCAAAGATGGAAAGGGATGATCAGTATTCCTCATCTTATAGTTCAGTCATGGAGTCCTCTTGCATGTTGAACAGTCTTGTGGCATTTAGATCTTCATTTTAAAGGTGAGGAAACAGATTCAGAGAATTCAAGGAACCTGCTTAACTGCTCAAAACCTCTAAGTGGCAGCACTAAAATCTGAATATAAGTCTGTAGAACTCCAAAGCCCAATATGAGTTTTGCTTTAGGCAAATTTTCCTGGAAGTAAGAGTCTCACATCTAACTGGAGTGGACTTCAAGAGAGAGGTCGTGATTAGAGAGAGGAAAGGTATCAAAATTGTGGCAGTGACTGAAATACAACGGGAAAGGACAAAGGGAAGGAAGGAGGCTGAAGACAAGCTCCTTAGGAATCTTTCCTCCTCGATGCTTGAAAAAAATTAAAGAGGTGCTTACAATAATAAATATTAAATAATATGCAATTTATCAGTAAGAAGTGAAGCTTATAGAAAAATTATAAAAGAAGCATGTCTGTAGCATGATTTTTAGTAAATTGAAGTTCAAGGTATAGCAATTTGTAAACTTATACAATTTACACAGTTATATCACTCTTAAAATTACTCTCATGTTAATGACTAAAAACATCTTCATTTTCTACTCTGAGAGATGTCTACGTAAGAATGAGACGTGCGTCAGAAACGCTGTACCTATCAGGCAACACTTACCTCTTGTTTCCACAGCTTGAATGCATTTTCTCACAAAGTTGAACCCTGCTTCATTTAAGTACACTGAAAATAAAAGAAAACTCACATAAAGCATTTATGTTGGACTTACAGTCCCCCTTCCTTTATGACTCAACGGCACAGGGGGTGTTAATTAAGTTTATCAAGCATTTTGGTTAAAGGCTGCCTTTTTATTATTTTGGGGCAGAAGCGGAGGAGGGAAGTTCACTTTCACAGTTATTACATCAACCTGCTGACTAAGAGGCACAGATCTTTTACAGAAAAGTATGTTACATCGGTTCCATCCATTTTTCCTAAAAGTAGCATTATCCTTCACTGTATGTGTTTCCAGATGATAGGGGCAAATGCAACAAGAATAAACCTTTACTGTGTGTTGAAAATTGTATTATAAAGCCCCATGGGATTCTCAAAACAACCATTAAGAGGCAGGGGGAGAGCTTTGCAATCTTAAGATGATTCACTGGTTGCTGAAAACTTCACTTCTCTCTGTTCTAAGCTGGAAGGAGTCTGGATTCCAACTTGGGTCTCCTGATTCCAAGCCCAGAGCCCTTTCTATTACATTTCACTACCATATTCAAAATAATTCAAAACATGCTTGGCCAATCCACTAAAAGTCCCCAAAATCCTAGATTATGAAATTAACAATTTATTTTCATTGGGTTTTTTTGCTAGATTTTCCTTAGATCTATTCTAGTTTTTTAAGCTTTTGGGGCAAGATGAAATTAGGTTACTTAACTGAAGTGAAAGCATTTAACAATACCAAGTAATAACCAAAGGAAAAACTCAAAGATTTTTGGACTATGATACAAATTTTCATTACATGTGGTGAAGGTACGCTATGCTATCTTTTAATATTTTTAAATAATAAATGAAGATAATTCAAACCAGTAAAAATGCAAAACTGGCTTCCATTTAAAGAAGGTAGATTAAACACATTCATGTAGCTCAATACAGATCCACAGACAAAAAAATACATGTGAAAAAAATTATGATAAAAATCAAGAAAGGGTACCAGCAACAGACTAAAAACATTGAAAAAAAAATCCTAGACATAGAAAACCAGTGTGACTGAATTGACTGACAGAAAGGCTTGAAAAATCTATAGCCCCTACACTAGAGGCATTGCCATGAAAGGATATTTATTATGGGTTGTTAGGTGAAAAAAGTAATATACAGGACAATTAAGGCCTATTTTCTTAAAATGTAAAAGTTTGAGAATATGAACGTTTCTATTTTCCTCGGAAAATAAACTTCATAAAGATCTATGCAAACTCTTGGTAAGGAGGAAGAGGGCAGAAGGCAGAAACTGACATTTTTATTCACTAGACTTTGGAATTATTTGATATTTTTAAAATATATATATTTAGAACTTTAAAAATAATTTCACTACTCTAGAAATAAAAATGCTAAAACTAAAACATGTATTGCCATCAATAGGAATTCTTTGTCTCCAGTGCCCTAGGTTAAGAAAACAGAACTCAGTGAATGCTTTGAGTAAACTCAACATCCAAGAAAGAATGGCCATTGCACAAGCATTTCATTAGAGTGTAGCTGAAGACATACATAAGAGAAGAGCTCCTTTCCAACACTGAGAAGGGGCTGCGTGCTTCCAAAAACCCCAAAGGCCAGGCATAAGATTATACATTCAGACATTTTAAAATACTGAATATAGGCAACAGGTGAGATGGAAAGGTAAGAGAGAAATCACTTAATTTTCATTTTTAACAACGACAACAAAAACCAAGACAAAAAAAGTATAACCCTAGTTAAAACAGGACACTAGCATTTTTCTATCAATTAAAACTGCAAGTTCCGACATTTAAAATGCTTGGTACTTGAGGTCATCTTGTTCAGCTTTTCCATAAAAAAAGATTTATTAACAGAAAGAGAAAACCATTTGTCTTAAAAAAAACTTTCCATAAAGCTTGCTTTTGGTAAAATGGGTGAAGACAGTTTGTTATATATAAAAAGAAAATTCTTTATTTATTTTGAGAAAAATAAGCCATAACCAGACTATCTCTCAAAGGTATATTGGGATATTTGGCAGCAATACTCCAGTCTTTTCTAATAAGCTAAAATCACAGGCTCATTAGCTAGAATGAAATCTTACAGAGAGTCAGTCTGACTGCCAAGTGATGTATTCCATGGGTCCTATACTTAGCTCTCTTCCTGTGAGTAAATGCATTATCAATCAATTCAGAGATATGGAAGAATACACTGTGTTGGCAAAAACAACCACGAATTTTCATTTGTTTCCTTTGACCATCCTTTGCTTTGACTAAAACAGTACAGTTCCATGGTGCAGAGACAGTTCTCAGCTTTGTTCATGCCAGACAAACCCAGGTTGGGTTCCCAGCTCTAGTATCACTGCTGTACGAATGGGAAGGTGCCCATTATTTTATGAACTCGAGTTCCTTCATTTATACAATGAGGTAAGTAACAATACGTAAGTTAAACAGTTGTAGTAAGATGAAGACAAACTACAGGAAGCACTGAAAAGCACCTGATAATAGAACAAGCCTAATTAAATGCTAGTTTCCTTCTCCCTGTGTTCCTGTTGACACCTTGCTGCTATATGAAGGAAAACAGAAGAAGAAATGCTTAAGGCAGTCTTTAGCTCTAACCACATGAGAGAGAGAGAGAACATACTTTCCCCCCATTATTAGCTGTGTTACTAGGCGTGGTTTTAATCTGTGTCTCAATTTCTTCTTCCATAAAATAAAGATAATAGTAGTATCTTCATGGAGCTGTTTAAAGACGAAGTTAACAATTGCAAAGCTCCGAGAATAGTATAATACAGAGACTACAGTAACTGCTACAGAATGTTGATTATTATCATCATTATTGACTAGAAGAGAATGCAAATGTCTATATATGTAAATTTCATGAAAAAGGCATTCTTCACACATGGCTGAAGTCATTGGGTCTTGAGGGATTGTCAGCCATAAGTGTTGTTTTCAAAAGGTCATGCTATTATACTTAAAATACTTGGGGCCAGAGCAATGATCTGTTTCTTCACATAGATGTAGATCAGGCATAAACCAGGCAGACCTTGTGAACACAACTGGCCACTGGGAAAAAAATAACAAGCTAGACATTAAGAAATGTCCCTATGTGCTCATTATACTTCAATAAATCATCACCATGAGTAAATATATCCCCTCACTGGAACTGAACCGATCACAGCAGACTGGGATCACCCATAGTTGTTGTCCCTCCCTACAGGAAGATTTTTTTTTTCAGCACCCTTGAAGCCAGGCTTGGTCATGGGATATGTACTGACCAATGAAATATGCATGGAAGTGTCATATCTCTTTACCCAGCAGACACTAAGAGCCAGCATGTAGTTTGCCATTTTCTTTTTTCCCGTGGTACAAGATCTGCAATGATGTGGAGGGAGTCTACTTATTATAAACAAGAAATGAAACTTTACTGTCGCAAGCCTCTGAGATTTGAGGATTATCTGTGACCATAGCATAACCTGGCCAATTCTGATTTAATTATGATTAATTTACAGAATTTACTGTGGCAAAAAGGACTCACTAAAATAAATCCAGTCTCACGCAACTAACTTTTCCTCCCTTAACTGGAATATATCCCTTTTGACTACTGACTCGTCAATTCACACAGCGAAGCTGCACCCACTCACAGGCTTTGCAAAGTACCAAGCCAGAGTGCACCATCCGACAGTGCCCTCACTCAGCGCCCAGCCACTTCTGCCGAGGTCTGAGGAGGTGAGGACAACGTAGCTTAAACAGTTGGTCTCCCAATGACTTCATGTAAGATACAGACACAAGGAGTGTCATTTTTGAAGGAAGGCTGGGGCAAACACATTCTGTAATGGAAAATGAGCAATTTTCCAAAGCCACAAGGGGCTCACTACACTTAATAGGTCAGTGCTAACGAGAATTTAACTACAGTAGTTTCTCTATAGCCTAAAAAGGGAAAAACTGCAAACTCCTTAGCTTTCAAATGAAATATCAATGCAAAGGGTTATGACTGAATCAAATAATACCATTAAAAAGGCTGATAATTTATCCTAATTCTCCTTCAGTGGAGGACAAGGTGGCTGCAACAGGAGAGAGAGAAGGACGCACATCCTACACGGTAGAAGTATAGATTGCTGAATCAGGGCTCCCTGCCTAGCCCAGGGCAGGCAGCCAATAAACGCTTATTGATTGATGGCTTGCTAGGTATTGGTTTGTACCAGGCTTGCTCAACTACCTTCTCTGATGGCTTCTACAGGGTTAGAGTTTATCAGCTAGCATGAACTACTTTTGTGAACTCTTTCCTTATTCCCACCCCTACCACAGCTCTGTATTCTCCCTGTTTTAGAGAAGACCAAAGATATATTCAGAATACAACTATTATCAAATTCCCAGGAATTAAAATTCTATAAAATTAATGATACTTGGCCTTGTGGTGGAGGGGACAGGCGGGGTTAGAAGCAGACTAACTTAATGAACTTATAATTCAATCAAAAGTTAAGTCTAAACATTATTTTTTCCCACTGGAAACTGTTCAGGGCTAAAGCTTTTATTGAAACCCAAATAAAGTTTCCACAAGGTAGTTCAGCAGCACAAAAGCTATTAAATCTCAACGGAATTCAAACAGCCATGAGGAAAAGAAAAAGAATAGTCTTCCAGAGAGCTAACAAAGCAAAAGTCCTTGTACCTTCAATTTCCTGTTAATTATAATTCAAAACCTAGCATGTCCTTAAAGATGTAATCTACTTGTCTTTACAGTACATTCTCAGGGTTGACGAAACAAAGCAACACGTCTTTAATTCCAAACTCACTTTTCTAACCTGCTGCTTCAGATTAAAAGGTCCCTCAATCACAGATAACTAGTATTATACTATATATGACTTGAAATAAATAGAAAAATAAAGGAGTACATTTATTGGTGTTCATGATACCCACTGGATCTTTTCTTTTCTCCCCAAAGGATGAGAAGTTAACCTTATACAGCCCTGGCCCCAATTTTTCTTTCATCCTGTGCTGGCCATGAAGGACAATTAAGCTGTGACCCTCTTCCTGGGTCTCTGTCCTGGAAACAAAACTCTAATTGATCAAAGGTCTGGGGAAGGATGTGGTAAAGCAGGAAGATGTAACCTAGGGATGTGTGAGAACTAAACTGTCTATGTGGCAGCACGAAGCTCAAGAACATTCCTGACAGATGGCAATCGCCTAGGATAAGAACAATGAGCTTAATTTTTCTGTTTATTGCTAGGGAGAATACAGCCCCAGGTACATGTGGGGGAAGTCACTGAAACACAGAGTGGCAGAAATTTAGAGTGGTCAGGAAACTACAGAATTATCTTCTGTTCCAATACTTTCAATTTTCTCTGTAAGGACTGAATGTTAAGGTGACTTTGCCATTACACAGATAAATAGTGACTTTTATTAGCAGAAACATCAATTGAAAAGGACTTCCTTTTTCTTATTCACAATACCTGGAAGAGAATAGGTACACAATGGAATATTGTTGAACTGACTGCATGAGAGAATGAGATCTAAGTACATTTTCGTTCACAGTTTTCACTTTCTCCAGACTCAGGGTTGAAGGACTAGCTGAAGAGCCAGCACACAAAACTCATGTTTGTGTAGGAACAAGGCTCAGGGCACCAACAGAAAATGCCAGAGAAAGGAAACCTAGGAGAAAATGTTAACTGGCTTTGCCTCTGTTAACGACTAGTCCCCATACGGAGGTCTTGGGACAGAAAACATGTCAAGAAAGATAATCTGTTCCCTTGAAAGGTGAGCTTAAATAGCAGAATTATGAAGAACCTACTGGTCAGCTTTTTAACAAAATGTCCCCAGTAGCACAGCTGGAGGACTAGTTTAGTTCTAATCTTAATTGAATGGTATGTGTTTGAGGACTAGTTCTCATGTTAATTGAATGGCATCTGTTTAGTGCTGATAATACACATTATTATCATTGAAAGGAATTAATTCCCAGTGTCTCAAAATTTCAAGAAAAAGATATTGCAGCATATTTTACAACAAGAAAAGTATTTGTGGATTCAATATCCTGTAATTGATCATTAATTTTGGTTTTTCATTTGATGCTTTTTCATAAAGATGAGATAAGCTTTCCTTGTCTGTTGAATTATGCAAGTCTCATTTACAGCATCTATACTCTGAAAATGGTAAATTAAGAGTAATTGTTACCGAAAGCTCGGCCACTTGTTCATGAGGCCGAATCAGAAGAACGAGGACAAGTGTCTTTGGGGAGGAGGAAAGAGATTTATTACCTTTGCCAGCAAAGGGAGGAAAAATGGCAGACCTTCTTGTCTCAAAATCCAAATTTCCCAGACATAGGCAGAAATACAGAACTTTTAAAGGGAAGGTTCTCAGCTTCAGGCAATTACTGTGGTTAACTATTCTAAGCATCCCATCTCTGCTAAAGACACAGCCAAGGCCCACCTGGGAGTTTTAACAAACTACTCACCCTGCCTCAGGGATGCAGTTCCCAAAAGAGTAGGGGAAGTTTTAAAGAGACAGAAAAAAAATTTTTTTTTCTTTCCAGGCCATTCCCTGTTACATATTCCCCACTCTCAATTTTACACTTCCATATCTACGGGAGAAGGGGCGACTACTCTGTCATGTAATCACAAAGTAGGGAGACTTTTACGTGTTAGGCTTATAAGAAGTCTCATTACTGTCACTGCATAGCTTTATTATTTATTCCATGGCAGATGTTCTCTGTATAGTCACATTATGGTCTGATTTTAGGACACTAGATAGTTCTTACTCTATCTATTGCTTTTAGAGTTTTCAGTGAGAGCACAGACACTATGATTACTTCTAATGGCTGGCATTCAAAACCAATTTTTACCTGAGTTTTAATATCTTACCATCCTAAACTTCATTATCTTCAGTTCAAAAACATAGTCACCATGCAATACTGAGTTGCCAGAGGCAAACAAGAGTATTTTAGGATGAACAGAATCCATCTGAATCAAAGAGGCAATAAACAAGTACTCTTCAAGGTGGCAAATAAATCCAGGCTAGTACTGGTTTCAAACGCCAATTATGGAAGAAGTTACATACTGAAATTGACGTAATGCCGCTTTGGGGGAGGAGTCAAATGTCAAATAAAAAGGGACACAAGATCTCAAAAACAGGATTATGTATAGAAAAGTACTACAAGGCTTGAAAAAAAGAAAGCTATATACTGCTCTAAAACATAACATAATGAGCTGGCATGACTTATTCAAGACTAGGGGTCTGAGAACTTCACAATTATTGGAATATAATTTTGACTGAAACAAAATTCTGGACACGTCACTTAGGAAGAAAGCAGGACCTTGCTCTTAGGTCAACTGTACCATGTACTTGACTCTGGAATACTGCAGAGCTTTCAGACATATATTATGAGTCAATTAAATAATGAGAAAGTTGATGACACCTAATAAAAGAGAAAGGAGTATAATTACAGCCTGAGCAAGAGACTTAGCATTCCATTAATACGTTTGAGGCCTTGATGTAGTAGTAGGTTACTCCAATTTCACGCAAAAAATAAAATAAAATTGTGAGGACCAAGAAATTCCTCCTACCAGTCTAAGAGGAAGGTCATTTCAGGGAAAGGCACCTCATTGCATGTTGGGTTGAGGAATGTTTAGAAAGCCTTGCTCACGCAAGTTGGCAATCCCATAATCTCCATCCCACAGCCGCCAGAAGCTTAGTTTTAGAAGCTGCATTCAGTTCTGTTTGTCAGGGTTTCTTTTATTGGTAGCACATGCCATAGTTCTGACATTTCAATAGACTGGTGATTCTGTTTGGGTGAGCAAATTTGAATCCCCACGTGCGAAACAACTAAGAACAAGTATAATTTTTGATAAATTGAGTTTAAACAGAAGTAGTAAGACCTTTTGAAATCACTATGCAAATGTATACTTATTTAGAATGTATCCAATACTTAAATCTGAATACCTAACATATAATACTTACTATCTGCATTTATAAATGGATTTACTAAATTACAAAAGTTGGTAGGGGTTTAAGAAGATTAAATTTGTCAGGATCATAAATTTGTCTTATTAGGGTGAGTTTGAGAGAATGAAATTTACTACTTCTGTCATTATAAGTTGATATATCTAAAGAAATTTGATTAATTAAATGTATAAATGGAAGAATTCTGTCAAATTTATAAAAACAAAGAATTAAAAATGACTTAAAAAAATCAGTATATTTATAAATAAAATCTGTACATTCATTAAAAACAGACTTAAAGTAAAAATATGGCTCCAGGTTAATATAAAATAAAAATAAATCTCCAGATTTAGAACTTTAAGCACTAACTGATAAAGCAAAAGTAATTATAATGTTCCTTTCTAATAACCAAAATCTGCCCATGGGCAATAAAAGCCTACTGGTAAGAATAACAGCAAATCTGTGCTGAGCACGTATCTCATGGAAGGTCTGTACTGAGTACCATGGAGGAGAGATGGGTTCTGTCACAAGGAGCTCAGAGTACTGGGTAGGAAACTAACGCACGATGCTAAAATGTGAGAAATTATTCAGACGTGTGCACTCTAGGACAGCTATTTTCCTGAAACACATATCATTTTTTATAATTATAATTAGTGGCATGGTGATGTTTCAGGTGGTTGATAATTCAGGATACCTGATTTCCAGAAGAGTGATTCTGTTCTTCATAGAGAAGCAGATTCCCATCATCACATAAGCATATTAATTAATTCTGGGGATACATTAATTAAGAATCAACATATTCTAATAGACTTGACTATATCACCATTCAGAAGCCCTATTCAGTATATTATATATGTGTAGTTGTTGTCCTTGGGTAGTTAGTTTGAATTTGAAATGGCTATCTTTATACTAGATATGAACAATGAAACTAATGTTGGAAAACACATGTCAAACAACTGTACTCAAATGCAAATTATACAACAGATTATTTTTTAGGTAAGTCTTTAATACTTACAAAACTTTTATCAGTTAATGTTTCTGTGATTAAAGTGGGCAATATATGATTTTATACTAATCACTTTCCTTGATTCCAAGAAATAAAGAAATTTGAGAATAAAAACTGGAATTTTTTAAAATTACATTATTTCTAAAAATTTTTTAACTTATTTAAATTATTATTGAAAGATATCTTAAATCATGTATTTTCTTTTGATAATTTCTGAAATTAATCACTAGTAAGCACCTAACTAAAGCTGTAGGCTTTTCATATGCTCAATATCTATGACTTTCAAATGAGTGCTTTCCCAGTTTTTAATTTTACTCCACTCTAACTTGTACTTTAACAGCAATTTAAATACTAGGGTTACTGAGTCTGTTTTAAAAATAAATTTAATACAGAGAAATCATGAGACAAAATAAATTGAGTTAAATAAAACTTGAAATTGCTTCCAAAGTTACACACACACAACCCTAGAAAAAAATAAAAACTAATTTTAAACGTCAAATAAAATGACTACGTAAAGCACTTAGGAAAATACCCCCAAGGGTAAAAGGTGGCAAGAAAGAGGCAGATGATTAAAGAGGATACAGAACATGATAACAAACACATAAAATGTGCTTATAAAGAATAATTTGATACTAACATTTTTGCTTATAAACAATAATTTGATGCTAACATTTTAGTAATAATATAGTAAAAACATGTTTTCTTACATATACCATGTGCAATGACATGGTCCTTGTATTTCACATTCTTGGTCACTATCTCCTAACACCACCAAAAAATGTTCATGTCTTCAGTCTTGTACTTCTGAGAAAATTGGAGCAGGGAAAATAATACAAAGATGCTCTCTACTGCCATAAAAAAAAAAAAAATCAAACTAAGTATCAGCTGCCTCAAATCTCTATCATGGATAAGGTAGGGCAGGTAAATAAGGAAATAAACACCTAAAAAAAAAAAACCAATTGAAATTAATTTGGGCTCCTGTAATATCAGTAGTCTGTGGTTTTAACATGAAAAACCTCTTTGATGATTTCAAATTTGCTGCACCCATCAGATCAATGGTGTTAGTACTATTTCCCCAGAGTTAATACTTAATATCACATAATACTTTTATGATAAAAATAACCATATGATAAAATTTTAAAGAATTATTAAAATGACTTACTTTCCTCTTTCTTGCTAATAATGGCAGGTAGGGTATAAATCTAAAAAACAAAAGATGTCAGTCAGTTACTTGCAGTTCATGACCCAGCACAGATTAGCCAAGGTGATGTTTATACACCAACACACAAAGGGAGTGTCTTGATTTCAAGGTCCTGCAACTGCTGTGCCCACAGCGCCATCTGTCCACCCTGTCAGCTGATTTCCTTTCTCTGGTGCAGCCAACCTGGCCTCCCAACTCCTTTTCAATCCCTAGCTGTCCTGCCCTGAGAAAGTTCTACTCCTTCCCATCTGATCTACATGCTTATTCTCCCCTTCCCGATAGGATGCATAATATGCCTTCTTCAGATATCTCTCATGATGGATTTCACCTAAGTGCTTTTTCCTCAAATTATCTGCTTAGTGTTGTGTTTTCAATGTGCACAGTGTTAACTGGTATATTGTTGGGCAAACTATCCCCTACATTTGCTCTCGGTCAGGGCTTCTCAACTCTTTTTGGTGAAGAGCCAAAGTTATTTTTTTTTTTAAAATCTTTCATTAACATTTTTGTAAAATATAATAAAATTGAAATAGAAAACAATAAAGAATAAATACAAAGTCCCAATTTTTTATTAAATTTAACAGACTCAAATGACTTCCTTCTTCAAGTGGCTACACAATTTTCTAAAGGCTTAATCACAATTTCTGTGCTCATCTTTTTGTGGCCTGGTAACACAGTTTGAGGGAGGGCCTCAAAGTCCGACAGCCACATACATGCTATGCAGCACTGTTGTCATACAGGTACTTTGCTCAAGACTGTTCACAGGTCATTTGCCATCTAAAGGATGGTTCTCAAGTGACTAGATGGGGCCTCCTATTTATTCTCTGTGTTCACTCTTCTATCTATTTAGCAAAAGCATTCATTAAGAAAACCACAGTGATGAATGATTCATCTTTTTGGGGGGGGGCATAGGGTCCCTTATTATTTGTAAGTAAATTATCTTCATACCAATATCAAAATAACTGAAAAATGGGGACATATATGGAGGGGACAATGTCAAGCCACAGGCAGTTTTATCAAATTATACTTTTTAAAAATGGTCTAGAGGATCAGCTCTTACCCTGAAATTTGTTCATCATCACTCTGATCCCAATACAGGCCTTGCAAAGGCTGGACATGCAATAATTATTAGCTGAATACAATAATCAAATGAGTGCAGACAAATTAATAAGTATAACTGATTTTTAAAAAAGTAATTTTAGCTTTTAAATCAGTCCTGGAAGTCCCCCTGAGAAATGGATCAGAAAGTTAGTGTTCTGTACCACGAGTGAAATACCACCAGGAAAGCAGTAAAAGCTCTACTTCTCCAATTTGCGGTTTTAATATTTTCAATTACACTAAAGACAAAAATTTTTATACTATGAAAAAAATTTCAGATGTACTTTGTAATTATTGGAACAATGAAACCTAAATTATAGAAAGTGTCATACTCTTACCGGTTCCTTCCCATCCATGGCTTCAAGCCAGAGTTTCCTGTTAGCTTCTGAGAAAGCCTGTAATGTGATGATCCCGTGCCTATTAAAAAAAAATATTTTATATATTCAATTTATTCCTACCATGTGTCTTTACACATTTAATATTTTTAAAATTCTTAAAGATAAAATTTGAAGAAAAAAGTTAAGAGAAGAGAATGAAAAGAGAAAGGAAAATGTAAGTTTTAAAAAAGAAAAAAGAAAAAAATTGACTTACAGGTACTTTTCAGAAAAATCACTGGACACACACAAAAATGTTTTTAATTCTAATGATCCCAGGTAGTAAAATCATTAAGTGGCTTAGGTATAGGACTGTCTGAAGGAGACTGATTTCGAGCTATTTCCCATGAAATGATCAAAAAGGATGACAAAGCTACACTCACCAAAATTCAAAGCCATCTAAAAATTCCACAATATGAGAATGATTAACAATCATCACGTGACCCTGATGTGGTGCAATCTAGTCCCTAATAAACAATCACAATGAGTATGTAGCAATGTGGAAAGCCCCACACCGTCACTACTTAAAAAGACACTAAAACCAAAGTGTTTCCCTGTGTCATAATCACAATATTAAAATTAATTCATTTAAAAACAGTTGTCTCCCATGAGTCATTCTGAAATAGTTACTTGAAGACACACTTCAAAAAAGAAAGACAGAGTAGATGGAGGGAGGGGAAAAGGAAACCAATACAAGAAATAAAATACATGAAATTAGAAACAGAACAATTATTTAATAACTTAAATAGGAAATTAGAGTGGTCTGTGAAGAGGAAGATTGAAAAAAATAGTTTTCATTATAAATACTATGTGATTAAAAACCTGGAATGACTTAAACTGATAATGGCCTACATCTCTTCTGTAAATAAGAACACAGATCATTAGAATGAGAGGAAATGGAAAAATGTATAAAAAGATCAAGATAATCCGATGCTGGAGAATTTAGGCCAATGTAACTATACCAACAATGAAATTCACAACAAAAATCAATGCTGGCAGTTTACTATGTTTCAGGTAGTGTGTTATATAAGTATGTTTCCTTTATTATCTATCTCCTTTAATCCTCACAACAGTCCTTTGAAATGGGTCCTTATCTTTAATTTACAGATGAGAAAACTAAAGCACAGAGCTTAATATGCCACAAGATTATGTAGCTAGAACGTGCTGAAATAAGAGAAAGAACTAATGTGTTGGTATTTGTCTACATAAAAAACTCCCGAAGTCTCTAAACAAGAAAAAATTTAAACTAATAAAAAGTTGAGCAAGTAAGCTAGATATGAGATTGAGATACAAAATAAACTAGTGGCCTTTCCATGCTGTAGTCTCAACCATTTAGGGAAACAAACTTCTATTCATAAAAAGAATCCTATTCAAAACTGCAATTGAAAGAAGGTACCCAAGAGTAAATTAAAAAAAAAAATGTAAAATCTTCAAAAAGAGGTCAACTCTGCATCAATTAATTAATAACTTTAATGCAACTCCAGTCAAAATCCCAAAGGATATTTTGAGAAAGAAAAGGAAACTTAGTAAGTGAATCTTAAAATTTTAAGAATACAGGGCCAAAATAGCTAATACAATTTAACAAATTTTAAAGAGGTAAAAAAAAAAAAAAATAGGATCTTTGCCCTACTAGATACAGGCGTACCTTGTTTTATGTCTCTTCACTTTATCACACTTTACACATATTGTATTTTTAACAAATTAAGGTTTCTGACGATCCTGCATTGAGCAAGTCTGCCAGTCCATTTTTTGAACAGCATGTACTCATTTCATGTCTGTGTGTCACATTCTGATGATTCTCACAAAATTTCAAACTTTTCATTACTATCTCCGCCATATGATGTGTGGTCAGTAACCACTGAGGTTACTACTGTAATTGTTTTGGCGAGCCAGTAACCACATGCGTATAAGACAGCAAACTTAATTGATAAATACTGTGTGTGTTCTGACTGCTCCAAGGACTGGCTGTTCCCCCATCTCCTTCCCTCTCCTTGGGCCTCCCTATTCCCTGAGACACAACAATATTAAAATAGGACAATTAATAACCCTACAATGGCCTCTATGTGTTCCAGTGAAAGGAAGAGTCACACACTTCTCACTTTAAATCAAAAGCTAGAAATGATTAAGAAATGAGCAAGGTATGTCAAAAGCCCAAACAGGCCCAAAGCTAGGCCTCTTGCATCAAATAGTCAAGTTGTGAAGTGCTACTCCAGTGAACACAAATGATAAGAAAGCAAAAGAGCCTTAATGGTTGATATGGAGAAAATTCTAGTGGTCTGGATAAAAGATCAAACCAGCCACGACATTCCCTTAATCCAAAACCTAATCCAGAGCAAGGTCCTAACTCTCCACATTCTATGAAGGGTGAGAGAGGTGAGGAAGCTCCAGAAGTAAAGTTTGAACCCAGCAGAAATTGGTTCATGAGGTTTAAGGAAAGAAGCCGTCTCCATAACATGAAAGTACAAGTTGAAACAGCAAGTGCTGCTGCAGAAGCTACAGAAAGTTATCCAGAAGATCTACCCAGAATAATTCATGAAGGTGGCTGCACTAAACAACAAATTTTTGATATAGATAAAACAGCCTCATTTTAGAAGAAAATGCCATCTAGGACTTTCATAGCAAGAGAGAAGAAATCAACGCCTGGCTTCAAAGGAAAGGCTGACTCTCTTGACCGGGGTTAATGCAGCTGGTGACTTTTAAGTTGAAGCCAACATGCATTTACCATTCCAGAAATTCTAGGGCCCTCAAGAATTATGCTAAATCTACCCTGCCTGTGCTCTCTAAATGGAACAACAAAGCCTGGATGACAGCACATCTGTTTACAGTGTGGGTTACTAAATATTTTAAGCCCAATGATGAAAGCTATTGCTCAGAAAAAGAGATTTCTTCCAAAAATATTACTGCTTATTGACAATGTGCCTAGTCACCCAAAAGCTCTAATGGAAATGTACAAAGAAATTAATGTTGTTTTCATGCCTACTAACACAACATCCATTCTGCAGACCATGGATCAAAGAGTAATTTTTAACTTCCAAGCCTTATAATTTAAGAAATACATTTTGTAAAGGCTTTAGCTGCTATAGACAGGGATTCCTTTGATGGATCTGGGCAAAGTAAATTAAAACCTTCTGGAAAGGGTTCACCATTCTAGATGTCATTAAGAACATTCATAAATCAATGGAGGAGGTCAAACTATCAACATTAACAAGAGTTTAGAAATTTATTCCAGCGTTCATGGATGATTTGGAGGGCTTCAAGACTTTAGTGGTGGAAGTTACTGCAGATGTGCTGGAAACAGCAAGAAAGTTGGAATTAGAAGTGAGACTGAATCGCTGTAATCTCATGGTAAAACTTAAACAAATGAGGAGCTGCTGCTTATGGAAGCACAAAGAAAGTGGTTTCTTGTGGTGGAATCTACTCCTGGTGAAGATGCTCTGAACATTGCTGAAATGACAACAAAAGATTTAGAACATTCCATAAACTTTGTTGATAAAGCAGTGGCAGAGTTTGATAGGATTGACTCCAATTTTGAAAGACATTCTTCTATGGGTAAAATGCTATCAAAAAGCATCACATGCTACAGAGAAACCTTAGTTGAAACAAGAAGTCAGCCAATGCGGTAAACTTCACTGTTGTCTTATTTTAAGAAGCTGCCAACAGCCACCCCAACCATCAGCAACCACCACCCTTGTCAGTCAACAACGATCAACATCAAGGCGAGACCCTTTACCAGCAAAAAATATTACTACTTGCTGAAGACTCAGATGACCATTGGCATTTTTAAAAGGATTTTTTAAATTAAGGCATGTACACTGTTTTTTAGACATAGTGCTATCACAGATTTAATGCACTCTAGTATAGTATAAACATAACTTTTATATGCACTGGGGGATCAAACAATTCACGTGACTTATGTTATTGCAGTGGTCTGGAACCTAATCTTTGATATCTCTAAGGTAAGCCTTTAGCTACAAGCTATAGTAGATGAATATCTATAGTATGTCATAGTGTATATAGTATATATATGTGTACACACACACACACACACACACACACACACACACTAAGCTAGAGTATTTAGAATAGTGTGGTAGTAATGCAGAGAAGAAAAATAGATCATAGATCACAGAACAGAAAACAACAAGCATAATGTCTCTTATTTTCTTTCTATTCTACTTGTATTTATACAACAGAAGAGTAGAGCTAAATAATTCCACTGGATTATAAATGTGGATGCATGACATTTATATCTCTCTCAACATCCTGGGCTAAGAATGCCCAGAACAGTGCTTTGCACACAATGGGCCTCCTAGAGGCATTAAACTTAGTTGGCTGAAAGAAGCTTACAGTATTCCCTCCTGTGTCTACTTATTGCTTGGAAGCAAGTCCACCAGGTTTCAGAAGCCCTCAAAAAGGTTGGCCCTGGAGCCACGAAAAATGCCATTAGATCATTTCATTGTGATGAGGACCTCAACGCCACTACATGCACTTTCCCCTAATATGGTCATTTACACTGATTTTCCAGATTCATTTTTGAGTAATGCTACTTTTTGCTAGCATTTTTTATCTGATTTGCTTTTGTGAAAATATTATGCAATAAATATTTGTTGAATACATATGTGAAATAATGAAACACATATAACTGTTTTTAAAAGGCTGAAAAATACACACTTGGATGCTATTTCATGCTTATATCTAAACACAGAAAAGACTAGAAATAGTTTAACTTATTAAAAATATATAAAGTGAAAAGAAAAGCTCAAACCTTTCAACTACTTCTATGTCAAAGCAGAATCGTTTGTCAATTGAATCTGTCTTTCGTCGGATGCAAGATTTTAATTTAAACATTTCTGGTGAGCTAGTAACAAGGCCATTCTGAAACAAGAAGAGTACCCCATTATTCGCATGCTGACAAGCTGAATGAAATATATTCAACACATGATCTAAAGGTGCCACAATTAAAATGTTTAACGTAGAGTATAGGTTATGTACAAAGGTCATAATCACACTTTGTCTTTTTTTTTGATTCCTAACATTAGCTGTACAATTATAATATAGCAAACCATTTATTAATTCATGGCATATATGTCTTATTTCAAAGAATCCTGTGACATACTTGTCTGGTACCTTCCAGCATATTTACTTATAACATTAAATTATATTACAATGCACACTCCCTTAGGACAGCAACACTGGTGCTCTTAATCAAAATTCTCTAGATTGCTAAGAGATTAGTATCATGTGTATATCTTCGTATTAGTGGCTTATAGTATTAAATGGTAGCTAGTTCTACAGAGCTACCAAAATAATGAAATTCCAGTACATGCCATAATGCTATTCCTATCATACATACCATATGATTGCTTTGCTGGTACCCAACTGTTACTCTGGTACTGTAACTAAAATTCTTTGTACAGGATCCAACATACGCCAAATTCATAGGAATTTTCTTCTATAACCGAGATGCCAATCTATTTTAATAGGAAAGCTTACCCAATGTCTGGCAAATTCTACCTTCAGTTGCAAATGTCACAGATTTATTAATAGAACTTTGGCTTGGTGCATTTACATTATTAACTATCACATAAATTGAATTTCTGGTAATATCTATTAAAGAAAGTAGTAACTAGGTGTGATTGTGGCACTTAATAACTTCCCATGATGGCAGCAATCTAAGGTTTCTTTTTCTCTGGTATGTTCTCCTTTATTTTATGTCTTTCCGTTTGAATTATTAGACTGATGAATGCCCAAGCACAATAAGTTCCAGCTGATGTATTTGAGTATGTGTCTAAGTTAGGATCAACATTTACCTCTGCCATGATCTATACCACAAATTAGCTGGGTGAGGCACTTACTTTCTACAAACCTTATTTCCTAATCTGTTAAAATAGGGCTGAACTAAATTATCTTTAGGATAACTCCCCACTCTAGGATTCTTAGACCATGGCCTAATTATCTAATTCACAAGTTCAGTCATTTGCCATATTTATATCTTAAGTCACAAAAAGATTATATGCCACATGCAATAAAGCTCTCTGCATTTCCTCAAATAAAGTACACTGTGTTCTATATTGTTCACTAGTCATGAGGGACATTCAGTGACCAATTTACTTTTGGGGTAAATGAGCATTGACTGGCTTCTTCTGAGAAACCTTGTTAGCCGGCATTTTGGTAAACAGCACACAACGCAGGAGAGGAAAAGGCAGGCAGGGAAGAACGGAGCCTCCCACAGAGGCCACCTGGGGGGAAGATACAGAATCCCTGAGCCTGGTCCAGCCACTGACAGTCCCGTTCTGGGCTGCTAGCCAACCGACAGCACCAATAACTCTCCTGACAGGGATGTGAGATGACACCGCAGTAATCTATTGGAGGACCCTCCATTTAACTCAACTGCTCAGAAATATTTCATGGCCAAGTTAAAGGAAAACCCTGGCCACTCTTTTTTAAGTCGTTACAATGAAAGAACACATGTTGACTTTTTAATTTTTAAAAATGTATACACGTTATTAGAAAAGCAAGCACATGTGATTTTTTGCTTTAATTCCATTACTTAAATAACAAGCTTAGTTTTAAAGAAAAGAAAAAAAACTCACCATTTTCCCACTGGATTTCATTTCCGAAACACTCATTGTAAATGTTTTACTTCCCTTATCATATGTACAATAATGTTTAATCCACGTAAAACCAAGTGGTCCTAATGTCAGGAAACAAAAACATTTCAGAATTGGTTAATAAATGATTTGTATCAAAGTTTGCACATTTTCAAATGCTATTATACACAATTGAGTATGTCTACATACTATGCTACTTTGTGACATTTACCGTGAGTGAGAAGCCAGTACACTGAGGGACTGTGAAATGGGGAAGTGTCTTGGGATCAAACAACTTGGCTTTACTTGCAGTTCTGACACTGACTCTGTAAACGCAGGAGTTACTTTAGATCTGAACTTAAGTCATTTTATCTGTAAAAGTGGTATCCTGGCACTCCATAGAGGTAGGCAGGAAGAATGATAAATAATAGTGTGGGTTATTAAACATGGTCTCCTTATTTCTACCCATATTCTCTACTCTCAAAACTGTCCAACATATGCTGCTAAAAATTTAGCCATTTTACTCCTTTGTTCAAAACCGTCTAGTGGCTTCCCACCTTACTCCAGATAAAACCCAAAATGCCTATTATCCACAAGGCGCCACAGGAGTTAGCCCCTCATTCTTTTTCTTATCTTACATCCCACTGCTTTCCACATTGTACACTCTGCTCCAGCTACACTGGCTGGCCCCTTGCTGGTCCTCGAACACACTGAATGCCTTCCCACCCCAGGCCATTTTCACTTGCTGTTCCCCCAGCCTGGACTGACTACTTTTCCTTCAGATATCTGAATGACTTGCACTGTTACCTCCTTCATGCCTTTTCCTAAATGTCACCTTCATAATACGACCTTTCCTAGGGAGATATCTAACATATAAACACCCTCACCTTGATACATACTTCTTTTTTTAACTAATCATTTTATGTTATATTTGACAAAACTATTTGTACCATCATATCCACTTTCACCTCTAACCTGCTACAGGTTATATATATGTGTGTGTGTGTATATATGTACATAAGTGTGTGTGTATCTTATTTAAATAGGCCTTAAGAAGTATAATGAAATAGAAGTCCTTAAAGTACCTACTTTAATGATTCACTGTAAGCACAAATAATTATTTTGTCAACGCTTTTGTGTCCTGGATGCTTTTAATGTGCTTTGGAATATTTTGAAATGGTAAATTATCTTGAGGTGTTTAAATATTTACACAACTAATTTCTCTATTTTTAAAAATGCAAGGACTTTTTTAATTAAGGGAAAGTTTAGTACAGTGTTTTCCTGAATACTCTTGGTGCCAAAATTCATGGATACTGAATACGAACATAGTTGATAAAGGGTCATTTTATTCCTTAGGAGCAAAAAGTAGCATGTGAAGGTACAAACTAAGATAGTCCGTGTAGAAAATGTGTTTGACTTTGCTGTCTACACCCAGCGTTTTATTTATTTATCTTTCTGTTTAGCTAACTCCATCCTTTGTGCCACTCAATGACATTTAGAACTTTATTATTATTATTATTATTATTATTATTATTTCAGCATATTGTGGGGGTACAAAAGGTTAGGTTATGTATATTGCTCTTGCCCCCCCATCCCCGTGTCAGAGCTTCAAACGTGTCCATCCCCTAGACAGTGCACATTGCACTCATTATGAATGTGTACACCCACCGTCCCCCCCACATCTGCCTGACACCAGATTAATGTTATTCCTGAATGTGCTCTTAGGTAATGATCAGTGAAACCAATTTGATGGTGAGTACATGTGGTGCTTATTTTTCCATTGTTGGGATACTTCACTTACACCCAGCGTTTTATATGTATGTATGTATGTATAATAGCTTACCTTCTCATCCTCAGCAAATCAACCCTGAAGCTCTGGTTTCTCCTATCTCACCTTATCTGTGCACAAGAGTACATGTGTGTTTTGCATATTTTCTCTTTCATTTCGACTGGTTACCAAAAGTTATTCATATTTTATGAAGCACAGAGTTCCTTGCTCCATTTCTCCATACTGGAGAGAGAGGGATTTCTCTTTTCCTTCTTGTTCATTAATGATGCATGAAGCTTAGACTTTTAACACACACTCTCTCTCACTCTAGTTTTTTCCTTTTCTGTTTCTGAGGAATTTCTCATATTATTTAACATACATGGTTATATGATAAAGACTCGCCAGGGCCTTTTTATCCTGTTGGTTTGCTTCCTGAGACATCTTGGCTCACAAACCGCTGCAAAGTAGCCTCCGTCATTGCAGAATGACTATGATAAGTTAAAAAAAAAAAAAGAGAGAGAGAGAGAGAGAGAAACCTACCATGTCCTAAATATCCACCATCCCTGACAATGCTGCCATTCTCTCTCACTTCCAGAATGTGGACCCTTTCTCCATTACGCCAAATTAATAGAAAATATTCTAGTAATTCACCAAGTCTGTGATTGAGGCAAGCTGGGGTGGTGGCCCTATCCAATATTCCCCCCTGTCTGCAGTTAGATTAGTAGACTGAGCTCTACCCATTAATCTCCACTAACTCAAGGTGTGACATGAACTCACTATTAACTCTCTCTTTCCTGAAACTTTTCACTTGGTCTCCAGTCCACCATAAATCTTGTCTTTTCTGCCAGGCTGCTCCTTTCTCCATCTCCTTTGCTTATTTCTCTTCATCTCTGAGATTCCTTCTCACGGGAATGAACCAGCTATCAGTCTTTGAAATGCTGCTGTCCCTGCATTCACCCTCCTGGTGACTTCTTCCAGTCCAATGGCTTTAAAGACCATCTATACTTGAAAGATGGCTCATTCTTCTACTTCCAGCCCTGAACTCTCTCCTAAATACCAGATTCATACATCTACCTGTATATTTGATATCTACACTTAAATATCTAAATGACATTTCAAGATGGTGTCAGGTGTACATGCATATGCTCAAACTTATCAAGATATATACATTAAATGTGTGGATTTTCTTTGCATATTAATTATACTTCAATAAACTAAAAAAAAATTGACAAATGCAAAACAAATGTCTGTTTCCCCACAGTATTTCCCATCTTTATAAATGAAAAATCCATCTTTTTAGTTGTTTAGTGCATGTCCCTTGGAATTTGCTTTGACTCTTTTCTTTCTCTTATAGCTTACTTTCAATCCATTAGTAAACCTGACAATTCAACCATCAAGAAAGAGTTATTCCAAGCACTCCTCACCACAATCACCAAGATTGGTAGAATCAAAATTGTTAAAATGTCCACACTACCCACAGTGATTTATAGATTCAATGGAAACCCCATCAAAATACCAACATTTCACAGATCTAGAAAAAATAATTCTACGCTTTATTTGGAACCAGAAAAGAGTCCGAATAGCCAAAGCAATCTTAAGCAAAAAGAATAAATCTAAAGGCATCATATTACCAGACTTCAGACTATATTACAAGGCAACAGTAACCAAAACAGCATGGTATTGGCACAAAAATAGAGACGTAGACCAATGGAATAGAACAGAGAATCCAGGTATAAAACCATCCACATACAGCTAACCAATCTTTAACAAAACAAACAACAATATCCAATGGGGAAAAGAAGCCCTATTCAATAAATGGTGCTGGGATAACTGGATAGCCACATGCAGGGGAAAAAACAAAAAAGGAGGAGAAGGAGGAAACAGGATCCATATCTCTCACTACTCACAAAAATTAATTTGAGGTGGATAAAAGACTTAAATATAAGGCATGAAACCATATGAATGCTAGAATGAAATGTTGGAAAAACTCTTCTAGATATTGGCCTATGCAAAGAATTTATGAAGAAGACCCAAATGGCAATTACAGCAACAACAAAAATAAATGGGACCTGATTAAATTAAAAAGCTTCTGTACAGCCAAGGAAATAATCAACAGAGCAAACAGACAACCTACAGAATGGGAGAAAATATTCACAAGCTACACAGCTGACAAAGGGCTAATAACCAGAATCTACAAAAAACTCAAGCAAATCAGCAAGAAAAAAAAATCATTAAAAAGTGGGCAAAAGACATGAACGGAAGCTTTTCAAAAGAAGACAGACAAGTGGCCAATAAACACATGAAAAAATGTTCAATGTCACTAATCATCAGGGAAATGCAATTAAAACCACAATGAGATATCACCTTACCTCAGTGAGAATGGCTTTTATTCAAAAGTCCAAAAACAATAAATGCTGGTGGGGATGCAGAGAGAAAGGAATGCTTACACACTGTTGGTGGGACTGGAACCTCTGTGGAAAATAGTATGGAGATTCTTCAAAGAACTAAAAGTAAATAGGCCTACCATTTGATCCAGCAATCCCACTACTGGGTATTTACCTAAAGGAAAAGAAGTCATTTCATCAAAAAGACACCTGCACTCAAATGTTTATTGCAGCACAATTCACAATTGCAAAGACTGTGGCATCAACCCAAGTACTCATCAATTCATGAGTGGATTAACAAAATGTGGTATATGTATGCTATAGAATACTACTCAGCCATGAGGAAGGATGAATTAAGGCCTTTCGCAACAATTTGGATGAAGTTGGAGACCATTATCCTAAGTGAAGTATCACAAGGATGAAAAAACAAACACCATATGTACTTGCTATTAAACTGGCACTAACCAATGAGCACACATGTGCACAGAGGGAAGTAAAACTCAGCGGAAATCAAGCAGAGGGAAGAGGGGAGGAGGCCAGGGGGAAGGAGGGAATAGGTGAAAACCTACCTAACGGGTACAATGAATACTATCTGGGTGATGGGCACACTTATAACCCTGACTCAAGCATAACAAGAGCGATCCAGGTAACCGAAAACATTTGTACCCTTATAATATTCTGAAATAATAAAAAAATTTCAAAGTAATAATTGGAAGCCAATTAAAGGCAATAAAGAGGGAGTGACAAGAGAAGAAAGGGACCACAGCTCATTAGTTTAGCAAATATTAAAGGAGCAACTGTTTTTTGTCGAGTACTGTTCTGGGACCAGGGATGTCGCTTAAATAAAATAGCAATCCCTGCTCCAGAGAGCATGCACTCCAGGGATTTAAGAAGTGCTAACACCACCCCCAGAATGCATGCTGCATTTTAAAATAAAACGGTCAAGGAAGACCTCATTGAGAAGGTGAACTTTGCACAAAGACCTGAAGCAATACGAGAGCAGGCCAGGTGAATGTCTAGCAGAAAAGCATTCTAGGCAGAGGGTGCAGCAGCAGCAAGGACCTCAGGAAAGCCTGTCTCTGGCATTTTTTTTTTTAATTTCAGAATATTATGGGAGTTCAAAGTTTTGGTTACATAAATTGCTTTTGTACTGTCTGAGTCAAAGTTATAAGTGTGGCCATGCCCCAGGTAGTGTGCATTGTACCCCTTAGGTGTGAATTTACTCAGCCCCTCTTCCTTCCTCCCACCTGCTTGATTTCCAATGAATGTCATTTCCATATGTGCACGTTTTAAGTGTTGATCTGTTAGTTCCAATCTCATGGTGAGTACATGTGGTGTTTGTTTTTCCATTCTCGCAATACGTCACACTTAGAAAGAATGATCTCCAGTTCCATCCAGGTTAATATAAGAGGTATTATTAGTTCACATTTTTTTTGGTATGGCTGGATAGTACTCCATGGTATACATATACCACATTTTATCAATCCACTCATATATTGATGGGCACTTTGTTTTCCACATCTTTGCAATTGTGAGCTATAAACATTCAAGTGCAGATGTCTTTTTTATAGAATGTCTTTTTCCTTTGGACAAATACTCAGTAGTAGGATTAATGGAACAAATGGTAGTTCTACTTCAGTTCTTTGAGGTATCTCTATACTACTTCCCTGGGTCCCTGGCACTTTCAAGGAACAAGGAAACCAATGGGGCTGCAGAAGAGAAAACCAGAGAGAAAGAGTTCCAGGAGATGTATTCAGAGGGCTAGTGGCAGGGAAGCTTTGTGTAGGGCCTTGCAAGTCATTGAAAACCTTTGGTTTTTACATGAAATGAGCTACAGACATGTGGCAGGCTTGCCCAGAGGAGCAACATGGTGTATTATGTCTCACAGGATTACAACTGTTAAGAATAGATACAGGGGAGTGAGGGCAGAAGTACGCAGACCCGTTGGTGAGCGACTACAATGATGCAGGCAAGTGATAATAGCGGTTTGGACAAGGTCACCTTGATACTTCTTATCACTTTCTTGCTTTCATTTCTTTTTAGCAGTTATCACTGTCTAAAATATGATATATTTTACTAATTTATCGTGTCTATCATGTGTCTCCACCGTGAGACTGTAAGTATCTATGAGAGCAGAAACGTGATGTTCAGCTGACTAGAATAGATGTTCTTAATCCTTAGAACAGGGCCAGACATATAGCTGTTGCTCAATAAATATTTGACAAATGAAGGGATGAATCACTCATCTTGCTCTAAGACTTTATTGACCTTAGAGTTACTTTGTCTTACCACTAATCTGAAAAAAAGAAATTCAAATTACTCTTTAAATTGAGAGTAATTTCCACTATTTATATTAAAAGAAACTTGTATATGTGTCATGTTCACTTTCTTTTCCCCCATAAATATGGTGCAATCCTTTCCCACAGCACACCAAGTTATCCTCGGTATTCTCCTTAAGGAATCGGATGCTGCTGTCTCACCAGGGAGTAGAATGCACCATTAGTTCCAAGAGACCATGACAGAGGTGGACGACCTTCGGTTTTCCCACAGGGACGCCAAGTATCCTGCACCTGAGAGTCATAGTGGGCTGAGTGGATTAAAAATGGAGTTTGTTTTCTATATAGCTTCTCTATCCAGGGACCCATCTTCCCTAATACCTGAATTTTTCTAGCAAGAACTATGCACATGTTATTACTGGCTTTATTTCAGAACCATATATTTCAAAGCAAGAAATTGAAATATAAAAAAAGTACCCCTTGAGAAAAGTGTTTCATGAGCCATTTAAATTTTTTTTCCTTAATAACAGTGCCCTTGGTGTCAAGTTTAATACTTGAGCCACTTCAGATTTTAAAATTATGGGGTGCAGCCATATCCTTTGTAATCACAAAGGATTATTGCAATTAACTTCAATTCCGTTTGGGGACCATTTCACACTATAATACTTAACAATACTTGTTGATCATTCTGTTATATGTGATGTAAAATACTTAAAAGGCTTAGAGCTGATTAGTACAAAGTGGCTAGATAGAAATTCTCATATGTAGTGGACTTTACTATTTAGGTAGCGACTTATGAAGCAATATTAGCTATAATTTTAAAATAACACTTTTGCAATGCTTCAATGACATTTTAAACCAAAGATGTTTTTTTCCTGCTCCATCTGAAGTTCAGAATCTCTTACATTTAATCCTCAAAGTTTGCTGCACACACATGCTGCTTTCTTTAAAGTTGACTGGCTTGAAGCCAGGGTGGATGTTCTTAGACAAACAATTCTAATGTCCCAAAAAGTGTCTGGGAAAATAAACATTTATTACAGTTCTAAAGCTGCAAAATAAAAGAAGTTTAATTATCTTACCAAGTAATCATCTAAGGTTTCTGAGATGAATGTTTGCAGAATGGGATAGGAATTAAGATTCACTGAATACCTACTTAAGTGTCAATGTTTTATCTCAGACCCTTTTAAGTCAGACATTATAAAAAGCATTTTACATATAAGAATACTGAGCCCGTGAACTGCAGATGGCGATACTTTTTTAAATAGGACATGTGATTGGAGTTGTTCTTTTCAAAGGGATGATATTCTCAAGTTGTTTTAAGAATTAAATGAGATAAATGTAAATTGCACAGAATAGTAAGGGCTCATGGTAAAAATAATAGTATTATTATTTTTAATATTACTACCACCGATCATAGAGACATTTTACATACAATGTCTCTAATTCTTGCAACACCATTCTGCTATAGGTATAAATATCCCTCTTTTATAAATGAAGAGAATCAGCTCAGGAAACTGTTCGCAAAAGTCACACAGTTAACAGGTGACAGGCACAGAATTCCAACACAGCTCTGACTCTGGAACGGCTGCTCTTCCTGGTTACACTGAAGTCTATTAGTGTGATTTAATGCACGCCTAGAGGTAGATAACATAAAACCCACATACCCAGGTAAAGTGGAGCTCTGTGTCCAAACAACAGTGATCTGCCCCTACCCCAGCAAATCCATCTCCATTTATCACTCAATTTACAGCTCTGATATTTACTATTGATCACAGGCTGCTAATCATATGAGTTTGTCTTATGTCTTCAATTACAGAATAAAAACCCTGAAGCCAAATTCTTTATCTCATTTTCTGTCCCCATAGAACTTATTCATTCAGTGATAGCAAGTGCACAACCATACATCTTGGTGAACTGGTTAGATTTTCTTACTGTAAATGCTTTCAAAGATTCCAAATAGGAAGGGGCTTTGAATATTTGCCCCTCATAGAGAAATAGTTCCAAAAGCACATAAAGCCATTCATTTTTCTTTTTAAATCCCTAGGCAAAAGGAAGAGGGGAAGATGGTGAATGGGGAAAGACAGGAGAGAAGGATTATAATGGGGCACCAGAGAACTTTTGAAGGTGATAAATATGTTCATTATGCTGATGGTTTCACAGTCGCATGAATATGGCAAAGTTTACCAAATTGTATGTCTTAAATAGATGCAATTTATTATATGCCAATTATACCTCAATATAGCTGTGAAAATAATGCAGCCAGATACAGAGAAAATCAAGATGGAAATTGTCTTGGGGAAGGAAGAAGACATCAAAAGAGGGTGTCAATAAAAAGAGGGGGAGTCCAATTGTGGGACCCTCCAATGGCAGGCACTGCTAAGGGGCCATCACAGCTGGGGCATATCAGCATTTTAGAAGGATCTGCTGGAAGCTCTGCACAGGGTGGATCAGAGGATGAACACGCCTCGAGGCAGAGCAGGGAGCAGTAATGAGGCCATTGCAAGGGTCTGGCCTGGGTTAAGGCAGTGGAGACGGAGAGAAGATGTGGGTGGAGTCAGAGGATATCAAGGAGAGAGAATAGACAAATTTGGCCCCAGACAACACAGAGACAATGGAGCTAAGGATGGCCTTGACTTGTGTAGCCTAGAAGAGTGGGTAGTATCATTAACAGAGATAAAAAAAAAAATATCATCGGAAAGGTCAGTATCATAAAGGCTTTATGATCATTTCAGAATGACCCAGAGAAGTCAGGTCTCTTACAATAAAAGATACCAACATCAGGCAAGTACATAAAACACTGCGCTAAGCTCACCCGTGTAACCCTCAAGTTATTAAATGGCCTATACTTATAGACCATTTGAAACAAAAGTACAACAGCTTGAGAATAGATAAGCAAACCACAGTACCATCCAAGGGATGGAGTCACTACCAAGCAATGACTGAACATGATAGATTTGCAGATTATGTACAAAATAATTTAGCTAGGTAATCTAAAGCTTTTTTGTTTAGAATAAAATATTGTATACCCACAAGGATTTCGGTAACTGTGTAGAACCTAGAAACAACTCAAAAAATAAAATATCATCAGATCACAATGAATAAAAAATCCTTTCTGCAATAAATGGTGCTGGAAAAAATAGATATCCATAAGCAGAATAAAGAATTAGAGCTCTAACTCTCCTCATGGATTAAAGACTTAAAAATCTAAGACCTGAAACTACTAGATAAAACACTGAGAAAATACTCCAGGATGTTGGTCTGGGCAAGGATTTTTAGAGTAAGACCCCAAAAACACAGGCAACCACAGCAAAAGTAGACATATGAGATCACATCAAGCTAAAAAGCTTCTGTACAGCAAAGGAAACAATCAATAAAGTGAAGAGACAACCCATAGAATGGGAGAAAATATTTACAAACTACTCATTTGACAAGGGATTAATAACCAGAATACATAAGGAGATCAAACAACTCGATAGAAAAATATAATCTGATTTTAAAATGGGCAAAAAGTTTGACTAGACATTTCTCGAAAGAAGACACACAAATGGCCGATAGGCATGTGAAAAAAATGTTCAACATCAGTAATCATGAAAGAAATGCAAATCAAAACTATAATGAGATAACATCTCATCCCAGTTAAAATGGCTTTTATCAAAAAGACAGGCAATAAAAAATGCTGGTGAGGCTGCAGAGAAAGGGGACTCCCTTATACATTATTGGTAGGAATATAAATTAGTATAGTTTAGAGAACAATATAGAGGTTCCTCAAAAAACTAAAAACAGAACTACCATATGATCCAGCAATCTCATTACTTGGTATATATCCAAAAGAAAGGAAATCAGTATATGGAAGAAATACCTGCACTCCCCATGTTTACTGCTGCAGTGTTCACCACAGCCAAGATTTGGAACCAACCTAATTGTCCAACAATGGATGAATGCATAAAGAAAATGTAGTACATATATACAATGGGATATAATTCTGCCTTAAAAAAATGAAATCCTGTCATTTACAAAAACATGGATGGAACTGAAGGATGTTATGTTAAGTGAAATAAGCCAGGCACAGAATGACAAATATCACATGTTCTTGATCATATGTGTGAGCTAAAACAAACTGAACTCACGGAAATCGAGAGTAGAAAGATGGCCTCCACAGGCCAGGAAGGGTGGGAGAGTGGGAAGTATACAGAGGGGACAGTTAATGGTTACAAAAACACAGATAGAAAGAATATGATGTAGTGTTTGGTATCACAATAGGGTGACTAAAATGAACAATAATTTATTGTATATTTCAAAATAACTAGTACTGGAATGTTCGTAACACAAAAAAACTGATAAATGTTTGAGGTGATGGATACCCCAATTACCCTAATTTGATCATCACACATCATATGCTTGTATCAAAACATCACATGTGCCCACAAATAAGTTCAGCCATTATGTGTTTATAACAATTAAAAATTTATAAAAGAAAAAGAAAAGAAAAAAATCCGTAGGTGTGAGGATGGTACCTCCTCGATGTTTATTGCCCTCACTGTCAACAAATTCTTCTGTTTGGCCAAATCCTGTATTAATATAAAATGTAAGCTCCACTCAAATGTTCCCTCACACCAAGGCTCTCAAATCTGAAAGAATTACTTGAAATAAATATTCAAAGATTTCCTTAGAGTCCTAAGTCAAATCTATAAATGAACCAATGAACTGGTAAGTTTTCATGAACTAGGGGGTGAAAGCTATTTACTATGCTCTAATTATTCAATAACTAGGCAGGTCATTAGATTCATCATTTTAAGATCTGAAAACAGTAGACTGGCCAAGGTAGGTAGGTACAGGAGAGAAAATTCTAGAACCCAGATTGCCTGAGCCAGCATCCCTCTACCACAAGTCTGTGCAGTAATAAATGTTTGGTGAGCCTGTCAGATCAAACCAAATTTGCTTATGTAGTGCTATCCATAAGTGAGGATCATCTGGATATAAAATGTACCCGCATTTTAGTAACCATGCTGCATGTACAGTGTATCAAAAAGCCTTTCACATTCATCCGTGATGGACTAGAAATAAAAACAATTGTTCCTTCACCACAAACCATACAAGGATAGTGCTTTAGGGCATATCTGGTTTGAAACACAGAGTTCATTTAGTCAAAACAGTCAAACTGGTTCCACTTAACGACAAGGAACATGCAGGAAAAAATGCTAGGTATATGAGTTTGAATGGCTTTTTATTAACTTTTGTGAGAAAAACTTTCTTAGTGTGAGGCAATTATAATAGTCCTCTATTGGATCTGGTACTTATTTGCTAACCTCAGGAAGTAAAGAGTATCAATTTGACATTACCTAATTGCCAATTTTACTCCTGAAAACTGACAGAGCACAGAAATAAATGAAATTATGTGGCTGGGGGGAAACTATTGTCATAGTCGCCAGGATGATTCATCCTGATAAAGGCTTTGCTTTTCAATCTTACATGAAACTTTAAATTGAGATTAGGTATAACAATTAAATTCTAAAACTGAATTCATGTTACTGTATCCTCAGTGAAGACTGTAAGTTCCAAGTACAACAATATACCAACTTAGACATCCTGCTGGCAAAATGTGGAAAAACATCCCCATTTTAGTGGTGATAGTGGGAGAGCTCACTGAATATGATAAAGCTATAAGGAATTTCAGTCTTCCTACTTGAAGGAAATAATACTAACCACATCACACCTCGTGGAAACAGAATGTTAAATCATAAGAGACATGAAGTTATGTCTCCGTGACTCACGTTTCTCCTGGACGTAAAGATAGCCTTCCATCGTCCACTGGCTGGGGGGTCTGTAGTCTTGGTTGGCAGACTTCATCCTCTGCATCAGCCGCTCCACCTCTTGTCGAGTGCTTTCAAAATTATTCCTTGTCTTAAGTGAATAAAAACAGCAATTTCATTCAGTGTTTCCTACCAGGTTTGAGGAACCTCCAGACTAAAGTTTCACAAGTTCAAATGGTACAAAGAGAACCTTGATTCTTTCAGCACTATTCACCACATCCATGACCCTGAGATGTTGAGTCCTGCAGTCTGATTTTGAATTGCTTTAGTGAACACTTCTCTGAATGACCTTCTGCATGTTTCCCTTAGAATCTGTGTGTGTGTGTGTGTGTGTGTGTGTGTGTGTGTTGGGGGGGTGGGCGTGCACATGACTTTCTTCCTATTTTCACACTCCAATGTTATTACTTGAGGGTAAACTATGTCAATTAAAAATGTGGGCTGGGTGCCCTGGCTCACACCTGTAATCCTAGCACTCTGGGAGGCTGAAGCAGGAGGATCACTTGAGATCAGGAGTTTGAGGCCAACCTGAGCAAGAGCGAGACCCTGTCTCTACAAAAAAATAGAAAAATTAGCAGGACATGGTGGCACACGCCTATAGTCCTAGCTACTCGGGAGGCTGATGCAGGAGAATTGCTTGAGCCTAGGAGTTTGAGGTCGTAATGAGCTATGAAGATGCCACTGCATGGGCAACAGAGTGAGACCTTATCTCAAAAACAAAACAAAAAAACCAAAATAAGATACATTAAATAGAGTTTGAATTTCCCAATACCTAAGGTATAAAGCAGATACATAGGGACTGAATTTCTTTTGAGAGAAAAAACAAAATAAGTTCACATATTTTTGATATATGTGGCCCTGAACAAATCAAGAAAACAGTTCACCGTTGTACCAAAGGCTTTTCTGAAGAAACACACGTAGCTTGGTTTACTAACACAGGTATTAAGAGGTCTGTGTATAAATTAACTCATAAAAATCAGTAGGTTTCCAAATTCTAACTCCTTCTGTTATAAGAAATAGTTTACTCACTTTACATCACTTGAGTTAAGGTATAGAAAGATTTCTCTCTGAATATTGCTTTTGCATTCAGGCCATATTACCTCAACAATACATTTTTGAAAACACAATAATCATCATCACCTAACTGTAAGATCTTATGCCTCAAAATAAAAGAACTGAATCTCAAAGTAGGTTAGGAATATTTTGTCACTTTTGCTATTTGTCTCTTTCAAACATAAGGGTCTGAAATTTTTCTAATCCCTTACCCCTCTCCTGTTCCCGTATCCCAGCAATCGTAATGTAATTGTATGTAATATGGAAATAAATCATAAAAATACTTTGGATTTTATAATTTTAATATTTACTGAAAAAGCCTCAATATATTTCATGTTGAAAAACAAATGGAATAAGTCAAAGGTGAAATTGATTCTGCGAAACAATGTAAGTTAAATAAAAGCTAAAATTCAAAACACAAGTAGAATAAATTTCATATTTCTTATGGAACACTCCAACTCTGTAGTTTTATATACTGGATATCTCCACAATGGCAAAAATCAGATGCTTTTTACAGAAAATTAAGTGAAGGTTTTCCAAATTATTTTGGCTATAGACTGCTAGACAGTCAAGGTTTCAGTTATAGAAAAACCTCATCATTTGTCAGGTTTGATAATGCAGAATGAGCTGGCTAAAGTATCATGTATATGTTTGTATATATGCATAAATGTATATGTTGCTCAGCATTTGAAAATCAGAATTTGTATAACTATGCAATCAGAAATTAAAAGGATTAGACAACTTTACAAAATAAATCCTGAAATTGATAGAGAGGCTGTTTGGAAATGATTCTCACCTATGCTTTAAAACAGTTACAAGACCACATTCAAACCTATTATTCGAAAATAATATATATTGCATATTTTATATACAATTTCAGAGAAAGATATGACATTTAGGTGTTAAAGTATATTCCCTTCATTTCACAAATATAGAAATGCTACCCTCTCAAAAATTAAGACTTGTCTAAGATCCAAATGATATTTTATTTTCCAGCTTTATCGAGGTATAATTAACAAATATAAATTGCATATATTTAAGAAGTACAATGTGATATTTTGATATATGTATACATTGTGGAATGATTACCACGGTTAAGTTAATTGACATAACAATCATCACATATAGGCACCATTTGTGTGTGTGTGTATATGTGGTGAGAATATTCAAGACCTACACTCTTGAGGCAGGAGGACTGCTAGAGGCTAGGAGTCTGAGACCAGCCTGGGCAACATAGAGAGACCCTGTCGCTAAAAAAAAAAATATTAGCTAGGTTGGTGGCACATACCTGTATTTCTAGCTACTCAGGAGGCTGAGGGCAGGAGGATGGCTTGAGCCCAGGAGACTGAGGATGCAGTGAGCTATAATTGTGCCACGGCACTCTAGCCTGGGCAACAGAGTGAGACCCCTTGCCTCAAAAAAACAAAAAACAAAAAACTATACTTTTAACAAATTTCATGTATATAATACAGTATCATTAACTACAGTCACCATGCTGTACATTACTTCTCCAGAACTTATTCATGCTCTATCATCCAGTAAATTAACGAGAACATTGGGTGAAGGCAAAAGTTTCCAAACTTCCAGGTGTCCACACCTGGGTAATATTTGCTTTTATAAAATTTGCTTGTATAAATTTTTCTAACATGAGATCAGTGGGGTTTTTTGGTTGTTGTTTTTTGGGGTTTTTTGGTGCACTTTCAATTAGCAGCTAGAAAACAATTTTTTAAATATGTTTATAAAGTGGCTTTTCTAAATAATTGAGGTTTTACTGTACCTAGAGAAGTTTTTGAAAGATTCCAAGGTTTGACTTGGCTATAGCTTAGTTACCCTGTGATGTGCTAAGGAGAGGCAATAAGGACAGGTATACTCTTACATTCTGCAAGTTGAACTGTAGCTGTTGCTTATATGGTGCAAATTCCTGGGCAAGTTCATATCCCTCGTGATAAAAAGTAAACAAACCCTGAAGGAATGACAAAAGCTGCAAAGAGATAAAAAAAAGAAATCATGAAAACTTGTTTTAAAAAAGATGATCGTCAAATGTAAAATACTGGGGAAATTACATTTCATTCTAATTCCTCAAGCTAATACATTTTCAATCCCTTTGTTTGGCAAGGCAGGCAATAGATTTATGGATATAAAATAGAAACCACAAAAGCACTTTTATTTTCTTTCTGGTAGACAGCTAATTTTTGAGCCTGATCAGGTACAGTTTTCATGTTCACTTCTCAACTATTCATATGCATTGAAGAAACATCTAGAAGAGACCACTAATGGGGATGAAGACCAAAGTGGCATAGGTCCTAGCCTGGAAGAGCTTCTGATCAAAACAGGGAGATAAAACAGGTGCAGACAGAAGGAACACTAAACCAGTAAAACACGGATAAGAAGTACTCAAGGGAAGGAGTAAGAATTTGGCCAGATGAAATTAAGAAAAAGTATCACAAGGTGGCAGCACTGATTTAGATATTGAATAGACAGCATGCTAGCAAGGTGTGGGAAGAACTCAAAACAGAGGAAAGAGTTGAGCAAAAACACAGAATTAGATAACACAGGTCTTTCAAATCAGAGTTAGAGTAAAATTTTCCTTAGAAAACTACAATTTCTATGACTCTAGCCCTTTAATCCCCAATTCATATGTGCTTATTTATGTTTTTATCCATAAACTAAGACTGGCTCTCCATGGAATGACAGGACACAGTTGTTTGTAATGGAATAAATTATATTATAAAAAACTTGATTTAAGTATTTTCATTTGATTCACAGAGATTCTATTCCACAGACTTATCCCCTCAACTCAATCTCTCCCACAACCTCTTTCTGCAATAAAGTTAGAAAATATTTTTGAAAAGGTAGCTCATAATATGTCTGTAACTTATTATTTTAAATTAAAAAAGACAATTTGAAATCATTTTCCCATGTGAATAACATTCTGCCACTTCCTCTGTCTGGGGAGGCGGGGAGGACTCGGCTAAGCATCGACTGGTATGTGTCTTACGATTTCCAACAGATAAACACTGGTTCTGTCTGAAAACAACGACCTAGTGCTTTTCTTCCTATAAACAAGTCAACTTCATACATTGTTCATTTTAGAAAGTACATGACTTTTACTCTCTTGATCAACAGTTCCTGATGTTTTGCCATTTTAGAATTATACTCTCAGCTTTACATCAACTGATAATAATTATTATCAAAACTAAATATTCAATAGCCTATCTTAAAATCATGCTATACTTGTCAAATTATCCAAAAAATATAGTCTGCATATACTGTGACCTAAGCAAACCAAACTGCAACTTAAATTGGATTAAAAATATCTTTATTGAGGGTTTGGATATGTAGACAGAGCTTTTCAGAGAGAAAATAAAACAGTTTTGAAATATATAGATAACATTAGTCTTCTGAACATCCAAATAACAGTTTATAAAGTTGTTAAAGAAGTATTATTTCATATTTTACCATCTATAATTAGTCCACAATTAAACCATCTCATTATGAACTGGATGCCACACAAAGCAGATGCTATTTTAAAATCAGCTGTACAAAAATTAATTAAACTTTTAAAGAAGATATTTTAAGAATGTCTGTGATAAAGCTTTCTAAAAAACACCTAATGCCCTGAGATCCATCTTTTCTAATATTCTGAGTGCTCAGAACGTGGGAAAAGACAAAGCACATTGATATTTCAGAAATATGATGTAAACCACACAGAATCATACCTAGAATGTTGCCAAAAATTTTAATGAATGGTGAATTATAATCTTTAGGTCATGGAGGTTTATGATAATTTGAATTGCTTTATCATGGCTTGATGTCCCAGTCCTAAATTTATGTTACAGGTTGAGCATCTCCAATCTGAAAATCTAAAATCCAAAATGCTCCAAAATCCAAAACTTTTGGAGCACTGATACGGTATCACAAGCGGTAAATTCCACAACTGACAGCTTTGCTTTCTCACAGTTCAATGTACACAAACTCTGTCTCATGTATAAATTATTAAAAACATTACATAAAACTACCTTCAGGTTATGTGTATAAGGTATATACAAAACATAAATGAATTTCATGTTTAGCCTCTGTCCCATCCCCAAGATATCTCATTATGTATATGCAAATATTCCACAAACTGAAAACATCTGAAATCCAAAACACTTCTGGTCTCAAGCATTTCAGATACAGGATACTGAACCCTAGTATGTTTCAAAGGATTTGAAATCTAGAGAAGACACTGGGCACTCCCTGCTGAACTCCTGATGGCTTGTGAGATAGCCCCTCACACAAAGGGCCTTTTAATGCTTAAAGATTCACTGAACCCTTTGTGGGTCCCCTAACTAAAATAAAAATCTCTTATGGAAGTATTTTAATGTGGATCTGGGTAAGCCAACATTTTCCACTGAGCTCTGCTTTTAAATTCTTAATTATGTTTAAAAAGTAAGATTCTGGCACCTTCTTTTATTTAGGTTACTCTATATTCTCAGCATTTCATATGCAGCCAAATTCAGTCGAGATGAAAATAAATCCATTGGTGGCCTCTAGCACAATTCAGATTCACTTAGTAGCAGACAAATATGTTTTAATCACGTAACACAGGCTGAACACCCACTAGGAAATGTACAATTCTATGGAAGGTAGGAAAAAAAAACAAAAAAAAAAACCACCACCCACCTTTTCCTTTTGTTCCACATCTTTGGAAGCAGCTTTTGGGAAAGTTTAATAAAGAGAGCATTATGAAATAACTGCCTCTAGGTGGCAGCAAGGTTAAACTTTTTCAGACTTGAGTAGGTGCTAGATCATTTTATCCTCCACCAAATTCCAAGATGCTAAACCAAGGGAACTTAGTAGGACAGCCCGAAAATATTTAAGAATTGCATTTCCCATGTGGCATTTTCTTTGGTCAATCTGCCTGAATGGCTGGGATGTTAAAAACAAGACTATGATCTTAGCTTATCTTAAAGAAAATTTGGCTTTTAAAATAATAACAGTAACAATAATAACTACTACAAACTACTAACCAGACAGTCTAAGTTTTAACACTAAGAAAGTTCCTTTTATCATCACGAAAATCTCATATAACACTTTATTATTCCCAAAGGTTTTAGAACCAGATTATTATGTGTCACTCTAATAACCTGACCAAATGTAAAAATTGATACTGCATTTACAGATAAATAATGCTTTTAAAAACCCATTACAAGTCAGCTAAAGAATATTCATAATTTCCCAGATGATTAATCATCAGACAATTAACTAAGTGCAGTATGCATGTGATACTTCTAAAAGTTTCAAGCCTGAAGTTTCCAGTGATAATGTGATTGGCAAAGAAAAGTAAGAGCTATGAAAAAGGGGCTAGCATGGCAGTGAAAGGGAGAACCTTGAAATAGTAGATGCATTATTTCCAGATAACTGTTGCTCAAACTAAGAACCGAGATGTAAATACTCTTATAACAATGTGATCCTATATGTTTGCCCTCTTTTCTTACTGATAATAGTCAATTATTACAATTAATCATTTTCTTTAGCCTGGTAAAATTCCCAAAGTGGTAGAGACGTGCCACCTGCCCAGAACAACTCTGCCAGTCAAGCTCAGAATTTGTTCTTGAGTTTGACAGAGACCTTACGATTAACTTCTACAGAGTCCTTCCACCAGGCTTACCAACAAAGAAAGGCCGGTTGCCAAATATAACTCAGTAAGCATCTCTGACCACTAAAAAACTAAGCATACGTCCTTATAGCCTAAGAAATTAATTGCCCACTGATTAAAATACTGAATATTCCCATTCCACAATTAACATCTCATTTAATGATGAAAGACTGACGGTATTCCTTTACCCTGCCCCGGCCCCAAGATCTGTAACAAGACGAGGATGACCACTCTTGACACCTCTATATTCGGTATTGTATTTGTATGCTGCAGTCAGAACAGTTTAGGCAAGAAAAAGAAATAAAAGTCATCAAAATCGGGGGAAAAAAAGTAAAATTATTTCTATTTGGAAATGCCATGATCATGTATATATAAAATCCTAAGGAATCCAGGACAAAACTACTAGAACTAATAAACAAGTTCAGCCAGAATACAGATAGAAAGATCAATATATAAAAATCAATTGTATTTCTATACACTTGAAATGAAAAAATCTGAAAATAAAATTAAGAAAACAATTCCATTTGCAACAGTTTCAAAGGGAATGAAATACTCAGGAAAATTAATTTAACAAAAGAAGTATAAAACTTATACTTTGAAAACTGTAAAACACTGTATAAAGAAATTAAAGAGGATCTAAATAAATATCTCATGTCCATAGATGGGAGAACTCAATATTGTTAAAATGGTTATATTCCCCAAACTGATGCGCAGATTCAACACAATCTCTATCAGAATCCCAGCTTACTTTTTTGTAGTAATTGACAAGCTAATTCTAAAATTCATATGCAATTGCAAGGGACCCCAAACAGTTAAAAAAATCTCGGGAGAAAAAACAAACTCAAAAAGAAAAGTAGGAAGACTCACTTCTTGATCTCAAAACTTAATGCAAGGCAATAATAATCAACACAATGTGATATTAGCACAAAGACAGACATATTAATCGGTGGAACAGAACTGAAAGTCTACAAATATACACACACATACTATCGTCAACTGATTTTCAACAAGAGTGGCAAGACCATACAAATAAAGAAGAATCTTTTTGACAAATTTTTCTGGGACAACTGAATAGCCACATCCATTGTGAACCCCTACCTCACAGCACAAACAAAAATTAACTCAAAATAGATCGAAGACCTAGATTTAAGATTTAAACTATGAAACACTTAGGAAAAAAAACATGAGAATAAATCTTTGTGACCTTGTATTTGGCAACAGAATCTTAGACATGACACCAAAAACATAAATAACAAAATATACAAACTTGACTTCATCAAAATTAAAACTTCAATGTACTCTGTCAAGAAAATTGAAAGAAAACCCACAGAATGGGAGAAAACATTTGCAAACACTTATCTGATAAGTGGCTTGTATGTAGAATAAATATCTTATAACTCAATAATAAAAACTCAAATAACCCACTTTAAAAATAGGCAAAGAATCTGAATAGATATTTCCTCAAAGAAAATATATAAATGGTCAACAAGCACTTGAAAAGATCCTTGACTTACTAGTCATCAGGGAAATATAAATCAAAACCACAGCTATATATAGCTTCACGCTGTCTGTGATGGCTAGAGTCAAAAAATGAGATGATAGAAAGTGTTGGTGGAGATGTGGAGAAATTGCACTCCTCAAAGTCTAGTGGTGGGAATGTAAAATGGTGCAGTTACTTTGGAAAACAGTCTGGTAGTTCCTTGAATGGTTAAACATATAGTTATCAATGATAGTAATTCCACTTCAAGAGAGATGGGAACACACATCTATACAAAAACTTGTACATGAATGTTTATAATATTATTTATAATAGTCAAAAGGTATTGATTAACTGATAATTGGACAAAATGAGGTCTAACCATACAATGAAGTTTTATTTGGCCCTAAAGGGAAATGAAGTACTAACACATGCTTAAACATGGATGAACCTTGAAAACATTAAAGACCATGTATTATATAATTCTATTTATATGGAATATCCAGAATAGGCAAATTTATAGACACAGAGAGTAGATCAGTGGTTGTTCAGGGTTAGGGGTTATGGGCTATCAAGGGACTGATAGCTAAAGGGTATGATCTTTATTTTTTGAGGCAATAAAAACACTCCAAAATTTATTGTGGTGATTGTTGTATATATCTGTAAATACACTAAAACTATTTAATTACATACTTTAAATGGGTGAACTGTATGGTATATGAATTAGATCTCTATAAGTTGTTTTAAAAAAATAAATACTTCTCATACACAGAGCACCATAATACACTATAAGAAATCAAAATCTTATAAGGTACAGTTCCATCCTCTACATTTGGCCCCACAAACCTCTAAGAAGACTGGAAAAGTAGGGCAAAGTCAAGGCATCAATTTTCACACTGTGAAAGTGTCAGGCCTAGGAGTTAAATCTGTAGTCTTTGCAATTTCTTACTTGAAGGAAATGTAAACATCTTAAAGGATAGCTTCAAACATGAGAGGATAGCTTTGAAATGACTAAAGAGTGCTTTAAGGCTGCAGTCCCCAACCCCTGGGCTGCGGACAAGTACCAGTCCGTGAGCTGTTAGGAACTGGGTGCACAGCAAGAGGTGAGTGAGTGAAGCTTCATCTGTATTTACAGTCAGTCCCCATTGTTTGCATCATGACATAAGCTCTGCCTCCTGTCAGATCAGCAGGGCCATTAGATTCTCATAGGAATGCGAACCCTACTATCAACTGCACATGTGAGGGATGTAGGTTGATTGTTCCTCATGAGAATCTAATGCCTGGCAATCTGAGGTGGAGCTCAGGTGACCATGCTAGCACTGGGGAGCAGCTGCAAGTACAGATTATCATTAGCACAGAGGTTTGACTGCACAATAAACATAATACACTCGAATCATCCTGAAACCATCCCCACCCTCCACCCCTGTCCATGGACAAACTGTCTTCCATGAAACTGGTCTCTGGTGCCAAAAAGGTTGGGGACCGCTGCTTTAAGGCTAATGCATAGATGTTCAGAAGACTCAATTGCATGGAAATGAAAGAACATAAAAACCTAACCAAATAATGAGAAAGTTGAAGATAAAAAAGAGCCAAGGATGGCAAGTGGCTAGTGAAGAGTGGCTTGGGGAGACAATTTTAAAACAAGATGATAAAAGAAGGATGGAAAGACAAACAAAAGAATAGACAGATACATGCATTGATTCAATTAATAAAACAAAGTAACAGCCATATATTGCCTCAGCAGTGAAAACGTCACTGGAGTTCCTGAAAAGATGGATTCCTAAGCATTCAAGAGGATGGAATTCAGATGAAGTGGCCTGAGGTAAACTTTTGTGGTACAAGAACAGAAGTATTGAAGAACAGTCAGCTTATCTTTACAGCTCAATGGGAATTAAGAGGTACTGTTGCCAGCAAGGTGATAAAGTCCAGCAAAAGCTACATGAATGATTTCTGCCAAATGAACAGCGTGCACTTTTCTCACTTTTACAAACTTCTATTCAGCCTATACCTGCCATTACAAATTTCAGGTTTTCAATAACAGTACTTAAAACTAAATCCAAAGACCATTACTGATTTTATTTTTATTTAAAATATGAACTGAGGAGAGCTTTGTTATTTCATTTTTATAGAATTATTGCACTTAGATTTTAAGCAGGGTAGAAATTTAACCTTTAGTCCTACAGAGTTTCCAAAAAAAGAGGACACTGTGTTGTATACTTTTATTTACTACAAATTAAATTTTCTAAATTAAAACTAACCAATCCTATTGAAAAAGAGAACACGAAAAGGTTTAACTTTCAAGACCTGTAAAGGTCTATATGCTAGCTGATTGACTTATTTTTCTTTAATTTAGCAAGTAGCAATTTAGTCTCAAAATTCTTTAAACTTTTTAAATTTAGAGACTCTGGAAAGTATTTTATAGTATATGTCAATATATAACAAGCTAAAAGGTATTAGTGAATTAGGTGAAATTTTCTTCAAGAAAAAATTTAAAGTTGAATTTAGCAGTCCAAAGGAAGAGCATCAAAAGCAGTATATTTTAGTTTACGTACAATGATTTATTTTCATTTTCCTTAACTTTAAACATAGTACAGAGAGACTAAAATGAAGTCTAAAAAAGTTACTATAATATGAAAATGCTCTTACAAAACTTGCTCTAGGTATATATTTAGACTAAAATTAAAATGAGTTTTTGAAAAAGCACATTGGGCTTTAATTCATAATGCTCCTAAATGTTGATTCATATGCAAGCACAGCAAAAGTGACAGTTCACACCAGCTGACACCTTATTGACACTTATGGTACACCAGGTACTGTCTGTGCTATACCTGCACTGGTTGATCCCCACCACAATCCTGGGAAATACATATTTTTACCCTTGATTTGGGTACAGATGAAAACCTGAGGTAGAGTTTGTAATATGCGCCAGTTTTGCACAAAGATGTGGCACCAAATTCTATCTTATTCCCACTCACTTTACTATTATATTTTTCTGTCCCTACTTCCCAAAACAGTAGTATTTTCTTCTAATTTTAAGGAGTTAAAATACCTACACGATGCAATTTCTTAGGGTCATTCATTTTATTTGGCCAGAGCATAGGAAGGACTAATTTCTGTAGTCAAGCATCCACTGAGGCAGTAAGTGGTACTACACTGACTGTGACTTCAGACTTGGGGTCTGAGTTCCCGATTATCCACCACTTTAGGTTTGTGGCCTCCGGCAACTAACAATCTTGTGGACTTAGCTTCCTCATCGAACAATTACCTAATAATAATGCTGCTATGGGATTTATTGTGAGATAACACAGAGAAAACATAGCACGTAGTAGTTGCTCACAAAACATCAGTCCCAACTAAGTGTTCTCAAAGGACACAACCAAAACACACACAAGCTGCAGCTGAAAGAACCACAAAGAAGCTGAGTTATAAAAATATTTAGTTTTCTAAGCCACAAACCTTTATGTACCATAAAAAGTATTTCTTATACTCCTGGGCTCCTCTACTTTTTTATTTAGGCTACTCATGTTCAGAGTACTTCTCCAGCTTTTTCTTCTAATCCCTCAAAATTCTCATAAATTCCAGGCCACTCTAAGGAATAAAGTCAGGAGATGACGTTTCTCCCTCTCTGATCTCTTTCCCCCATTGTAGACCTGAACTTGTGTGCCTTGTTGGCCAAGCTGAAAGGATGTAGTTCAACAGAATCACTGCTCAACAAAAACATAACATGAGCCACAAATGCAAGTCGATGTGTACTTTTCTAGTAGCCACATTTAAAACAAACAAAACTTAAAAAACAAGTGAAATTAATTTGAGTAATTTAACATGATTATATCCAAAATATCATTGCAACCTGTAATCAGTATGAAAGAGGTAGAATGAGATATTTTACATTGTTTTCATAGTAAGACTTTGCAATTTGGTGTTTATTTTATATTTAAAGCACATCTTAATCTAGATTAGCCTCACTTCAAGTGCTCAATAACCCATATGTGCTACCCATATGTGGGAGGTTGCTACCACACAGGATAGTGCACGTCTAGAGATCACCAGTGAGCTTAATCACTTTTTTATAAAATACAACAAACTAGAAAAAAGGTGGCCATTAAAATTGTATAGTATATAGAAAAGTAAATTTAAATTTTCAAGTATACTTTTAAACTAATAACATGTAGTTTATTTATAAAAAAATACATAAATGTCCCCTTTCATTCCATGTATCAGACTTAGTTATTTTTAGAATAATAATACAGACATATTTATTTCTAATAGCACCTGAATATTCTACAGAAATTTTAGGACAAGTAGGACCTTGATATTAAATAATGTAAAATTATCTCAAATATATCATAAAGTAAGAATATAATTTAATGCGACTCACCATCCCTTATTAATATTTTCTATTTAATATCTTACAATCTATAGGAGATGAGTTCCATCCCTAGGGACTTGCTTTACTTTCATGCCTATTTGTTAAATTAATATGAGTTAAAACTAGAATAGACTGCTAGATTTCTGCAATATGCAACAGTAACACAAACAGGAATTGGATTTCTACAGAATTAAAACTGCAAAGACATTAAAGTGTTCTCATGTCTTTTTATGTTTATAGCTCCTGGGAGCTTTGTTTTTGAAAATGTAAAAACTTTTTTCCCCCAAATTAATTTACAAATGCATAACCTCAAGGTCAACATACATGCTCTATTTCATTGATCCCATTTCTATTCTTCTCATCATTGAAATAGAAATGAAGTACAACTCCATAGGTGAGACTTTCAGGCTAGAAATGAGGACGAGACTAAACTGACAGTGCTATTTGGTTTGGCCAGACATTCTAATAGGAAAAACACAGCAGCCAGGAAAATATTCTGGAAGAAGGACAAATTTCACATTGATTTTGACTGTGGTGTCATAAGAAAGGCACGCTCGACAGAAGACTTATCAGAACATCAAGGTTTGGGACGAAGGCAGAGAAAAGGAAGTGAACACATTTCAGCTGAAGGATAGCTTCCACTTCTACATGTATTTTCAAAGGAATTCATAAATTCTTGTCATTCCTTCTGCCACCTGTGAGCAAGCAATTTTACAGTCTTCTCTGTCTATATGTCTGATGTCATCTTACAGAATGTTCTAGTTCACTGTTCCCAGACAGGATGGGCTATAAAAGAGACTTAGACAGGGAAACAGGCTACCTCCATATCACTCTCCAGAGAAAGGTATACAGATGCAAAAGGATCATTCCAGGTGTGAGAAGGAAATGGGAACACGTAAGAAAGAAATATACAGAAAACTGTCAGAATTAATGGGGTCTCTGACAGTTTAGTGTTCAGAAGAGCTAACATTCAAAAATCCCAGGAGGCAGGCACTAGGGAAGACGTTTGCACGCAAAACGTGAGGCTTCAAAAACCACAGTGGGATTCTGGGGTAGGACCTAGTCAATGAGAAAGGGAGCAGGAATTCTAAATAGTGGCCATCTTCCTAGAAGAGGGGTTGTTAGGCTGGGTGGTTGTCCATGAACCCCAGAGAAGCTTCAGAAGGTCCCCTGGGTCACACAAAATTTAATCAGATCCTCAAAGGGTCTATGACATAAGGGGTTACCAATTCATTCTAAGGGATTTAAGGACTTAGCTGTTTGGCAAACAGAACTTGCACTTCAATCTGTTATCCCAAATAAAAGGTAAAAGTTAAATCCCTGGGCCTGAGCTGTGGCCACCAGTTTCTTCATCCTTCTAGCTGAAGGGTTGGTCTTACAAACTTAGCAAGTGCCCGCTGTACAGGACAGAATCAGGTGGCTCCAGATGGAGGAAGGGGAGCAAAGCAGAGGTCCTGGAAGCCAGATAGGGACCAATAATTGTCCCCCACCTCTTCTCTGTCTCAGTTTCTCATTATCTTTAGGGCATGACTAGTGGGTTTCCATTAGAAAACGATTTATGTCAAATATATTTTAAAATGTTATCTTCCCTTCCCCCATCACCTCCATTACAAGAACAGAGCATTTTATTGTTTATTACAAATAAGTTTAACATAGGAAGAAAAGAATGGCTTAAATTAAATATTTGATTACTTATGCATTTATTAACCCTGTCCTCTCATCTCATGGGAATTGAGCAATACATATAACCAAAGATTACCTTGACTCTAGAGCTTACTTTTATCCATTATAGATGCCCCCTTATGAGGATGCCTATTCAGGCAATATTGTAACACATTAGGGTATCACTTGGGAAAAAATGCTGAAAAATGAAGTAAGCTTATAAAGACCAGCCACCTGTTCTTTTCTGTAATGCAGTTTACATTAGGATATCCATTAGTTTTTACACTGAGTTAGGAAAATAAATGACTTCATAGGAAAGTCAGGCAGATCCTAGGCCTGTAAAAAGGGGGAGTGTGGAACAAAGGAAAAAATAACAGCCTTAAGTTTTCTCCCTCCACCTAAAGGTTTGATAAATGGGTCACTTTACTGATGAGGTATATTCATTCATGTTCAGATATCTATATCTCTTTATCTTTTTTTTATGTAATATGCATTATTTTTTAGAGCAGTTTTGGGTTTACCAAAAACCTGAGTGGAAAGGACAGAGAGTTCCCATATGGCCCCTGGCCCACCTGCTCCCACACTGCACTCCCCCACACATAGTTTCCTCACTATTATGTCTTGCATTTCCGTGGTACATTTGTTACAGTCGATGAGCCAGTACTGACACATTATTAGTAACTGAATTCATAGTTTACATTAGGATTCAGCATTTGTACTACACATCCCGTGGGTTGTGACAAATGTATAACATTCATCCACTACTACACTATCATACAGAATAGTTCACTGTCCCCAAAGGTCCCTGTGCTCTACCTATTCCTCCCTCCTCTACTCTTCTTTTTCTATAAATCATAATTTTCAACAGAAAAAGTATTAATTTTTTTTTCTTAGATTGTTTTGGGCCTACTATTTTACAAGAAAATGAAAACTTACCGGTTCAACAAATTCAAACTTCTTTTTTTCTTGAACCTCTTGAATTTTAAAGACATATTCTAACGATGCTTCATAGAAGTTTTGGTGTTCTCGGTCAATTTGTGTATCTGCCTAAAGAGTGAAAAACGGCAAAGGATGACACAGAGAGCGATTATCAATGGTTCTATGCAGAGAGGGACTCAATTCCTGTCCTACTCTAAAATCTTTATTAAAAATTAACTCCTACAAAAACTCTTAATGTAGCACTTATTACAGACCTCGCCCACAATAGCTTATAGTGTATGGACTGAGCGATACATACACACACACACACACACACACACACACACACACACACACTGTAAGCATTCAACACTAACTGTAAAATATATATATTACAAAAGGGGTATATAAATATAAATGAAAATCCAGGTGATCACAGCAGGAGAGACTAAATTCTCAGAGAAGATGTTTGAGTTGATTAAATCTTAAGATGAACCATGTGACAGTGAACTGTCAAAAATACAGAAAAGGCAGGGGCCATTCTTATGGAAAAGTGAAGAGACATTGACAACATTTGGAGGCAGAGGAAATACATGGAGGAGAGGAGGGAGAAATAATGATGGCATCATACTATAAAAGATCTTGGGTGCTGCATAACAAATTTGGATTTTAATTGAGGTAGGAGCATCTGAGAATATTAAACAAGAAAGCCACATCATTAGGTAAGCTCTTAGAAAGATAATACCAGTAGGAGAGCCAAAAAAAAAAAAAAAAAAAAAGAAAGAAAAAAATTCAGTGGTTCTAACCTGATGAATCATGCTCCATCAATACCATGCACATTTATTCTATCTGATTGCAATAAGGTTTTATTGATAAAGTGTGGGAGAGCGTTACTGAGATAATTTCATTTCTATTTAGACTTTGCCTCTCTTCCCTCTTCTCCACCCACTATCCCTCTCAGATACACTCTTTAAAAGTGACTGTGGAAAAGCTGAGAGACATGATTTACTTTTCTTGACCAGTATGAAACTCCTCACTGCCAGCTGAGATGACTAAAAGCAGATGAAAAGAAGGGGCTCTCTGGAGTACTAAGTATCCATCCACAACAATTTGGGAATAAAAATTGCTTTGAAGCCATTTATAATGTTAATTTCACACATAAAATCTAAAAATAATAAAAAGGTAAAATTCGGTTTGTTGGTTTGAACATCATGGCATCTTAAGACTACATTTAGAACCTCTTTAAAAATACAGTTGACCCTTGAACAACATGGGTTTGAACTGTGCAGGTCCACCTGTACACAGATTTTCTTCAGCCTCTGCCACCCTCAGCACAGCAAGGCCAACCCTTCTTCTTCCTCCTCCTTTTCCTCAGCCTACTCAATGTGAAGCCAAAGGTGAAGACCTTTATGATGATTCACTTCCACTTAATGAATGGTAACTATATTTTCTCTTCCTTATGATTTTCTTAATAACATTTTCTTTTCTCTAGCTTACTTTATTGTAAGACTACAGTACATATAACATACATATTATGTGTTAATGGACTGTTTATATTATTAGTATAGCTTCTGGTCAACAGTAGGCTATTAATAGTTAAATTCTGGGGGAGTCAAAAGTTGTACTCAAATTTCCGACCACACAGGGGTTCAGCACTGCTAACCCCTGCATTGTTCAAAGGTCAGTTATAATTATATATATTTGTTATACATTTATTCATATAATTACAAGTAACCCAATATTATCGGTAACTCAATGGGCATTTTTTAAAGTTGAGTATTTCACATTTTTAAACTAATATATGTGAAGAATATATAAATCAGGTAGGAGATTTGAACCAAAAACTTCTCAGCTCCCAAATGCTGTTGTTGGTACCTATTATCTATAATAGGTACTTATAACAACAAAAAAAAAATCAATATTCCACATAAATCTTATTTTTCTCTTATCACCGCTTAGGGGAACACTCTGTGTATAAGACTGAATTTGAATTAAGTTGTAGTAATGAGGGATGGGTGGTGGTATGTTAGTAAATGTTTAACAACTGGCTGTCTGGGGAGAAACATCTGATTTGCAGTATCTGCTGGTTTCTGTGGTGCAAATATTCCCCAAATGGCCGGTTTCAAACCACAAACGCAACACCACTGAATGTGGGAGTTGGAAAGAGATGCAGAAACAGGCTGTCCTGAGCAAGGTCAGTACACTACTAGGTGTAAGGGATGCGAGAACATTTTCACTTTCAGAGGCAACATTTTTTTCCACAAGTTATTTTGAAAATTTTATTTATTGTAAAAGATAATGTCATTGATTTTGCTGCCTAGCCCATGGGAACAAACTAGAATGTTGAGACCTTTAGAGTCTAAAATGTCTTTTTTTTTTTTTTTTCTGGTGAACAGAGGTATGCAGAAAAGAGCGCAGCACGCCTGAGTGCTATCTTTTGAAAGGTCTGCTTACAAGGTTGGCCCTTGCCTGGTGTCTGGGAATGTGATTTTAGGGAGGGTTCCCATCACTTGAACTGATAAGACATGGCTTACTATGCCTCAACTGTTTGTATAAACAATACGGTTTATGCAAACACCTCTTTTCCTTCTGGGAGTCTGGAATTTGGGTGCATGGCAGGCAAAGGGTGCCTATGTGACCAGCCTCCAATAAAACCCTGGGCACTGAGTCTCTAATGAGTTTCCGTGGTAGATAACATTTCACATGTGTTGCCACAACTCATTGCTGGAGAAATTAAGCACAGCCTGTGTGTCTCCATTGGGAGAGGACTCTTAGAAGGTCGCACCTAGTTTCTCCCAGACTTTGTCTCATGCACCCTTCCACTTGGGTGATTTTTCTTTGTATCCTTTCACTGTAATAAATCATGAGCATGACTTTGTGCTGAATCCTATGAGTTCTCCTAGCAAATCACCAAACCTGGGGTGGTCTTGGGGACCCAGACACAAAAATACTAAGTCATTTCTTCAGAAACTTATTTGTCATGCATAATCTCATCCCACCCACCCCCTTCCAGAAAGGCAACGGGAGTAAGGAAAGGATAAAAGGCAGATAATGACCCTTGCCATTTGCCAGTTATAGATGTTTCATCACCTCCAACATAGACAACTGAAATTTGATATACCAAAGCTGCTTTGAAAGGTCATGCAGAGTATACAGTACTTAAGGAATATGACAGCTTAATTACTTTTCAGTATAAGATTTGGAAAGGCAGTCTTTGACCTAAAATAAATCCCTTTAGTATATAAGCTCATAGTATGTGGCTCATTAGCAAACACTTGCTTATAAACCCAATAACAACGGATGCTATATGCTGTACTGGATAAGTGGGGTAATTATAAGATTTATCATTCAGACTAGGACAATTTTACTTTATTTATTTATTTATTTATTTATTTATTTATTTATATTTTGAGGCAGAGTCCCACTCTGTTACCCTGGCTAGAGTGCCATGGCGTCAGCTTAGCTCACAGCAACCTCAAACTCCTGGGCTTAAGCGATCCTACTGCCTCAGCCTCCCGAATAGCTGGGACTACAGGCATGCGCCACCATGCCCAGCTAATTTTTTCTATATATTCTTAGTTGTCCAGCTAATTTCTTTCTTTCTTTATTTTTTTTAGTAGAGACAGGGTCTTGCTCTTGCTCAGGCTGATTTCGAACTCCTGAGCTCAAATGATCCGCCGGCCTCAGCCTCCCAGAGTGCTAGGATTACAGGTGTGAGCCACCGCGCCTGGCCAGACTAGGACAATTTTAAAACTTAACATGAGCACTAGTAATAATTACACTAGAACAACAGATGTAAACTATTGCTTACATGGCAAAAAGAACTGTAAAGGATGAAACCAAATTAATTTCATAAGAAAATGATATGGTTTGCAGAAATCTAAAATAAATTCCTCCCTAACTACAATAAACTATCTCAATTCAAAATAGGGGGAAAGGCCTTAGGTGGTATTTGTTTAATCATTCCCAGAGGAGAAAAGACTGTAGCTGAACTCTGAAGAATGGGAAGGAGATAACACGAGAATAGTTTGAGCTAGGGAATGGAGTCAGGAAAAGTGAAGTTATATTTAGGTAGATCAAAAGGTTTGTGACTAAAGGTTTTGTTTGAAACAACAATGAAAGTTAAGGCAGAAAAGATAGAATGAGTGTAGACTTCATCCTACAGACAGTGCAAAAACTTAAGGGGCAACATTTCAAGAAAACTAACATGAGGACAGTGCAAAATACACTGATCAAAAGTTGGGACTGGGTGCATGAGAATATAGAGATCTCTTATTTGAAAACGGTAAAGGTGCCTGGTGTACCCCAGCAGGAAAGAGAAGTTGAAAGATGTGGGTATGAGAAGCAAGGGAAAAGTCAAAGACAAATTCGGTACAAGAAATAATACCAGCATTAAAAGATGAACAAATGAGAAGCAGCAGAAAATTTAAGAAAAGATGGTGATGTGGAAGATTTCACATGTCACTAGGAAGTGGTAATCTAAAGCCTTGGTAAGCAGTCAGAGGGCAGTGCAAAGTGTCAGACGTGACAAGATCATGATCTGGGATGTATAGATAATATGAAAGTAGAAGAGATTTCAGGGTCATAAATTGAAGGATAAAAATAGAAGTATAAGAACTGAACCTAAAAGATTTGTATCATTTAGGAGGTAAGGGTAAGAAGAACCTGTTGAAAGAGTATTTAGTGATAGGTGGAAAACCAAAATCTGGATTTCTAAAAGGAATTCATTTTCCCCTTTTGCCTTTTCTTTTAATTATAAATGTAATAAATATTCATTATTGTAAGTTTATTCATTATTCATTGCTATAACAGAAAAATGAAAAGTGTAATCCCACTGATAATATTTTGATGTGTAACACTATCTGTGTATCTATCTGAGATGGGTTCTTGCTCTGTTGCCCAGGCTGGGATGCAGTGGCATCATCATAGCTCACAGTAGCCTTCAACTCCTGGACTCAAGCAATCCTCCTGCCTCAGCCTCCTGAGTAGCTGAAACTATAGGCATGCACCACCAAACCAGGTAACTTTTAAAATTTATTTTGGTAGAAATAGGAACTCGCTATGATGCCTCCTTAAACTCCTGTGCTCAAGCAATCCTCCTGCCTCGGCCTCCCAAAGTGCTGGGATTATAGGCCTGAGCCACCACGCCCAGCCCAAACTTACTTTAAAATAAACCTGTGATAATACTGTATATTCCGGTTTAAATTGTTTTTTTCCTGCTTAAGCTAATGAATATCTCCCGATGTCTTTAAATGATTTTCCAGATAAAACTTCTGACAGCCAGATCACATTTCATTTTTTGGTCAAAGTATTTTTGCTTATTTAGCCCAATTATTTTTTTGTGCCATTTCAGTTGTTTCTAAATTTTTGCACTGTGAATAACTCTTGGATCAATATTTAAACAATATTTATATAATTTTTATACTTACCTCTAATAATTCCTTTGGGGGACATTCCAACCAAAAGAAACCATCTCAACTATGTTAATATGTTTCAGGTTTGTTGAAATATGTCAAAAAGATTCAGTCATTCTTAAGGTAATTTATGCTCCCACCAGAACAAAAGTATGCCCCATGTCCTATACCTTCACTAACAACAGATATTATATCTTTTAACAAATTGAAAATGACACCTTGTCAGTTTGCACTGAACAAAATTTATTACAGTTTATATTTCCTCTTTGATCAATGCCTTTCACGTCCTTAGCCCATTTTTTTCCACTGAAGTGTTTATGTTTTTCACACTGATTTGCAAGTGCTTCTTATATACGAGATGATAAGCCCTTTGTTCTATGTTGTTGAAATTCCCTAATAGTTTACCATTTAATTTGGTTTAATGTCTTTGGGAATAGATATTCTTACAGGTTCAGATCTTTCTACATTTCCTTTATGATCTCTTCCTTTCATTTTATGCGTAGAAAAGAATTACTCATCAACATGTCAAATATTACTCCTTTCCCTCCACTATAAAGCCTATAATCTTGACAAGTTTGTTTCCAACTCTCCAATTGTTTACTCCAATGCCCCATCTAATTGACGGCCTTGGAACTTTGTCAACATAAGCTGACCCTTCAATTCAGGCCTGGAAATGGGCAGCCGCTTATTTTCCATGAGTAAAATGAATAAGGAGTCAGCTGTGCAGGTGGGAAGGCACAGAGGGGTCTTTTGGAGAACAAGTTAGTTAATAAGGTTGGTGCTGACAGAAGGAGCTGCTCTGGAAGGGGGCAGATGACTTCTATGCCATGTTACAGAATTAAATAGGTTTGTGGCAGCATCTGCCTACAACAAACAGGTTTGATTCTTAGAGGGGCAGGGGAAGAAAAACCCAAGCCATATTTTTCCTTGCCTATATTATGTACCCCTGAGAAGCTGCTTTAACATGATCTGTTAGTTGTGCTGTGTTAGGGGCTTGTACCTCCTCCTGGACAAGAAGCGTGCGTGTTTGTGGATTGAGGTGGAGAGGGGGATGTTACTATGTTATGATGTTTTCCAGCCTCCAACTAAATACAGAACCAGAACAAATATTCTATTATGCCATAACCTAAGAGATTTAGGGCCATTAGCAAGGAAAAGTATTAAATCTTTAGCTAACTTGTCAGGAAAAATTGAGACATATTCTCTAGAGGACTTTAAAATTAGGATAAAGTTATCATTTCCTTAAAATGGCTTAAGCAGTGTCTTGTCTACGGGTGGCCTCTCATATTTAGCAAGAAGCTAAAGTTCTTTAGGGACTCTAAAAACCATCCTTAATTTTGCAGCAGTCAATTTGCAAAAGGGCACCTGGCCGTAGCCCTGGGCATGGCAGGTGACAGCGTGCCAGCAACGGTTAGAGGAGCCTCTCTCCACATGACAGCACCCACCTCGCACTACAACCCCGTTCTCTTAGGTTTATCCCAGTGCGATGTATTAAGAGAAATATAAGCATTTAAGACATCTGGAACATGTGAACATAGTATTAAATTACAACAAGCAGTACCAAATACTCTAAGATTAGACGTGTCCAAGAAATTTAAAATAGAATCTAGTTTTTCTTAATGACAGATTGTCTTCCATTTCACTTTTGCCACAAAAATCTTTCCCTAAGCACACAATTGTATGTTAAATTAAACTATTTTAATAGCATGTGTTAATAACAGAAAGCATACTAATAAAACTCATGTTTAATATCAAGGGAAACAAAACTTCTCAATATTAAACATCTTTAAAATAAAGAAGTCGGATGCCCTGGATGAACACATGAGCATGTTGGGGAAAAAAGGAATCAGATGCTAAAATAACATTCCCATTCCATTTTGACGCATGGAAACTTTGTCAACTTGTCTCTAACTTGTCAAGTACGCCTTGCGGATGAATTTGGTGGTAGGAGAAGTAAGAAAAGGAATATGGAAGACTGAGGACCATTTTTTGACATACACCATCACTGAAATTAGAACTAAATTTTTCCTCAGTAAAAGGACTACTCTGGATTTTACTAATAACACTTAAAACCAGTAAGAATAAAAGATATTTCAGACAACAGGAAGAAACAGACTGCTTACGTGTGCAGATGTGCATAAAATATTTCTGTTGATTTGTTCTTAAAGAAAACGGATGTAAAATAATTGAGATTTTGAAATGTTGCATATCTTTTTCCCCCAATACAGAAGGGAGGTTTTAAAATCAATGTCACAGATATTTTAAATTTAATATAAAGGCCATAACATGAATTTGATAGGTCTCGCCTCTTTAAATATGCCCAAAAAGAAGAAAAGGAAAAGGTTTTATTTCAACCTTTCTTGCTGCTGAAGGAAATACTAATCTTTCACTTGGAACTGTTAATATTAAATGCCATACTGTGTTTAAAGTACCTATTCATAGTAAGTGCTCAATGAAGTTAGCTATTGTTACTGTAATTATTTTATTAAATAGTAGCAGACTTGGAGATACTTCAATCTCTGGAAATTTTTTACTTTACATAACTTAATGTTAATGCTTTTTCCACATTTCAATTGGAAAAGCTTACCTCTTGCAAATGAGACTCCTTTTTCTTTGCAGACAAATTTAAATGCTTTTCAAGAATTGAGTAGTATTTTTCACTCTCCTTGTCAAACTTCTTCTTTCCATCCTAGGGGATAGCAGTAACAAAAAAAAAGTTCAAAATTCAAATCAGAGCACCCAGAAAACCTTGATTTTCACCGTCCCCTCAAAAGTCCGATACAATTACTTAATGATTTAGTAAGTTCCAAAAACCTACAAAACCTTAATTTAGTAGGGTAGAAAGAAGGATGTGAAACAAGTTATCTGAGTATGTATTCTGCTCCCCCCATCTTGTGGGAAGAAACACCTGTACACACAGACGTGGCAGGTCCCATCTCCTGTGGAGCACACGGAACTGTAGTATGGGGGCGGGGGGGGGGGTGGGGACCGGCTGGCTACAGTATAGTCCCTTTGACAGCTTATAATTGACTCCCAACAAAAGATTATGATCCAGTAGGTCTAGGATGCGACTAACAGAAAAATGTCTTTTTACAGCTTTTTGGTGATTCGAATGGGTTAACATATAACCAGTCTAGACGAGAACTGCTCCCATCAACTCTTTTTCACAGAATCATTCACAGCCACAAAAGACACCTGGTATTTCAAACAACTCATTCTTGACAGGGAGGTAAACAGATTTTTTCAATGCTGGTAGCTTCGAATAAATAAGAAAAAATTCAAAGTCAAATCAAAAGGATTAACAACATCCGTACCACATATTCTGACTGTAACTATAATAGCTTAACTATGCTTATTTCTGAAATGTTGGAGTTTGTAGGGGAGAAGAGGGAGAGTAGCTGTAAACAGGCTGACCTTTTATGGAGGAAGGGAATAAATTTATTTTTCACCCTATGGCTTCCTTCCATAGAAATGCAAATGGAATAAAATACTGAAGAGAACAGGACATACCTCCAGCTATAAATACTGTACCTTTCAGGTATGCCTCTTCTACTTATAAGTCTACATGAAACAAATACTAAGTAACTACACTCATAAATTTCACTGGCCAAAGAAGTACTACTCTTCCTTTCTTTCATTTCAGTGTCTCTGAAACTGTAACCTCTGGATCACCTGAATCAGAGTCAAGTGTTTACAAGTTTGTTCAAAATGCACATTCCTGTTTTCCTCCACCCAGAGACTCTGGAACTGCTGTTCTTAACAAGCTCTAGGATTATTATGCATAAGTCTTTGCTTCATTATCTTCATAAGAACCTGGCAGGGGTTACTTAAAAATAATGGATGGATGGGTGGAAGAAAGGAGGAAAGCAAAGAGGGAGGGAAGCAGCAGTAAAGAAGAGAAGGCCTCTAGCTCAGGGGACCTTCCCCAGGTTTATCTATTCCGGTAATGCCATTATAATCCTTTGGCATTCTGAACTGTCTTCTTAATTATACTTCCAGGAACCCATCATATTTTTCCATATATGGAATTTTAGGATGTGATTTGGGAAAATTGAGTTCAAAGGAGAATAAGCAGAGTTCTTCTGCTTTAAAAGTTCAAGTCACTTTTAGACCATGTAAGAAATACTGAGACGTTTGTACATTAAAGTATTACAACTGTAAATGATGGGGACAAAAGTCAAAATCCTCAAAGAATTTTTATCATGTCAGGATAAAATGTGGCCCTACTAGGAGAAACACAACTGGAAAATAAGAGTAGCACTTCCATCCAAAAAAGGTGTGTTGAGGAGCTCCTCACATAACAAACTCTGGAGTAGCAGACCCAAAGGGAAGCAGAGAAGCCCAAGCTCAGGATAGGAGGAGTCTGTCTTCTCCACTGCTGGAATAGATACCTGGGTGCATATTTCATCTTTTCATCCGTGGATGTTACTCTTTAATCTGGCATGTCATCACCACAACTAACCCGCTACCTATCTTTCCAAAAGTCTCTTTCACTAGCTCTTTTTAAGCTCCCTATTCTTGTTCCTTTCTATTCTTTGCCCCCGCCCCCCCCCACCCCCCCGCCATTCCCTCTGACATAAATGCTCATTTCTTCCAATTTCCGTACATTCAAATCACATGTACTTCTAGCACCCAGCTGAAAGAAACCTCATTCACAATTCCCTTTTGTCAATTCTCTCTCCCTTTTGAATGCTTAAATAGCTTTATATATGGTTGTCTTATTGTGCTCATGTTCTACGTTGTAGCAGAGATTTTATGTATATACCCCATCCAGCTTAAAATTGAATAGCTAGTGAATGCCCAATAAATATTTAATGAGCAAGTACAATTCTTCTTCTTCTAACAGTGGCCACATGACAGTCCCTCACTGACATTCTATTTGTTCAACAAACTGTTATCCTTGGAAAAAGGAACAACTCTGCACAAATGGCCCTAAGTCAAACTCAGTGGTACATGAATATATGTGGGCAACTGGCTGCGTTACAGTATATTACATAAAGCTCACTCCCTTTCATCTTATAATAGGGGCTTAAAATTTCTCACTGTGCACAGAAGAGGAAGCAACTGGCTTCAGGAGAAGAGAGTACAGCTGTGGTGATGACACTTGCATCTTTGTTTTCAGTTAGTGTTCAGTTTGGTGACATTTTTCAAAATGTTAATTCAGTGCCAAAACATCAGTATTCCTGGCAATATAAAAATCATTGCCAGAACCACTTCCTGGACTCTCATTCAAACCCTGGCCCTTCACACCACCAGGCCAGCAAAAAAAGATCTTCTCAAAGGTTCCAGGGACGTAAACAACAAAAGCACCCTCAGTTTGAGCACAAAATTAAAGAGCTAAGAGAAAAGACTAGGCCACATGTACAACTATAATCTAGGGAAGCATGTTCTAGAAAACAAAGAGCATTTTTCCTTGCAACTCATATCTCCCTCAAAAGTCATGATTTACTGCTCATATAAGCTAAGTCTTATTTGGAATTAATAATGTGACCCCATATAGCTACCTCTTGTCTCTTATGTTACTTGTTGTGGACATCAAACTAAGAATTTTCTCTGAAATCAGCACTGCCAAAGTAAGGAGAAAATAACGATGAATTGTTACTAAATGTTGTGCAATATCACTGCCTTCTTATTGCTGTGGCATGATTCAAAAAAAAAAAAAAAGAGACTACATATTATAATGGTATGTTCTCTGCCAATCCATAGTGAGTACATCTGACTTAGGTAATCATTTAAAATAAAGTCATAGTAAAATAATAATTTTGAGGGAAAAGAGGAGTGAAGTAGAAGGGGATGTTCTACAAGATATATGAACATATATAAAACAGTAGTACTGTTTTTAGTATCATAGTTGTTATAGTTACTATATGTCATGCAGATAAAGACAAAGTGAAAGACAGAGGTAGAAAACTACTGAATAAAAAAGATCAAAAATGGCAAGTCACTCCTCAAACCCAGTGATAACTGGTGAAAGTAAGCTATTTCTGGGCCTGCATTCAGTGGCTTTCCAAACTACATTTACTGTGAGCACAGTGTCACAGTATCACTCAGTAACTGTGGTCATGCCATGCCTTCATTTTACACCCCGAAGTGAGGAATGGGAGGAAACCATCACAGCACAAATTCCAAGTGCCAACCTTACTCTTCAAATTGTTGTTTACAACCAAAAACATTTTGTCAAATATTTATAAGACTTTAGGCATGTCACACAGATAAAAAATATATTAAAATACACACTATTGTTAAAAATAAGGCCAACTCAATGCCTTTCACTGAACACAAGAGGGTACCAAAGATGAAGAACAGACTTTACCCACACCATTTGGATAATCGCAAATAAAAATTATCAAAATGTTATCTAACCACATTTTTTTCTGTAAAAGAGTACTACAAACTGTTGTTTAAATACTTGCATTAGTAACTGTTACTATGATGTCATTTTCTAAAAATTAAGGAAGCGAATATTTGTGTATTTCTTTTAAAAACAGGAACACATATATAGGATTTATTCATTAAATTTTTAAGATTGTCTCAATGTTGTAATTGCCACACAGGATGTTGTGAAATTCCCCAAGCAACTATTTATGTCATATGTTGGTATAACCATTATCTAAAAAAGCACTACTTGTATATTGCAGAAAAAAAATCCTTCAACTTAATACATAATGCTAGAAATAGTAATATAAAAAGTAATAAATACTAATAGCTGTTTCTATTTCAAAAACATGAGGGATTCTTATAAAATGTCACTGTGCTATGCCCTGAATATATAGAAGATGACAAGAAGTAGCTCCAACCACCACCCCCGACTGGACTTCTTCCTCCTCTGATGGTGGGATGTGCTCCCTGCTTAGAATGGCAGCCCACCGCGGCATCACCGCTCTAATTCCCAGAAGGGCCAGCTGCTAGGATAGTCCAACCACATGTTGCTTAGGAATTCCCCAAGGCCTGAGGGATCTTGGTGTTCAGAATCCCAGCTTATTAAGAATCTCAGCATAGCTTGCAGAGCAATGTCCCTCCCGTGGGTGATTCCACCCAACAATTCCTAGTCTCCCCAACCCATTCCCAACTCCCCCACCCACAATGTGGTGAAATACAGACACTGCAAAAGGGCTTCTTCCTGGGTGGATGTGCCAGCATAATTCGCCATACCTCCCCCTGTCCCAGTTACATCACTGCCACCATCGCATTCATAGGAACCAAATAATTCATATTTGCATTTACAAGGAACTCCTACAAACTGCACAGAAAGAGAAGCAAACAGATAAACATATGTGTCAGGATACGAAAGGGACAATACAGAAGAAGAAACCCAAAGTGTAACAAACATATGGGGAGTCGCTCAAATGCACTAGTAACTTTAGAAAAGCAAATTAAATCAGTGAGATATCACATTATGTCTATGTAATACCACACGAGTTAGAAAGTTGAATGATGCCATGTGCTGAGTACATGTGTAGATACAAGAACCCTTGTGCACTACCAGTGGGATTGCAGAGGTGTGCAGCCTTTCTAGAGGGAAATGCTACACTAAGTGACTTATGTGTGTGTCCTACAAACCAACTTCTGGGTGTACATCCCAAAGAAATGCTCACATAAATGTCCACAAAGAAGTGTGAGTGAGGATATTCATCGAGGTGTTACCATGGGAATAGGAAGGGAGCCTGGGTATTTGTTAGTGGATACCTAGAATGTATTAGATGCCTATCTTGGAGTGCTATGCAAAAGTTAGAGGGAAATAGTAAATGTGGATGGATGTTAAAACACAGTTCTGGGCGGAAAAATTTGAAACAAATACACACCATGATTATGGAAATTGAATATAAGTAAATAAAATGAGAAGGTTATGAATTAAAGAAAATAGATTTTAAAAAAGTAAGCAAATAAGCAGATAGTTAGGAAGACCATTTAACTAACAGAACTTTGGAAGAGAAAATATGAGTAAAGGAATTGTAAAAAAAAAAAAAAGAAAAGAAAATTTCCAAAACTGGGAAAAAAGTTTCCATATTAAAATGGCCCAATAAGTGCACTGTACAATGAATGAGAAAATAACAAGGCATAAATATTAGAAATCCATAGATAAAAATGAAAACCTAGAAGCAACCCATAAGAAACAAAGGGCTTACAAAAATATCATCAGAAATCAGAATAATGGATCTTCAACAGCATAACAGGAAGCTAAAACTCAAGGGAGAAATGCTTTCAGATTTCTGAAGAATATTGATTCTGAGCCAAATTTCCATATCCAGTCAAATTATCAATCCACATTTAGGGTAGAATAAAAATATTTACAAATGTGCAAGGCCTCAAAAATTTTACCGCCTACATACTATTTCTCAGGAAAATACCGAGGGATGTGCTCCACTAAAATGAGGGAATACATTTAAAAAGTAAGAGACGAGATCTGAAAAAACAGGAGCTCAAAGCGTCAAAGGGAACTCCCACAATAATGGTAATATGAACTTGCAGGATAAGCAAGGCTTTGAGCTTTAAAGCAACCAGTTAAGATGAGAGTTATAGGAGAAATGTCTCTACAAGAAATAGAACAAAGAAGATAATATCTGATGTGTTTAACCAGATTAAGATGTGTTTTATAATTATATCCTTGCATTTGGGAAAAAGGAAATTAAGAAAATTTGAAGATATGGTAATTATTAATTCCAAGAAAAAAATTTATACCAAAAAACATGTAATCATAGACATGGTTCATGTATGAACTGTAATTATATTCTTATGTAAACAATGAACATTGATTAACATGATTAATATATTGAATTTTATGTTATATGAATTTTATCTTAATAAAAATAATTTTAAGGAACAAACCAAAAAAAGTGATCAAACTATACATATTTGGAAGTGGTGGGAAGGGAAATATGTAGAAGTAGTGGTGGTTGTAATGCTATAGGGATGCTAAATCTTCATTTTCCACAGTAGGAAGTTAAATTATTAATGCCTAAAATTGAAGAAACAAGAAAAAGGAGAGTGAGTATATTATTTAGTAAAATGGAGATAAACATGAAACAACAGCTTAAAGAATTAGAAGTGTTTCCCTTCAGGGAACAGAACTTTGGAACAGAGAGATAGAATAGGGAGCTGGTTTATTCTATAATTTCTATGCCTATATATATTATTAGGTTATTGAAAACTATGTATGTCTTCAATAATTAAATTGTTTAAAAATTAAATTCTGTTTAAAAATGAGAGAAGAAAAGAAGAAATAATTAAGGCAGTTGGGATATAAAGAGAGGAGGAGAAACACAAAAGTTGGAAAGTTAGTAAAAACGAATAAAAGTTAGAATAGAGAGCAGAAAAAGTTTTCTTACAGTAGGTTTTTATTAATTCACTCATTAATTTGAGCCTTTATTGAATGTCCATTTTGTGACAGGTACTCAGGGCTGACCAAGACTGCAAGAACAATGAAAAGAAGAAACGAACTTTCTAAAGGGGTTGCAAAGTAGTGTGCATACCAGATCTCCACATTCAAACCCTGCAAGGTAGGAATAATTCATCCTCATTTTATGAGCATGGAAACATTATCAGAGAAGAGAAGCCATCTGAACAAGGTCACAGAGCTTGTAACAGGCACAGTGGATAATCGAAATCAAGCCTGTCTGGTTCCAAAGTCCATGCTCCTTGCAAAGAGAAACACGGCCTGAAGCAGCAGCAAATTAAAATTGTAGCACTTCACTTCCTCCAAAAAGGGAGTTGGAGGGAAACAGACAGAGGGGACAAAAAGAGAAAAAGAAACAAAAGGAGGAAAGGGGACAAAAGGAAGAAAGGGATGAAAGAAAGAGAAGTGAATAGAGAAGAAAAAGAAGGGATGAAGAAGAGGAAAAGGAGGAAGGAGAAGAGGTATCCATTATTTGCAATGCTACTTTGGACCCTGAGAGAGAGAGAGAGAATCCTGCTGAAAGTATCTGAGGGCATTTGGTTGTCAATCCCCTCCTGGAGCCTTGGGAAGACAGGGAAGACTGGAATCAGGAGGGCGGACAGCGTCTGTAGTGGCTATAATCTGATCAGCTCTGACAAGAAGTTATGGACAAAACCAAGGTTGCATAATGCTGCTTACCAGACAGGACATTTGGAAAATCACCCTGGGTAAATTTGGAGGTTTCCTAATTACAGTTACTGAAGTTTTTCTCCATGCCAAGCATTGGTATTTCTCTGCTCTTCTGGGATGTCAGAGAACTAAGAGGAACAAACATGGAGTAATACAATACTAAGTATGACAAAGACTGCTTAGACTACTTATAACTACTACTGTATCTGACTGAGACTGAGGGAGGTATTTTTTTCTTTAATTCCTAAGGGGAAAGCAATAACAAGTAGAAATTAAATTTTTATATTATATTAAATATAATATTGCTTTAGTTCAAATTTCCTAGAAAACAGTGCCTGAGGCAAAGTTTGCTGGCTAAAGCTTGTAGTGTGTGGTGTCTGCAATCTTTGGACGGCAAAACTGAGGAAAAAAAGAATGAGAGAAGGAAGGAAGGTAAATACAAGTGATCATTACTGAACTGATCACAGCAGCACAAGGAAACAGCCAGGTGCTCAGGCACTATGGCTCATCTTATGCATTGCTGCACAAAACCAACACACCTCAGGTAAGGTTCATTAGCCAAGCAAGGAGAAAGCGAGATTTATCTGCCAGTTCCCTGCTATAACTGATCAAAATTCACCCTACAGAACAGGAACTCTCTGGCACTTCAGAGTGTCACTTGTCCCCTCTTGCAGTTGTGGTAGAGGCCAGAGCTGACAATGTGGTTCTCCATCCCCATCTAGCTGTGATGGGAGGAGCCCTAAGCCTTTGTTCCACAGGTGCTATATGCAGTTTCCACTGCAGACAAGCCCTGAATTGGAGCCAGGCCCTGAGCACGTGGAAGAGACAAGAGGTGACACTCCTAGGCCACAGTTCTCTACTGAGCAAGAACTAAGGGAAAGCCATAAACTGTATTCAATACCTATGTACATAGTCCTAAGAGGCATGTAAAAGATAATATCTTTTTTTAAAATTTCAATAGATTTAGGGGATACAAGTGTTTTTTGCTACATGGATGAATTGTATCATGCTCAAGTCAGGGCTTTTAGTTTCCCGTCACCAGAATAGTGTACATCGTACCCAATACGTAGGTTTTTATTTCACACCCCCCTTAGTTCTCAATGTTCATTATACCACTTTATGGTCATATATACTCCTCGTTGAGCTCCCATGTATAAGTGAGAACATGTAGTATTTGTTTTTCCATTCCTGAGATACTTCACTTAGGATAATGGTCTCCAGTTCCATCCAAGTTGCTGCAAAAGACCTTATTTCATTTCTTTTTATGGTTGAGTAGTACTCTATGGTCTATATATACCACATTTTATTTATTCACTCCTCAGCTGATGGGCACTTAGGTTGATTCCATATCTTTGTGATTTTTGTGAAGTGTGCTGTGATAAAAATTCAGGTGCAGGTGTCTTTTTGATCAAATGACTGCTTTTCCTTTGGGTAGATATCCAGTATGGGATTCCTGGATTGAATGGTGGGTGGTGGGTTTACTTTAAGTCCTTTGAGAAATCTCCACACTGTTTTCCATAGAGGTTGTACTAGTTTACATTCTAACCAATAATGCATCGATGTTCCTTTTTTACTGCATCTATACCATCTATTGTTTCTTGACTTTTTAATAATGGTCATTCTGACAAGAATAAGATAGTATCTCATTGTGATTTTAATTTGCATTTCCCTGATGATTAGTGATGTTGAAGATATTTTCACATACTTCTTGGCCATTTGTCTGTCTTCTTTTGAAAAAAACCTGTTCATGTCTTTTGCCCTCTTTTTGATGGGGTTATTTTTCTTTTCTTGCTGATTGGTTTCAGTTCTTTGTAGATTCTAGATATTAGTCCTTTGCTAGATATATAGTTTGTGAATATTTTCTCTCATTCTGTAGGTTGTCTATTTACTCTGTTGATTATTTGCTTTGCAGAAAGTGTTTAGTTTAATTAAGTCCCATTTATTTATTTTTGTTATTGCTGTATTTGCTTTTGGGGTCTTGGTCATAGATTCTTTGCCTAGATCAATGTCCATAAGAGTTTTTCTTATGCTTTCTTCTAGAATAAAGTTTAAGATTGTTTTCTCTAGATCTGTAAAAAATAACATCAGTATTTTGATGGCAATTACAATGAATCTGTAAATCACTTTGGGTAGTATGGACATTTTAACAATGTTGATTCTTCCAATCTATGAGCATGGGATGTTTTTCCATTTGTTTGTGTCATCTGTGATTTCTTTCATCAGAATTTTGTAGTTCTCCTTATAGAGGTCTTTCACCTTCTTAAGTATATTCTTAGGTATCTTATTTTCTTTGCAGCTATTGTAAATGGTATTGAGTTCTTGATTTGATTCTCACCTTGCCTTTTATTAGTGTGTAGAAATGTTACTGATATGTGTACATTAATTTTGTAAACTGAGACTTTACTGATTTACTTATCAATTCTACAACTCTTTTGGTGGAGTCTCTAGGGTTTTCTAGATATAAGATCATATTGTCAGCATGCAGGGATATTGAGTGTGTTATCTTTATGATTTTATGATGAGGAAAATGCAATATTTTCAAGGGATTTGCAGGCTCATTCTCAACCTTGTTCTCTTGATCCAATTTTGTATATTTTCCTATCAATAGAGATTTCAGGAAGATGTTTATAAATAGGAAAGAAAGAACATACTATCACAACTCCCATTCTTAAAGAGTAGAAAAACGGGCTTCAAGGAAATTAACTATAGGCCACTCAGTCAGCAAGAGGGTGGAGTCTAGACCAAAACAAAAGATCTTTCTCAAAATCAGTATAAATAGCACAACTGCTTAGCTTTAACATTTAAAGAAAAATAAGCACATCCATTCTCCAAAGGGCCTAAGTGTCTGAATCACTGTCGCATTCTCACAGAATTAGCCAATAAGCCAACTCTACGAACTGCCCTCTCCTGAGCATTATTAGCTCATGGAATTTTTTTAACTGGTTTTATCAAAAACCCCTTTTGACAGAGCTCCATCCCTTTTTACAGTAACAGAACCCCTAAATTGTAGCAGGACACAGAGCTGCCAACAATGAAGAGTACATTTCCCAGTCCCTTAGCAATGAGATGTCTCTATATGACTAAGTTTGGGTCAATGAATATGAGCAGAGGCATTGGGGGCAGCTTCCAGAAGCCTACTTAAAATATACCTGGTGTTCCTCCTCCTTGTACCTTCCCTCCCACAAAGAGGAGAACATGGTCTGAATCTGTACTGCAGAATGCCCTCAGCTACCTTCCTCTGACCTTCCTTCCTCTTCCTCAACTTTTGGCTTTAGGGTAGCAACTAAAAAAAAACAAAACAAAACAAACAAAAACAAACAAACAAAAAAAAACAAATTGCTGTTTTATAAGAGTAGTTCTAGGAAAAAAAAAATTACAGGTATTTCTAAGGCCTAATTTCCATAACCAGATTGTAAAGCTCCCCAGGATAAAGACATGACAGAGAAACACAGAGACAGAGAGACAGAGACAATGATTTTGATTGATTTACCCAGCCCAAAATGTTAACAGTGTTGAGGTTAAGAAATCCTGGACCAAACAGAGCCAACATAGTACTCTCCACGTAAAAAAGGTTCACTGTATAACTGCTGAATGAATGAATGAATGATATTCAGCCAATTCTATAAACACTATCAAACAGTCATATAGCTATCCCTCTGGGTTTTATCACTAGTTATTATTACCCTGGATACTTCACCACTCTGGGCCTTGGTCCCTTATCTGTCGCATAAGAGAGTTAGACTAAATGATTTCAGCTTAAATATTCTGGAAGTGAGCAGAGTATAAATAAGAAGTTGATTACTTAAAGCGCAAACACGGTTATTTCTCTGGTGGTGCTCTATATAAGCTTTTCCTAGGCACACCTACCACGAGAAACACTTCAGAGGGTTGGCCACTTGTGGTGTGGCCCTGCCAGCAGGCAAATGACCCCTGATGCAACAAGGTGATCTAGTGGTAGTGATATCAACAGTTAGGAAGGTGGGAATTGTAACAAATCTCTACTACTGCACTTTCAACTATTGCTATCTTAGCTGTTCCTTTGTACTATTTAGTTTGGGGTTTTAGTCTCCAATGACAAAATCCCATTCTCAAAATTTCACATTAACTGATGAGGACAATAAAAGGCTTAAAGGAAGAACAGAAAGAGCCAAAGGTTGCTGGCATTGGAAATTGTCAGCTTGCGGGGCAAACATGATAACCACTAAGGGAAGGCTAGAGGGTAGTGCTACTATTAATACTTAGCCACTTTCAAGTCACATGGCTTAAGCCACAAACTTAAGAGTAAATCTCAATTTTATTCATGAAAATATACTTTTTCTTTTCATTTTACTCTACTGTGTAGTTTAGCATTCAGTGAATGCTGATGTTTCGTTATCTGTCACTGTTGCTTCATAATCAACAAGTCCCTCTGTCACAGCTCATAAACATGACAAGAACGCTTGTGAAATGTAGTCTGTATAGATGAGTCACTGTCTTCTTGCCTCTTGTGAAGTTACCAAGTCACCACTCCTACAGCTCACAAAAGTCTAGACTATGTTTGCAATTATGCCAACTAAGCGAGGGCTGGTCATACCTTACACTATTAAACTTAAATATCCCGAGAACTATTTGGCAGAATACATTCAGATACCTCCAGAATGCAGAAGTGTGGATGACTGAAAATTTTCCATTACTTTATTTTCACTGGAAGACAACCATTCTAAAATTCAAAATCCTCACTCTCAAACAATGCTTAATCCTTTCTTATATTATTAGCAAAGAACAGTAAAGAAAAAATAAAATAGGCATTGGTTAGTAAAATGTAAGATTGATTTCTAGGCATGGGGTAATTCATTATTTCTCAAGAAACAATCAACAAATTTTTTAAATGATGATCTTGATCTAGTTTTGAGACTTAATCCAGTTACAAAAATAAATAACAATGAAGAAAAGCTTAAATAGATGTTTCTATCAATTGTGTATGCTGCTTGACTTGAGAAATAGGGTTATTCTTTATAAAGAAATTTATCAATTAGGATTAGCAAAAGTAATTCCTGAAAGCTTAGTTTTGTGGTCACAAAATAATTCAAAATTAATTTTTTTATTCTTTTTTTCTAACTATTAACACACCAATCAATTGAAATTGAGTTTTAGGTGTCATAATTTCTATAGATGTAAATAAATCTCCAAATGCAATGTTTCCTCAAAGGAAATTAAATTTTATATTAAAGGAATTAACTTGAAAATTTCCTTTCACTTAATTAAATAAGGTGACGAGCTGTCTTGTTTGTCAGTTATTTGTGATTCTAAGTTTCTTCTCACCTTAATTCTTATTTGTGGCTTTTTGGTCACTCATTGCAGCCAAATAAGCAAAAAGGAAAATTTTAGCCCAACCTAATCTATTTTGTATATTATTAACAATACTTGAAAATTAATCAGAAAGTTCATTTTAATGCAAAGGCTAAGAATAGGGATTATTTGTTCTTTCCTATGCTCTGAATATTTTCTCTCCGTATCACGAAGTCCAACACTAACCACAGACTAGAAATACTTAATGAAATTAATTTATAATAATATAAAGCTGAAATTTAAAACACTGAGACTCAAAAACCCTAATTCAATATCAAAAAGACACACACACACACACACACACTCCTAATGTTTCTCTAACTAAAAATTCTGTCATTTCTCATAAAATGATCCTTCTACTCTCCATGGAAATCACATTATTCAAATACTCCTGGCATTCTGGTAAATATATGATGAGCACCAGAAGGGAAACCCAAGGTGAAGGAAATAACTTATAAGTTCTTTTAGTTGCTTGTAAAATCGAAGTATGCCACATGGTGACCACCTGTTCTCCATCTCCGGTGAGGAAACAACAGAGGCAATGGACTGAATCTGAGATATTTAGGTTAGTCACAGGGAAGACTTTTTATACTATTTAGTATATCGGATTATACTTGTAGACATGAGGTAATAACATTTAACAAACGTGACCAAGTGAGCCAGAGATCTTCCCGAGAGCTCGGCCGTACTATATGTGGGAAACCAGAAGAAAATATGCTGCTGTTTTAAGGGACAGGGAGCACTCAATAGCTACTGTATTTGGGAATTATGGTTTCTGAGTAGAAATCTGACATGTTCTTTTAAGACTTTTCTAGAAGCATCTATCAGGTCTTTTTTATAAATGCCATTATCTTCTTCGTTTGGTTCTAGACAGACATCATATATGATCAGTTCCATTTGTATTTATGAGAATGGCTTCTTTTAATCATATGCTCTAACCATAGGCCTAAAACTTGAAATTTTACAGCACAAATTAGAGATAAGATTAGAGAATCATGTTTTAGAACTTAGTATAACACAACTGATCAAGTAGTAAACACAATATTTAGGAAGCAAACTGCCATTGGTTATAATTTGATCCACATCAGGAGCCACCAAAGTATCTGGCATCTGGTAATACAAACTTCTGTATTTCCAAATCAGTGCAACGATTTAGGACTTTGTTGTCCCCCAGCTAAACCATTTTAATTAACACCTAACCTGGTCTTCTGGCAGGTCTTGGTCCCTCTCCCTATTCATTATCTATATTTTATTTAGAATAATTCATTTAAAATACAGTTTTTACTGTCGTATTTCCCACTGTAAAGAGTTCCTCAAGGTAACAGAATGAACCTCTTAGGAAACAAACAAGGCCTTCCATAAATGTGATACTTCCATATCTTTTTGGTCTCCTAACAGTTCCGACTTCATTTTTTATGCTTTAGCAATACCAATGAGTTTGAAGTTTCCCACATACCATTACAGTCTTCAGCCCACTTTCCCTCTGGTGTTTGCTGTGCCTCAGTGACCCTCTTTCGCCTGGCAAGTTCTCACTCATCCCACAAGACTCGCCTCAGGCATCACCTTTTTTTTTTTTTTTTCCAGAGTCTGGACTTCCACCTTAGAACAAGTCCCTTTTGTGTTCCCAAAGCACTTTGTACCTCTACCTTAGCTTACTATCTTATAGATATAAACTATCTTCTGTATTGCACCCATCAATAGTTGATGACTTAGTTATTTCCTATGACTTATTCATCTTTGAACCTCCAGGATCTTAAGGGAAAAAAAAAGTCTACTTACTAGGTATGTAGAAGCTTAATAAATGTTTCAGACTGAACAATCTGAAGACTATACAAAAACAGGAGCACCTGGGGGATGAGGAGGAGGAGAGACAAGAAAAGATATAAGGAGCTTTCTGGAGGCCACATAGGCTTTTGTTCCTGATTCTTCTGTGAGTAAAAGTCCTATGAAATATTGGCTTTGGAACCCAGACAAAGCCATGTTTTTGGTAATGCTTTGTCATTTGGAAGTAATGCTTCCTCTCCTCAACTGCCTCATATATCTCAAAAGAATCACCTCAATTTGTCCAGAAAAATCACCAAAAAGCCAAGAATCCTGTGTGGATAAGGGAAGACATCCCCTACTCATCTGCCTTGAGATGCAGAGTGAACACAACATGCCATCAGTAATGGCGTGGCATGACTGTGAAACAGGTGTAGCTCCCATGACTTGCAGTTTTTCCTCAAAAAATACAGTCACCTCCACCCTCTCCCAGGGTGCTTCTAAATACTAGGTTATTTTAGCTAGTGTCTTTGATAACAGAATAGCCCATTCTTTAGCCATAAGGAATAAAACCTGTGAGAATAAAACCTATCTAAAATTAATAAACTATAATATTTGTCCCTGCCGTGAGCACAGAGTATACATTATTCAGGCAGCATCTTAATTGTTTTTTATTCTAAAAACAATCTGCCTCACTCATTTAATAAAATATTGCTTGAAAAAGTTATGTTTATGCTACATAATAGAACAGATTATGAGCACAGCCATTAATGATACTCAAACAACAGTCTGATTCCACCACTTAATATCTGTGAGGTCCTTAAAAGGTTTATTTCTCAGTTTTCCTCATCGGTTCAATAGGAATAATAATAGCGCTTATCTAATAAAGTCCTTAAAAGGAATAAATGAGGTAACATCTTCTAAATTACTTAGTACGTTTCTTGGCACATAATAGACACTTAATCTTCATGGAATATTAGGATAATATAGAAAGCCACCAAGAAACAAGTAAACCATGAAAGGAAACAAATAGAACTTCTGAAAGATCACTGGGGCTTGAACAGTTTGGGGAAGTCAAACTCCAAGAGTCTTGTGCTGGCTGAAGGGGCTAAAAAAGTGTTAGACCATGGAGGGACATCTTCAGAGGCAGAAACATGGACCTTCAAAAGATGTGGCTACATAAGGAAAATCTACCCCCAGATTCCTCAGAATCGCCATCATCTGGATGCCTGCTCTGTTCCACAGTTCCTCCAAGTCTTGGCTATTGACCTTTCCTTAGATTTTGTGTCTTATTTATATATTTGTTCTTTAATATCTCATTCTTTTCCTAATCTTACTTATGACACAGAACACCAACCCATTAGCCTGCCTACTGTAGTAAAGTCCCAAAAGCCAGCCTTGGGTACCTGACACTGTGATCTAGATCCAAGAAACTAGACTCTAAATAATGGTTAGGACTTGGAAAGGTGAACAAGAAGGGTCAAGAATTAAGACAGGATACAAGAAAACCAGCATGAGCACATGAATGAACAAGGCATACCACCAGAAGTAAAAAGAGACTACAGAGAGCATAGAAAATCTGTCAGTACTACTCTGCTTTTCATCTTTCAGAGAAAAATAGTCTCCCATCTTAAACATCTGTAGGTTAATAGAAAAAAAAAAAAGCACTGAGTTAAATCAGAAAACCAGGGTGTAGATGAGACCACTTATTAAATGTGCTAACATGAGGAAAAAGTCATTTAACCTCTTTGTCTTAGTCCATTTGTGCTGCTACAACAGAATACCACAGACTAGGTAATTTATAAAGCACAGAAATTTCTTACAGTTTTGGAGGGTAGAAGTTCAAGATCAAAGTACCAGCAGGTTTGGCCTCTGGTAAGGACTGCTCCTTGCTTCCAAGATGGTGCCTTGACACTGCATCCTCTGGAGGGGAGGAATTCTGTGTCCTTACATGGCAGAAGGGATGAAAGGACAATAAAGGGATGGACTCCTTCTGTCAAGCTCTTGTATTATGGCATTAATCCATTCATGAAGGTGGAACCCTCATGACCTAAACATCTCCCCAAAACACCTCACCACCCAACACTGTTGCGTTGGGAATTAAATTTCCAACAGAAGAATTTTGAGGGACACATTCAGACCATAGCACTCTTTGATCTTCATTTTCTTCATTTGTAAGAAAAAGAATAATTATAACCATTTTGTCCAACACATTCAACTACCTTAGTGATTCATTAAGTATTTACTGAACACTTATCCTGTCCTCTGATTGTGCTATTTAAGACATAATGTTTGTCCCCAAAGAACGTATCCTTAAGTAAATGAGAGAACAGAGCACCTAAATTATCTACAATGTGAAGTAGTATTATAGTAAATGCCACAAGACGAATTTCGACAAAATGCTTTGGAACTCAGAGGATTTGAGATTAGCTTCTGTGTAGTGATGCTGAGGCCTTACTAGGAAACAAATGAGAAAATACATGCAAAAAAGCACCATATCCGGCATATTCTAATGCACTGTAACAATAAGGTGATGTTGGAACCACACCACCACCACTACGACCATCACCATCGTTATTTCACCAACACCCTTTCCACCTATCTGGAAGAAAGTACTCTTATTTTTTCCACAGTGTTACACATTCCCCAAGAACCATATTAAAACCCTCTTCCTCTATAAAGAATATTAAAATCAACAATTTTTATGACTTTAAAAGGTAAATTACCTGGAACAAGTTATTATTTTAAGACTTTTTTTAATAAAAATGGGAAGTAGGTTTCCTTTCAATAACAACATAATTTTCAATGTCATAAAATGAATGGTACTTTTTTCCACATGCACTTAAAATACAGGCGGTCCCCAGGTTACAGCTAAGATATGTTCTGAGAACATTTTTAGGTCAGGGCTGCTGTACGTAACTCAGATTCCTAATGAACAGTGTGTATACAGCAATAATAACAACAATCACTGTACTATAATGGCTCATGTGGTAACAATAATGTAATATTGTAATGATAATAATACCCCTGTATTGTAATAATAAGTTATAGAAACTATTGTGCTCTTTAATTCACACAAACAGAACATAAAAACAAACTCATACAAAAAATTTAGGAGAAATTTCAAAAAAGAGTATTAAAGGTTAACGTTTATCTCCAGTTGCATCAGCGTCTTGTGATTCTGTGTTCTTGTGTTTCTGCCAGCTGCTTCTCTATCTATCTGTGAGATGAGCCACAAGCGTAAAGACGCTGCACCAATGAACCGCTAACGCCAAGCAGATTTGTTTGCATGCACGGAAGACACTAGTTCTCGAATTATTAATTTAATAATTTAACTATAAATTATCCTTATGGGGAGCCTGGTGAGCCCATTTGTAAGTGCAGAACACCATAAGTCAGGTCGTCCCTAACCCAGGGACTGCCCATACGTATATCTTAGTAATTGACCAAAGACTCCTACAGCGGAAAGGAAAAGCAATACACACCCAGACACAAATGCATACACATATCCCACACACAGTCACATCCTTACACCCCTCGCTTTGTTGTAGGGTCAACTATTCTACTCTTCCCCATGCAACACTTTACAAATCCCACTTTTCTCTAAAATAAAATCTAAATCCTCATTTTGGCGCTCTACAAGGAACAAAATTATCGTTTGCTGACAAGCAGTAGCAGTTTTCTCAGGGCCTGGGGATACACGTCAAGCTAAATTATGGAAAAGCATTTAACAAGACAAAAAGGAGAGGCTGTTTTTCATGGCACTCAAAGACATTGAAGCTGTAAATGATGTTTGGGGGATTATGCTCCATGGCCCATTGTGCCTTCTTATCCGAAATGCTTACTTATCTTTGTGTATTTACCCTTTCACCATGAGGAAGATTGTACTACTCTGAAACAGCCTTTAAAAAAAAAAATAAAACAATTTTTAAATAAAATGCAGGGCTTGAGAGGGTAACAAAGAGCATTCTGATAACCCTCCTTGTTGTCAGATGGGGTCTCCAGAAGCAGGATGGGACGGAGGTGGAGACTGAACCGTTACACAGGGAGGCAAAGCCTAGGCTCCCTCAGCAGGGGGCTCTGGAGCTAGAACTGTCCCTGAGTATTGTCCCATAGTAAGTTTAAACGCCTGGGTGTTTCTACTTCTGCCCTATCAGCCACTAGACATGGGCTGCCCGAGTTGCCTGCCTCCGGGGAGAGGGGCCCTTGGGTAGGTGGCTCTTCTGCAGCTGCAGCAAGCCCAGGCCGCCAGCCCACTACAGCACCCCTAGTAGGCAGTGGGGGCCATGAGCCCATCCTGAAGGGGGGTCTGGGTGGGACATCTCTGTGTCCGTCACTTAATTTCACACAATTATACCACATGACAGCTCACATCTTGGTCAGATGAATACTTCAAACAAACCAGTGAGGATTACCATTCAAGCACCTCAGGGATTTTCAAAGAAGAAAGGCCCAAAGAAATGATCTAACCTCCTCATTTCAAAATGTAGAAAATGAAGATTAAACAGTTCATGTAGTTTGGATGAAGGTTGTAAGAGGGATCTGGAAATATCTGATGGGATATCGTGGGGAACAGTGTCGGGCTCCACAGTTAGTGCTACGCAAGCCGGCCTGAGGAAGGGAAGTTACAGAGCGCGAGGCCTGAACTTCCGCTGAGCATGGACTGAACATTTCAAGAGCCAGGATGACCCACTCATCAGTGCATCTCCAGTGCCCAGCTCAGCACTGGGTCCACAGCAGGGATGACAAAACACTCAAAAAAGAACTTTCACACAGGCTGTGAACAGATGAAATAGATGGCCTCAGAAGTACTTTCTCCCACACTGGCCTGTGCAGAAAACAGGGCTACTATTGACTGAAGTGGCTGTGAAGAGCTTCAAGTGTCAGGCAGGCAGGTCGCTGGACTACATGTTAGTTGACAACTCCCCCGTTTGGGAAATTCTATGACTCAAACTCCTGGGTCTCATATTTCCAGTCAGTGTTTTTCTTTATAAACTACCCACCTTAACAAAGCATGGAAAGAGATCACCTCCATTTTAAATCAAGGATGGTCAACCTAAAGCCTAAACCTAATTCAGCGTTCCTTCCACTATATTTGATTTCTTCTCAAAGAAGTAAAATGGCTACTGGAATCTTGCAAATATTTAGTCTTGTTGTTAAATTTGGTTTTAAGTAGGTCAGCTAGTAAAAAGATGCACTGTTGAAGAGTTGTTTCTTGAGATTAACTTGTACATGCAATACACCAATTATTGCAATAACACACAATGCCCAAACAGTAACATGGGCTTCATTGTGCTAAGAAAAATTGGTCCAGAAACAAAAGCTAGTTCTTTGTGATTATTATAAAAATTAGAAGGAATAAAAAGCTACTTCCAAGCCTTGTGATAATTTCTAAACCAAGAGATAACAAAAGGGAGGATTTTTCTAAATAACTATAGCTTACAAAATTAAGCAGAGAATCCTAGAGTTTGCAGAAAACTAAGAGAACGTAATTTAGTCTAACTCTATAAAGAAATGTATCAATATTATTCCATATTCCCCTCAGATTGTTAATCAGCACCTTCAGGAACTTTTTTGCCCTCACAGTTTTTCAAGGAAATCTGTTCCCTGTATGATAGCTACAGTTTTAGATTCAAGCAGATGAGTTAAATGCTTGTTTTGAAATTGGACAAGCTAGAAAATAATAACTAACAATTGGACAATACTTCAGATTTCACAAAACATTTCACATTAGAAATTTCATTTGAGTCCTTCAAAATCTAAAGAGAGGGATAGGTACTGTATCCTTTGATAGTGACTTGCCCAAGATACCCAATTATAAAGTCTTAGAATCAAAAATGTAGATCTCAGCCTTCTAAAGATCTGAGCACATACAAAGAGGTGGCATCCATTGAAAGAGGTAAATAAAGCTCCACTTGTCTTCTTGGCTTTAAACTTACTTTACTGAAAATTGCTTAGGAAACAATGCTGTTAGAAACAGTACACTAACTTATCTTCCCAAAGCACTTACTTAGTTCTTTTTGTGAAAATTTGAAAAGGATTTACATTTTGTAATGTGAACTGTCTAGGTACATTTATAATTTCATGTTGGTTCCAGTCATCTTATTCTATTTTACAATATTTTATTATTAATTCTTACAGTTGCACTTATGCATATGCAACAAAATTATAAAAATTAAATCTGAAGTTAACTTGATAATTATAATTTTTGACAATGATCCTTTTTGTTTCTTAAAATTGGCAGAAGTGTTTATAGTATGATAAATGAATGACAAAACATGTTAAAGAACTTTTCAGAATTGTAATTTTACAAAAACACTTTTTATGAATTAGACTTTAGAGCCAATTTCAAATTTACATAGACACATGCTCAAAAGCAAATAAATGATTTTTAAAGTGAAAGCTAGGATAAAAAGCATCTGACATCCCAGTGAATATAATGGGGTTGATTTAAACTGATTCCATGATAAATGGAACTTGACTCTTTGCTTTCACAATTTTTAAGGCAGCAGAGAAAGTGCTAGATAAATAACCTAAGGAAATTGTTGACAGGAAAGACTGTAAGGTTCCACAGAAAATCAACTCAGTATAACATAACCAATACACTTAGCTCCCTAAACTTTCTGCCTTCAACTGAGATATCCAATGGAGGGCCCAATCTTTTGACTGTTTAATTTGATTTGCCACATGTCCCATCAGACATAAAGGGAAAGTGGCCGTTGACTTCCCTCAAGCTAGTGCCACAGGGCATAGCAGAGGAGCAAAGGCTTTGGAGTCAGATCAGAATCCACATGTCAATTCCACTATTTAATAAATGCCGTCTCACCCACCAAACCAGGCCATCTCTGGATGCTGCCACTTCTAACCTGGCAACTGGGTAAGTGTCACATACGCTCAGTGAGGAAGGAAAAGTGCGCTGAGGTAAGGCGCTCCCTGCTCCCACATCTCAAGGTTAAGGGAGGAACATGCAGGGAGGACTGGCTGGGTTTAAACGTGCAAGGACATTCACCCAAATAACACTCAATCCAAATGTTTCCTATTTTCACTGTCGTGTGACCACCCAGGCTCTCTATCTACTTTGGCATTTTTAAGATTCCCTGGTTTTAAGCATTCTTTCTAGGGCGGGGCCTTGAAATAGAATTCAGTCCCCTTTGTGCCAAAAAAATAACACACACACAGACACAACATTCCACATTTCTCCTGAATCCAAAAGTTGCTTGGTCTGATTATGAGTTCTCTAGAGGAGAGTGCTCAAGAAGGATCTGCAAATATTCTGAAAGATGAATGATAAATTTCACTATAGTAAAGTCACGATGGAATAAAAGAATTGAAAGGGCAGTGGAGCAGGGGATTAGAACCTGAATAAACTGCAGTCACTGTGCTAAGTAAGGCCTTGCTTTGTTTCAAGTATATTTTCATTTTTGTGACTTCAGCATCAAGTGATTCCATTTTGGTTGCTATTTATCCTTTTTGTACCAATTTGCTAGCTAGTATTAAATGATTCAACATCTTTTGAGGTTTATTAGGTTTACAAGATTGTTTATGAGAACGAATTCCTAACTGCTAAATGTTGGCTCCCAGAAAATAATATGACAGAGTAAAAGCAAGAATGCTACACGAAGGCCTCAGACTGGATCATGGAACATTCGGAGTAAAAGGACTGATGTGTCTAATTCTAAACCAACAGCAAGAACAATAACAAAAAATTTTATTGCTTTCAAAGATGTTTTATGTTTTAATTACTGTTGTTGTATTTGCTGAAGCAGTAACTTATGCAACTTGGTAACTTAGAAAAAACAAACTGATAGAAATCTCAGGCTGGTAGCTTTTTTTTTTTTTCTTTAAAGAGACAAGGTATTGTTCTGTCACCCCAGCTGAGTACAGTGGTGTAAGCATAGCTCACTTTAACCTCAAACTCCCGGGATTAAGCAATCCTTCCACCTCAGCCTCCTAAGTAGCCAGGACTAAAAGGCACATGCCACCAGGCCAGGCTAATTTTTTAAATAAACTCCTGGGCTCAAGCAATCCTGCCTAGGCCTCCCAAAGTCCTGGGACTATAGGTATGAGCCACCGTGCCCAGCCCTGGTAGTTTTTACGTTATGATCACAAGACCAAACAATTACACAGAGAAATAATGAGGATACAATGGGAAGACTGCATGTACTGGCATGACCACATAGCACAGGTGAACAGAATACAAGGGAGAGTGCAGGAGTGGCAACACCCACTATCTGAGATCTCATTCTAATTATGCCTAAGGTAGCATTGCTCACAACATGAATTTTAAGGATGAGCACCACACACAAACTGTTGTCCTAAGTGTGACGTTACTAGCATCAAATTGCTCAGTATTGTACAGACATGACAAACTACCCTGGATAGCATCTTCTAAAAATATACTGCAGTCTGAGAACCACACTTATCTCTGAGGATACTCGAGCACCCCACACAGACCCATGGGGAACCCTACCCTCCTTCTTATAGACCCCAAAGACCAAATCTGCCCATTGTCTGGTCTTCCTAAATATTTTCCAGTTGCAATCTTCTCTATGTAGTTTCCCCAAATCAGGCACCCACACCCTTCATTTATACTGTGTTTTCTGTGCCAGGCACTGGGGAATATCAAAATGAATAAAAGAATCTGTCAGCCAGGAGCTCAGCTGAGGGAGGAAGAGGGGCATGTAAAAAGATAATTATAGTCAGGATGAGGCTGTGTGCTGAGAGAGACCAGGGCTCAATGACTGCAGACCCCACAGAGCCCAGGCTACGAAGGGAAGCAGCAGCTCCTTACGGTTTAGGCGTGGCAGGAGGAAAGAAGATAAACTAGAGGTCACAAAGCCTGATGTAAGCGGCAAAGCAGATGATGTAAATAATGGATGTGGGTGTGGAAGATGGGAACCAGACAAAAAGCAATGATGACATCAAATTCTGCTATCTTCTGCCCCAGGAGGAAACCCACAGCGACACTGATGAACACTTACTAACTTTACCCAACAAAGATATAAACAAAATCCCAAATATAAAGAGAGAAAGAACATCCTTCCCTGAAGGGTTTTACAATTAGAAGCCAGGTGGAGAAGTTCCCATGTGCCAGAATTGATTGACAGTTAAGCACAGAATGGGAGACAGATTCTCTAACAGTTCTGTCACCTCTCTCTAGCCAGTCAAGTACTTCAAAACCCAGGGATAATTCTGACCAGAGAACCGCTCTCCTCCTCAGAGCTGTGGATTCCAAAAAAGTGATACAGAACCGTCCTTCTCAAACTTTATCGTGCATTTGAGTCAACTAGGGATCTTGTTTAAACAGATACCGACTTGACAAGTTTGGGGGGCGGGGGCAAAGATTCTGCATTTCTAATAAGCTCCTAGGTGGTGCTGCTAGCACCTGGACCACATTTTGTTTTAAAGGCATTATCAATTTTTTATTCAAAGATCATGCACCTCAGACTAAACCCCCCTAAAATACATGTTCATATCTTTTCCTTGAAAACGTTCTTTTAAAAAAGTGACTTTAAAAAGAATAGGCTTGTTTCTTTGTGCCCTAAGCAAGTCCATGGAGACAGCTTTCATTAGATGACAGGGAGCGGTGATATAACGGGTGGGGATAGGGTTTTAAGTAGGACGTGGGCAAAATGAAATGAAAACATAATATGACGGAGGGGGTTGCTGATGCCACTGACTTCCTCCTACCTCCTCCTCCCTTTACCCATTTTCTAGTCTCTGCATGCCCACTGGGATCAGAGCTACTTTTATGACCTTAAGTGGAAGAATGTCATGTTTCAATTTAGGTCAGAGAGAGGGTACTTACTTTAAGAAACCACTTTCCTTTCCCTCACCCACAAACAAATGAAATTAGATTTTTAAAGCAAGTCCCTGGGAGAAAAAATTGCTGGGGAATCTTTCTAAGTGTTAGTTCCTGGATCACATTTTGAATGGTGAGGATATAATGGACCCTTTCCCTCCTGCTACCACATAGAGAATGGATGACAGGAACAGAGAGGATCAGCCAAACCAATAAATAGAACCCAAAAGGAGACAGCTGGAAGTGAGGCCAAAGCAGCACTGGAATTAGTCCACTGCTAGAATAGAAGGAATGGGAAACTGACATTTATTATCGATTTTGTACCAGGCATCCTCATACATGTATGTCAACTCTCACAAAACTTGGGAAGGATAGGTGTCACCTTTTACTGTCAGGACAGTTAAGGAGCTGTCCTGAAGTCATCAAGTGCACACATGGCACAGCCAGGATTCAAACCATGGTCTATCTGACTCAAAAGCCTATGTTTTCTCCTCTAAAACAGCTAAACCTCTGAAAAGCCAGACTCAGGACACAGCCAAACCTGAGGTAGGAATTTTAAAGAGAAGACATGAGAAGCTGCAGTCTTTCATTTCCACCATGAAATGCTACTTGGTAATTTACAAAAAAAAAATATGTAATTAACAGATTCTGTCCCAAAAGTCTAATGTACAGAGTAAACTTACATGGGCAAGGAAATACAGTAAAGCTCAAAAGTACACATGGATCTGCTTCCCAAAGGAGTCTTGTTCTTCAAGGCATATATTAAAACCAAAACTCCCCAGAGTCTAAATAAAGTGAACATCATAAGAGACCAGAAAAGATATATAGGAAAATTTTAAAGTGTCCAAGCATTCAGCTTTAATATTCAAAATGGAATTCTATTATTCCTGATTTTAGTCCATAGAACATCAAGAAAAACTGAACAAATACTAATTAACACCCTAATTCTAATGGATTAAAAAAATACAAGTATTTGGGATAAAGAGACAATACATCTCACAATGAGCTCACCAGCATCACCAGCTGGGACCAGTTAACCACATTTACCAAATAAGGCAAGTTTTTTCAATGCTTGAAATCTTTCTACAGTGAGCTCACTTCACTTCTCACTGGGTTTCTACAGTAATTGTAGAGGTCATCTCTTCAACTCAGAGTCAGTAAATCACCAGGCTCTCGAAGCAAACGTGGGCTGCAAGGTCTCTGGAGAGCCTTTAAGTTTGGCTTCAGATTATTCCTGACTGTATACAGACGAGAAAGACGTAAACGCAGCTCTAAATACAGAACAGTAAGAAGCTGTATTAAGCAAAACCTATTAATAAAGCCAGTGAGAGCTGTTTACTATTGTGAATAAAAAATGGCAGACCTTCCCTTATTTCTGCTCAATATATTTGTTCAGTTGCAAATATTCTACTTACTCTAGGGCTGAGTCTACACAAACAAATCCACGCTATTCAATAATTTGGGCAACCAAATGGGTCAACTTATCTGCATAATACCAAAGAAACAAAAGGATTTTTTCCACTTTTTAATTAGTGGCTTTTATATAGTGTAGAAATGGCACACACAGACAAAACAAAGATGAATCTATAATGAGATTTACCACATTCTTACTTAAAATAACATTGTTGGGAGGACGGTTGCCCACCATAGTCAGAAGTTCTGGTTGGGATTTGAAATCCAAATAAAAGCATGTGATTGTAAAGTGGTTTTTTTCTTGACTTTCTCTTAAATATTTAACACATCAACTGCCATGAGAGTTGTATTTAACTCACTCTAGTTTTGACCCTGGAGCCACGTGAAGCATGTATAAAATCTTCCTTGTTGATGTTCCTATTGTTAACAATTAATATTGACAATTCTAAAAAAGTGGATTAAATGAATAGAAGCCAATAAATTTCATTTTTCTATTTATGTTTACCTTTAAATTACACTCAAAGTTTTTACTCTATTTTTGTAATAAAACAGTGTGGCCCCAACGAAAAGTTTCTGAGTTTTTTTGTGTGGCAGTCAATGTGTTAAATACATTCCACTTCTAGATAAAAAGGATTCTTCATCCTTTGCTTCTAAATTGCTTGTGTGCCAAACCATAGCCCTAAACTGCTAATGTATATTTTGCTTCAAAGGTAAAAGATTTCCATGAAAATAAATACATTTGAAATGAAAAATTTTGGCATCTGTGTTACAAATATGACTTTCAGTCGCTAACCTGTTCAAGGTCAAACCCAAGTTTATCTTACTAAAAATTCTGTGATTTCCAATGTAGGAAGGCAAATCATCAAGCTCCCATTACTAAGTCCATGTCAGAGAGGTATATTGCAGAGGTGAAAACTGAAATGTTTCAGGCCTTAGACCAGGAATTAGCAAATTTTTATTGTAAGGGGTCAGATAGTAAATATCGTATGCTTTGTGGGCCACGTAATTGCCTACACAGTTACCCAGCTCTGCTGCTGCCGCAGGAAAGCAACCATAGCAAACACACAAACAAATGGGCAACACTGTGTTCCAATAAAACTGTATTTACAGACACTGAAATCTGATTTTCACAAAGTTTCCACTTGTCACAAAATATGACTCTTCTTTTAATTTTTTCAAGAATGTTTAAAAATGTAAAAATGATTCACAGTTCACGGGACGCACAAAAATAGACAAGGGGCTAGATTTGGCCTATAGTTCACCAACCCTTCCTTAATATATAAAAATTAACATCCCCACATCAGGATAGGAAACAAAGGTCACCCTTAACTCTGCAGGGTGGAAAACTCATCCTGAGGTAAAGGAGAAGAAAGCAATCTGGATCCTTTACAGAGATACTTGCTTTGGGCCGGCAAGTAAGAACTACTGAAGATACCACAGAAGATGGTGGAGTCACTCTCTCCCATGTCACACTTCCTTTGGGAACTTGGTAACCACGGAATTCATGGATGGGGAGATAAACTTGTCCTACCCAAACTGAAGGACAGAAATAAGTTTTAAAAAGAAAAGATGCGACAGGCTAGAGAACTATACTGACACAAAAAGGAAAGCATCACTGTCAGAAGCTGCTGAATGGAGGCAGAGGGTGGTAAAGGCGGTGCCCTAAGGAAACTGGAAGGCCAAGAAAGAGGACCAGCTATGAACTCCAGGAAAAGATGGGCCTCCATAGGTCTGTAATTCACTCGACGGTGTTCAGTACGAGCATACTTCAGCTTAAAGACCTTTGTGATCCGACACAGGTCTAACAGGTCCACATTTCCTTTCCTGCTAGTAGTGTGGTCTAGTTACCAAGCCTTGTATGTCTGGCAGGCAATGGAGAAATGATTGGATCACCTGATGGTAGATGAAATTTACCATTGCTATAGTTTCGATGTGGTTTGTCACTGCCAAAACTTGTATTAAAGTTTAATTGCCGGTGCAGCAGTGGGGCCTAATGACAGGTGTTTGGGTCATGGTGTTTGGGTCACTCTTGAACAGATTAATGCCATCTCTTGGGTGTGGGTGAGTTCTCATTTGTGGGAATGGATTATTTCCCAGAATAGCAGGGTGTTATAAAGTGAAGTCCCTTCTCCTGTTTGATCCCTTTTTGCACGTCCCTGTTCTCTCTTTGACCTTTGTGCCATGTTATAACATGACACAAAAGCCCTCACCAGAAGCCAGTGCCATGCCCCTGAACTTCCCAGGTCTCGGTTATTCTGTTACAGCAACACAAAAGAGACTGAGACAACCATGAACGTTGTAATGTAAATCCTGATGAATTATTGGCTGCTGGTGGTTTCTCAACTCCAGCTTTCACACTGGTCATAAACTGTCTTCATGAAACGCAGATTCAAGACTGGATGTCCTCATGAATACAGTGTCATGGTTGAGGCATATGCTTTAAAGCCAAACTGCCTGGGTTCAAGCCTTGCTCTGTTACTTACTGGCCATCTAATCCTAAGCAAATTGCATTACTCTTTCTGTGGCTCAGTTTAGTAATTAATAAGTATGAAAATAATAGGCCCTACCTCACAAAGTTATTGTAAATATTAACATATGTGAGCTGTGTAGAATATTGTCTGACATGTGATCAGTATCTATTACATCCTGATCATCATTATTATGATGATTATTAAAGGGAAAGCTTGGTGTGGTACAAAACTCTCCATCATTTGACCCCAGTTGGCCATTTCCTGCCTCTTTTCTCACTAATTCCACCTTTACCTTGCACTTGCATACACATGCTAAACTCTGGCCTGGTATTTATGCACAACATGGGTTACATGACACACCAGTGGGCAGTGCAATCAGTTTCATGGGTTACAAGCACCATTTGTTCTAATGAACTGAGTTAGGGTAGAATAGAATAGAAAATACCAGAATACATCCCATGTATAGTGATAGAAGCATATTAGCACATATTCTCACTAAATGTCAAATACATTTCTTAATGTGGTTCATTAAGGAAAAAAAAGGCTAAAAGCAGCAGCTCTTATCACACCAGTATATATCAAGCATCTAAGCCACATCACAAAGTTTTACAACACTGTCTCTTCTCTTCCAAGTCTTCTCTTTTGCCTGGGATTCTGTTTTCCATGTGGCTGATTGGAATATTTCTACCAGCCTTTGAATGGCACCTGCTGGATGGCAAAACCTCACAGGAGCCTTTGCCAGCCTCCTCTGGCTGGCCAGAGTGAATTGTTCCTCCCACTGTGCTTGAAAAACACAATGGGCATACTTCAGGTATGTAAATCACTGATGCCATTCCATCATAATTGTTTGTTTCTCTGGGCTTTCTTCTGCTATAGTGTGCGCTCCATTAGGGCAAGTGTCCGATATTATTTGTGCATCCCCAGGGCTGAGCAATGTGCCTGGTACAAAGCAGATCAACACCATCCTGCTGAATGTGCTTGTATCAGTGACTTAACATGAGATGGTAGCAAGCTAATCAAATTTCTAACGACTCAAAACTGGGAAAGGAGGATGGCAAGAAGAAGTATTGCATGATCAAAACTACATACCCAAATAATGGATCTCATTACTTTGGAATAAAGAAACTAAAACAGTAAGAAAAACAAAACAAAAACTCACCAAAAGTCTACTAGGCAATTATAAGATCAAAGAGCTGCAACCTAAGGGCTGCTGAGATTTTATTTTCATCTGAATAAACAATGTGACATGAACAATGAAAAGGTAAATAATTTTACTTGTCAATATCAATACACTACATGTTTTTGTTTTGTTTTGTAATGCTATAGTAACCAGACACTCTTGGGGGCTTCATTTCCAGTTTTGATTCCCAAATTCAACAATAACACTGAAAAATAGGAGCTGTTTACAGAGAACAAGAGTTTGCTAAATTGAAACAATATCATATTAAGAAGAATGGAACCTAACAGGGATGTTCAAGTAAATGCGAACACTTCCTGATGGATTTTGATCCTGTTAGCTTTGACATATGGGTGCTCACTATGTTTTGTTAGTTGACTAGACATGAAAATTTTATGTATTTCTGATGTAACAAAAAGTTTTAGTTAATTTTACCTAGGAAGCAGTCTGAGGTTCATGATTTTTAAATCTATAGAAGAATCCTAAATATTTATCTCACCGAATCACTAACACCCTCTTTCAAGGGCTCAGTTACTTCCATATATCTTATAAAGTTTTAATGTCAATTTGATACACTTAGAATGTAGGTGAGGACAACAGGAACAACCCAATGAAACACTGTTAAAATTCAAATGCTGGCATAATTTTTACAACAGCTCCAAAGAGTAGATTTTACTTTTTTTTTTTTTTTTTTAGAGAGAGTCTCACTTCGTCACCCTGGGTAGAGTGCAGTGGTATCATCATAGCTCACAGCAACCTCAAACTCCTGGGTTTAAGTGATCCTCCTGCCTCAGCCTCCCAAGTAGCTGGGACTACACGCACCTGCTAATTTTTCTTTCTTTCTTTTTTTTTTTCTGTAGAGATGGGGTCTCACTCTTGTTCAGGCTAGTCTCAAACTCCTGAGCTCAAGTGACCCTCCCGCCTCAGCCTCCCAGAGTGCTAGGATTACAAGGTGTAGAAATTAAAGTGTTCTATGAAAATGATTTGGAAAATACTTCATTTTTTCTCCTTTCCTAGATCACCCTAATAATGAACTCTGATATTTGTGTTTTCTCAACAAACCACCAACAATTACAGAATAAAATTAAACACAGGATGGCTTAACTCACTAACGGTTGTCACTTTATCAGAGCTCTGCAGTTAATGTCAAATAATGTATACTAAGAACCCACCTATTCCTGATGCTTGAAAAGTACTCCTGTTTGTATCTGTGATTTACTTTGAACTGTAATAAGTGTGAAATAGAATGTTTCCAATTCTATTGGGTTCTCATTTTTGAGTTTTTCGCAGAAGTCAATGGGAAGTCTCCTAAGTATTTTAGAATATTTCTAGCCATTTAAATTTGAAAAGAAATAACATATAGCTTCCAAACCACTTTAAGGACTATTGGAAAAGCAGTGACCCTGAACAAAGATGCTATAAGTAAAAATAGTAACGTGTACAGCTCAGTGCCAAACTAGGTATCATGAAATACATTTAGAAAAAATTCTCCTTTAGCAGATGCTTCTATAGCAGGGCAGCCAGGAAGTGGTGGTAAAGGAAAGAATGTATCTGCAAATAAAAACACCACATTTTAAACAAAGAAAACCACCTTGCTATATAGAGAAGATACAAAATTCACAGAGAAAATTTTTTCTGTGGAGATGTTCCAAGTGGAGCTTCTTAACTCCTCACTGTAGTCCCTGTTGAAATAGAGACCTAGAAAATGTTCACTAGTTACGTGGGGTTTCCCCCCCAACCAGATGTGGTAGAAGTAATTGGATTTGCAACAGAGAAGATTTCATGACAAGAAAACAAGGCTTGATTTCTCACTCAAGAGGGCTCACCACACAAGAATGAAAATAATCTTATTGTAGAGCAAGATTTCACTCTCAAGATCTCTCAGTATAGATTTCAACAGTAACATTAGTGAGGCTCCACTGTATTGCATAGTTAATTACTATTTATGTATGGCACTTGTAAATGGCATTATTTAAAAAAAAATTACATATGTGACCTAAAAACGTAGCATAAGGATCTTTTATAAAAATACAAATAGATTTGTGGGGAAGCTTAAAATGTTTCTTAAGTATTGGTCTTTAGGGCAACAACATAAGGAGTCATTAGAAGGAAAAACAGTGATAATTTTGTCTACAGTTTAAGTATAATCAGGTCATGAGAGCTTATTTTCCTGTCTAAGCAAATCGTAGCCACTTAATAAAGCTATAATAATCTATATAAGGATGTTTGTTTAGACAGACATTTAATATATGGTAATGTTATATACATACAACGATATATGTAAAATTTGAATTGAAAACTGTTCAGCAGAATGTCTTTTAGGTTATGTTCCTATCTAGAATTCTCACTGTATGGGAGGCTCTGCTTTTTTGATGACTAGCTAAAAAACACAACACCCTAGCATGTAGAGACACTGAATTGATACCTGTCAAATGCAGAGACAGCTACTGACCCATTATCTCCAAGGGATGTCATCTGGTTTGTTTTGGCAGTGGGGTCAGTCAAGGCTCATACCTCACAAGAATGTTCTTAAGATGGAGAAAACACATTATGAACTACAAAAAATGGGGGTGGAGTTACATTCTCATGAAGGGGGGCAAGTATGGTATAATGTCAAGATTATTGACGTAGGTACCGGAAGACTTGGATTCTAGTCCCAACTAGAGCACATGTTCACCTCTGGGCTGTTGGCAATACCACTTCATCTTTCTGGGTCTCAGGTCAGTTATCTGGAAAATGATGATACCTTCTACTTTGTATTAATAAGACTGCTCTACTTAATAGTTCTACATAAATTGTATAGTGCTATTAATTACAAGTAATGTGACCCTATGAACCACACTCTATCCATACCCAATAATTAACACAGATTTATCTCTGTCTATAAAACAAAATAAGGCAAACAAGCCTTTATACACGATGACAATCTCATTTTTACAGAGAGACTTTGGTTACACTGACAAAGTCTATAGTAGCAATAATCATTAGTACTTATTAAATAAAAGCAATGAACATTTTGGTACTTACTATGTGAAAGAAACTATGCTAAGCAAATTATAAGAAATGTCTGAATTAAGCTATTATATCAATCCTATGAAGACATTTATATTATTTTCTCAATTTTTCAGATGGGGAGACTAAGGTTTAGAAAAGGTAACTAGTTTGGTCAAATTCACACTGGTAAGTGCCAGATTTTGGTTTCAAGGTTGAACAATATAGAACTTGCAGTGAAATATTATAAGACATTATCTTGCTCACCAAATGAGCTCACTGGCCAATTTTCCTTCCTTAAGGAGAAAATAAATTAATATTTTTGGCACACCAAATATGCTGGTGCTATTAAACAACTCTATATGCTTTATCCCACTTCTGTTTGAAATCTGACTCCTCTTTACTAGTTAGATTACCTTAGTCCATTTGCTTAACTTCTCTTCCTTATCTATACAATGAGTTTAATAGTTTTCCTATCTAATATGCAGGATGTGAGGATTAAATGAATTTACAAGTAAAGTGCTTAGGGCAGTATTTGGCTAACTACTATGAAGGGTAACTATCATTATTGTGAAAAAAAAAAAAGATAACCAAATATCAAAAAAAAGTAATTCTGCAACTCTATGCACATAATAGGACCCACAGACAGAAGTTACAATAAAAGAAATTACAAGTACAGGCATACCTCGTTTTATCACACTTCACTTTATTACACTCCCAGATACTGCATTTTCTACAAATTGAAGGTTTGTGACAACCCTGTGCCAGAAAAGACTATCTGCACCATTTCCCCAACATGGGCTGACTTCAGGTCTCTGTGTCACATTTTGGCAATTCTTGTAGTATTTCAAACTTTTTCATTATTATTGTATCTGTTATGGTGATCTGTGATCAGTGATCTTTGATGTTACTATTGTAATTGTTTTTGGGGTACCACAAACCGCACCCACATAAGACAAAGAACTTAACTGATAAATGCTGCGTGTGTTCTATTTTACCAATTGACAATTACCCATCCCACTCCCTTCTCCCTGAGCCTCCCTATTGTCACAGACACAACAGTATTGAAATTAGGCCAATTAGTAACCCTACTGTGGCCTCTAAGTGTTCAAGTGAAAGAGTTACAGACACTTCACTCACTTTATATCAAAAGCTACAAATGAGTAAGCTTAGTGAGGTAGACATATCAAAAGCCAAGATAGGCCATTTGTGTAAATAGTTGGCCAAGCTGTGATTGCAAAAGAAAAGTTCCTGAAGGAAATGAAAATTGCCACTCCAGTGAACACATGAAATGGTAAGAAAGCAAAACAGCCTTGCTTTCCAGTCTCTGCTCCAGACCCTGCAGTCACCACAATGCTGATATTCAAGAAGAACCGGATTGCTATTTATGAACTTTTTTTTTTTTTTAAGAGATGGCGTCTCACTCTGTTGCCCAGGCTGGAGTGCAGTGGCGTGATCACAGTTCACTGCAGCCTCAAACTCCTGGACTCAAGCAATCCTCCCACCTCAGCCTCTGGAGTAGCTGGGACTATAGGCACAAGCCACCATACCCAGATGAGCTCCTTTTTAAGGAAGGAGTGATGGAGGACAAAAAGGATGTTCATATGCCCAAGCACCCAGAGCTGGCCAACAAGAATGTGCCCAACCTTCACATGGTGAAGGCCATACAGCCTCTTAGTTATTAGTACTATATAAAAAGCTACTGATTTTTGTATGTTGATTTTGTGTCTTGCAGCTTTGCTGAATTCGAGTAAAGCATTTGTAATCTTTCTAGATTCTCTAAGGCTATGGTCCCCAAGCCCTTGGCTGCAGCCTGGTACTGGTCCACGGCCTATTAGGAACCAGGCCACACATCACAGCTCCCCGACCCACCCCCATGCTCACCCCCATCCCATGGAAAAATTGTCTTCCATGAAACGTAGGAACCGGGCGCACAGCAGGAAGTGAGTGGCAGCCAAGGGACCAAAAGCTGCATCTGTATTTACAGCCTCTCCCCATCACTCACATCACCGCCTGAGCTCCACAACCCCCACACCTTGTCCATGGAAAAACTGTCTTCCATGAAACCAGTCCCTGGTGCCAAAAAGGTTGGGGACCACTGCTCTAAGACATTTATATACTGAGAAAACAAAATCAACAGTAATTGGTTTTCACATGCAAGAAATCTAAGGCTGTAATAGGAATTAACTGTGACAATTCTCCATAGTTATTATTTTGGATACTACATGAAAAAATAATTAAATGTGTAAGGCATGTTTTAAAATAATAAATATTTAGAGAACCAAACCATACTATGAACAAAACAAAGGCACCAAAATTATGAGTTTCCATTACAATCTTTGACATGAAATCAATATAAAGAAAATCAAGTTCTAGTTTAAAATGACTTACATTATATCGTTTATTTCTATTTTAAAACCACAGAAGGATATTCATATGATTTCTATCAAACTCTTTTGAAACAGTTTGAAAACCTGTGTCTTGAAAAACATTTCTCATAGAAATAAAAATGTATTTTTTAACTTTTATGGGCAGTATTTCTCAAGTCTCATCTCTAATGCAACAAATCAGTGTTAAGTGTCTACTCTGTGCTGGAACTGCAGGCACGAAGGGCAATTTCAAAATCAAGGAAAACATGTTAACTAGGCTTGATTCAAAGTGGGCAACTTTGGGCATATCTGAAACCCTTTATAATTAAGATATATTCACACTAAATCATTTATTTGCTAAAGGCAACAAAAATGGAATATGTCACAAAGGAGTATTCTAAACAGTAGCGTGGAGGAGTCAAAAGACTGCCAGTCTGAGGAACTGAGTTCTGGTCTTCACTGTGCCACCAACTCACTTCTCAGTTTGTCTCTACATGTGGAAAATGAGTTCTTGGCCTCCTTTAAGTTAGTTCCATCTCTTAACATATGTGATGCTCAGGTATGTATATATGTTTGTACACACACACATTTTCCCATAATGTCTTGTGTTTGGTTAGGAAGCTCTACCTATATTTTAGAGTCTGCCAGTCTATGCAGCAACAGGTACAGAAAGTGCAGATATGACTTAGAATTAATTCTCTCTGGGAACTAGGAGATTTCTAATACGGTCACAGAAATAGGCTTGTCAATTTATTCAAAAAGCATCCCCAAAAAGGTTATGATTCATCTCGCTATATATTAATACTAATCTAGATATAGTCATATGGTGGAAATTCTAGTTGACATCATTTGCTCTGAATACCTACTTTCCACTCATTTTCTATAACTTAAACTGGCTCTGTGTCAGGAGATGAACTAGAGACACCAAACATTCAATCCAACCCTCTGGCACATGTAACATGCCTGGCCTGCAATACAGTTCCACTCTGTATATACCATCAGACTAAGAACCTTTAAATAAATACATTCTTGACAACTGTTTACAGATAATTCTTTTAATCTGCAGCTATTCAAAAAAGCAGGACTCATCCCCTTCTGTCCTTCAGTTCAACAACCTCATCATTAATCTTTCCTAAGGCGGCTCACAGATGCACGGCGCTTCTTTCCCACACTGTAACTCGCTGAGGGCCTCACTTTCCACAGCAAAGTATCAGGTGTCTCAAAGCTCCATAAAACACACTACAAAGGAAATGTTTGTGGTCCATGGATTTTATCCACTTCAGTTAAATAGTATCATCTGGTTGTGAGGCAAGGGCCACTTTGACTCAGCGTTTTCCACTCTGCTTTTTTTCCTGTGTGGACCGAGCTAAAGAGGTCGCTGACTGCAGTGGAAGATTCTACACTTAATTGATATCCCTATCTTCCAGCTGGCTAATCAGCCCAAACACTCTCGTGGGAAATCTCCCCTGGAAGGACTGTGAAAAGCAGCAGTGTGCCTAGTGGAATTAACTTTATGTACCAATTAAGAAAATACTTAAGTAAACAGGGTGGTAAAGCAATAGAAAAAAATAAACATACCTTCAAGGATGTTTATGCTACAATAGCAAAAGAAAAGAAAATTGACCTCTACATGTATTTCAGAAGAGCATGCCTGGTTTTAATTCACTATTCACTTCACTAAGCAAGGATTACTTAGCAGCTTACAAACAATTTACTAGTAAGAGCATTGACAGATAAAATACACAGAATCACCACTGCTGAAAAACCAAGTGCACTAATATTTATGTTCAAGACTCTGGCGTCATTTAATCACAAGTTTAACCTCCCAGTGAGCAGGCAAAGCCATGGTGCTCTGCTGGGTGTTCTCAGTTGATTTGTCTAGCAATCGAGATGTTTACAAAACGAAATAAGATGGTTATTACTACTCATACCACTGCAACTATAGCTGACCTAAGCCTTCTGATAAGAATAATCAACGCACAAATGAAACTTAGTCTTTTGGGTGGGCCAGAAAATGTGCAATACCCTGTACTAGGGAACGAATTTTTCACAAAGCTCTCATTCAGTTTTATAGAAATATCATTAATGAAGTGAAATATTATAAGTTGAAGCTTTGAAGTATTAATAAAATGGCTTGATTTCAGCTCCACACATTGATTTCCTAGTTCTGTGTGGGTCACCTCAACATTTGCTTCCTTTGCAGGCAGGTGCAACCGCAGTATCCACCTCGCAGGTTGCTTGTGACCATTTAATTGGGTCACAGATGTTCAGTGTGAATCTCTGCCACATAAGCTCTCAATGAAGATCAGTTATGACTATTTTTTTAAAGATTCTCTTTCCTTGTGCTGGACACCATGTTCTTGTCATTTCTTCCTTCTTTTGTCCCCTTCTTCTCAGCCTCCTTTCCTGTCTTTCCACAGACACGAAATGTTGAGTGTTTTCAGCTTGTAAAGGTCCTGGGTCCTCTTGACTTCTCACTCTATTCTTTCTCAGAGGGATCTAATCTGCTCCTATGATTTTAATGAATGCCTAGGACACAATTCCCAAATGTATATTTCTAATTCAGATCTGAACATATACCTGTCAACTCAACATCTCCACTTAGATGTCTCAGAGGAACCTCAGATTCATTCACTATGACTAAAAACTCAACTCACCACCACTGCCAAACATAAATGTTGCCTATCTCAGTAAGTGGTCCAACAACCACCCGAGTGTGCAATCTGGAACCTCTCGTTCCTCACTTTCCAACATGTAACCAATTTCCTACTGTTTCCAGTAGAACACAAGTCTCACGCATCTCCTTGTCTCCACAGCCAAGCAAACTTCCCAGTCTAAAGCCACTATCCAACAGCCCTTAAACTGTTCTGCCACAGCCAGTCATGCCTCCTCCAATCTGGGCATGACATGCAGCTAGAGTGACACTGAAAAATACGATAGCACTCTCTTGCTTACAACTTTTCTATTGCCTATCAGTGCCCTTAGGGTAAGGAGTAAAAAATACTGTGAACTGTTTACAAAGCTGTGCACGTGGCCTCCGCCTCCAGGGTCCTCTGTACTCTACTAAAATGTCAGTCTCTTTCCACTGCCTTCAAGGCCTTTTATTCATAGCCATTCTGTTCCCTCTTCTTGAATATTTGAAAGGCTTTTTCGTTCCTGCCACTGAATACCCATTCCTAGCTATTTCTTTCGCATCTTTTAGGTCTCTATTTAACCAATACTTCCTGCAGATGCCTTTCCTGATTCTCTGGACAAAGTCAAGTCCATTAATTATACCCTTGCAAAGTGTCCTGCACATTTCTAATTACTTCGATGTCTTTTTTCCACAAAAGATAATCGGGACATAAGTGCAGGGATCATGTCTGTCTTGTTTACAGCTCTATCCCTTAGTCTTATCAAACACCATGCTTGCCACATGTGGGCCAAGCATGAGATTGATAAATATTTGCTGAATTAACTAACGCAAAATGGTTCTGATTTAGTCCTTCACTTGATAATTGCTCACAATTGGAGGAGAAATGCACATAAAACTCTAATTCAAGGCAGATTATGAAAACTTATTACAGGAAATAAGTACATGGACTACTCGATCTTATGAGAAGAAAAAAAGCAGTTCTGGAAGGAGAATGGATACAGGAGGGAAGGCTTCTTTCTCATGCTGGGAAATGAAGTAAACCATGGAGAGCTGACAAGACTTCAAAAAGCAAATGGTAAGAAATATTCCAGGGAGAGGGAAAAGTCTAGGCAAAGACAAAGTCAGGTATCTACAGAGACGGGTGAACTATGCCTAGTGGTGGTGAATACTGACATGTAGCAAGCGGCCAAGCTGTGGAAAGCTTTCATTATCAGGATTAAACTGTCAAGGAGAACCATGAAAAGGTTTTATCATTGGAAGAATGATACAATCAAAGATGGCAAAAATTTCTTGACAGATTAGAATGGAGGTGTGGAGACCAACCAGTAGGCTATTACAAACATTTCAGACAAAAGGCAAGGAGGAAAGGAGTAGAAATAATTCTGCAGTAGACTGGACAGCACTGCTGGAATGGGGAAAGGGTGTGTCGTTGACTACATGGAAAACCCAAACAGAGAAAGGACAGAGGAAGGACAGGAGAGATGATAAGTTCTATTTTGGAAACTCTAAATTTTATGAGCTTCCATGGTTAAAATATGGATCTAAGAAAAAGGATGCAAGCAAATTTCAGATGATCAGGCTCAGGGAAACTGCAATTGGTCCATAATCAATTAAAAATTAATACAAAGGCTTTGTGACAAACATGTCTAAAGTTTTTCAACAAACATATATTTTTATTAACAATGAAAAAACACAACAAATAAAAATTTTTTATATAATCACTGTCTGAATTTTCAGTATACCATGTGCCTAATTTTTATTTTATTTAGGAGTCAGGAACAAAGCATCTCATAATTTTACTGTAATGTCACCCTTTCTTCAAAATAGATAAATTCCTGCAATTGCTAGGAGGGGAGGAGCTCAGTTATAACATGCTATTTCTCAGTAGAAGAATAATATCTTTAAATGTTAAAAAGAATTCCAGTCTTTGTAATAGGCTCTGTGCAAAAAGCTTAAAGTGAGATACAGAATTTTTTAAAGGTCATTCTAATTTCAAAAACATTAACATCTGAAATTATGCCATCTTTAATTATCAGGAGAATATCTGAAGAATAAAATGTAACACTTACTTTTGCTGCACCTATCTGTTCTTTTCGGAATTTCTCAAGTGGCGCAATTAATACATCATTAGCGTTTTGAATCTGAAAATAAGATGCACATATATTAAATTCTGTATAATTTCATGCCAACAATATTGAAAAAAATATTGAATACAGACTGTTTTTGTTGTCTTGTTTGCTTCTATAAAATATCTTACATGTTGCGTAATATTTTTCTCTTCTGTAATTAAGCTGTTTTCTCACATTATTTCCCTTGATTCTAACAATAATGTGAATAATATGAAAACAAGTACTTATTTTGGTGAAATCTTAGTTTGAATATTTAAATCTCTTCTGCTAAGATTTAATTAAGAAACAGCATATTGGGCATTAAGTGTACAAATACCTTTAGTTATACTGGTTTAATGCAGCCAATTCAAGCATCATTTTAAAATTAAACCATATAAAAGCTCTTCCATTTTGCCACTAAAATGTTGGAATTCTACAGCTGCAAAATAAAATAAGGCTCATTTTTTTCCCTATTTAATTAGATTCTTCACACTTGGGATTTGCCTGAATGTTCCCATAATATTTCTAACCTGATTAAAATAGTACCTGATTTCATTTTAATGAAAACCTTTTTATCCCCAAACTCCAAATTGGTATTTACTTAAAATTTACAATGAATAAATCTTTTCATATTGATCTGTAAGAATATCATAAGTGCGGGGTGCAAATGCCAGGGATTGGGTGCAATGAGATGGAAATTTCTATAGATAACATTATGCTGAAAGGGAATCTTGATTAAAAACAACTTCTAGAAAGCATTAAAATAAAAAGGAGGCCCAGTCAACAAAATTTATAATTTGTTCTACCACTATGATAACTGAACATGATCTATTACATGTAATTAGCAAATACTACAATAAAGTAAAAAGCCTGTTTTTAACATATATTACCCGATTGTAAGATAGGTTAAAGGGTACATAGGAGTTCCTTGTACTATTCTTATGTAACTTTTAAGTTTGAAATTATACCAAAATATAAACATTTCAATAAAAGGGTTTCACTTTCACTTATTTTCATTAAACTAGTTTGTGTCTAGCCAAGTTTTACTTCTTAAATTCCATAATCAAAGCGCACAGAGTATGCACAAAAATAAGAATTTGAGTGTTGATGCCAGCTTCTAAGATCCTGTCAGTCTCCATCTGCAGAAAAATGAGATGACAGATCTTGAAAGGAGGACCTGAAATCCTGTGCTGGGAAAACATACAAAATAGATCAATACTCAAAATCTTTTCGAAGACATTGAGGGCCAACTGGAGATATCTCTGACATCCATCAGCTAATTCCCATTTGTGAGTTCAGACAGGCATGCCTCCAGATTCGCTGTGCAGGTGTCCTATTGGACAGAGATGATTGGAAATAGACATGAACTAGCTCACTTTTAATTCTCACTCTCTAAAACCTCTTTGCCCCCATGAAATCCCAAATATGTATATGTATATATGCGTGTGGGGGGGTGTAGACATACAGATATTCAGATTTTACAAAGGTACTAAAATAGCTGATTCAACCTTTAAAGCTAAGATTGCATAAGGGGAAAGATAGTATCATGAGCACTTTAGTGTAAATTGGAGTAATAGCAAATTAAAGGCTACCGTTTATTGAATGTTTTATTTTTGTTTGTTTGTTTGTTTTTGAGACAGAGTCTCACTCTGTTGCCTGGGTGAGTGCCGTGGTGTCAGCCTAGCTCACAGCAACCTCAAACTCCTAGACTCAAGCAATCCTCCTGCCTCAGCCTCCCAATTAGCTGGGACTACAGGCATGTGCCACCATGCCCAGCTAATTTTTTTCTATATATATTTTTAATTATCCATATAATTTCTTTCTATTTTTAGTAGAGACGGGGGTCTTGCTCTTGCTCAGGCTGGTCTCGAACTCCTGAGCTCAAATGATCCGCTCGCCTTGGCCTCCCAGAGTGCTAGAATTACAGGCGTGAGCCACCGCACCTGGCTTGAATGTTTACTTTATGTTGGAAACTGCAGTAAGTCCTTCACAAGCATGAGCTAATGTATTTAAAGTTAGTGAACTTAAACTGGGATATTTCTCAGGTGGTGAAAAACCCTAGCAATAATGAGACTGAACAAGGTGACGTGCAGTACAGTGCTTTATTACAGTACGTGCCTTTAAAAGTGAGAATACCTGGGCTTAAACCAGGTTCTGTGGCTTATGAGCTGTTATTTAACCATTCTGTGTATCAGCCGATCAACTACCTAACAACTTAGTTCTAAGGACTTAAGAGATAATGAACGTAAAACACTTAGCTCAGTGCCTTATATACAATAAGTGCTCAAAAATGATAGTTGTCAGTATTTCCAAATAATGTGATTATAAATCTCTATATTTATCTGCTTAATCCACCTCTATACCTGAATCCATTGTATTGCTTTTTTGGTTGTGGTGTTATATACACGCAATTATGAGAAGGCATTTTCCCATGAAAGTCTTGTAGATGGCCTCGGCTCTTTCATATCCACTCACTAGATATTTTTATATATATTAAATGTATGTGCCAATCACAGTGCTGAGATCTGTGGGAAAGGAAAAAACTTAAGGTATGCGATAAATCTTCCAGGAAGTTAAAGTCTATATGAGAAGAGAAAAATACGTCAATGTATTCATTCAACAATTTTAGTAAAATTGAAAGATGAAACTTGATTACACTGAGACTAGCTACATGATACACTATGCAGAAATCCTTATAAATAAATTAGGATTTTGACAACAAGACAGACCCATGAGAATTAGTCAAGGAAGTGTTTGGATGGTTGATGTTAATTGGATACAACAAAGGGAAAGAATATTCTAGAAAAAGGGAACACCATGAATAAAGGCAAGAGAGTAGAACTAAGCATGGCATGTGGGAAGAGGGAGTGTAGTACAGAAAAAGTATTTATTAAGTATTCATTAAGTGTCAATCATGATTGTGAGTGCACTGACCAAGTTACAGGCCTTCAATGAGCTTTTCTAAACTGGGAATAGTGAAATAAATGTGAAGTATGTCAGTGTCTGGCACATAGCAGGCCCCATAAAAGTACTGTATGTTGTTATTATCTAGTAAGAACATTATCTAACTGGAAAAGGGCGTATACATCATTACTAGTAGGAATCTCAACTGAAATAAGTAAGGGAAGGCTGGATTATACCCAAAATGTAGTCAAAGAAGCCCGGATATGGAATCGCTGCTGGCTTCTGAACAGAGGAATGATGTAAAAACTTTTTCTTAGATGTTAGTAATAGGTGAGATAGTTTTGAGACTGAAGAGATGGTGACAATATAGGCCAGCTAAATGGCTGGGAGAGGAACTCAAATCTGAACTGATAAGGGATGAGACCAGGTGCCTGCAGGTTGACAGATGGCTACCAGGGGACTTCAGGGACAGATCAACTAGAAAGAGGGAGCGGAATCAAAGGGGACACTAAGGTTTCTGCCTCAGATCCTGGAATTTTGGTACCATGTTCAGAACTGGGGTAAATGAGGTAGGGGGTAGGTTTGATAGAGAAGGAATAAAGACAATGAATTTTACTTTGGACCTAATTACATCTGATGCCATAGGAAGACTCAAAGGATTCTGTGGCAGAAAATCCCTCCTTCACAATGGTAGAAGTAATCAATATGAGTGAAATTTTTTAATTGGGAAAGAAAGGATTATGAAGGAATACGTAAACATATTCATTCAACAATTTTAGGAAAATTAAATGATGAAACTTGATTATACTGACGGGCTGATCTCATACACTAAGACCTTGGCATTCACACCGATATCTAACGGTTTAAATCTCTGCTAAAACCCTTCTGTGTGTGGCTGTTATATAAATATGACCTGGGAATAAAGCAAATGCCGGAGACAAGTATTGTTTCCTACCTCCATTTCGTCCATATTTTTTGGTTTATTTATCCTTGTTTTTGCATTTGCTCCATTTTTTCCCTCCTTCTCCCCTCCCCCACAATTCTCTTAACGTGAAACTGAAGGAATAAAAGAAGTGGCAAAGGTACCAAACAGAAAAATTGAGGAAAAGGGGTGAAAAATATCCAATAGGATGACAGAGATAAAAGTAGAAATGATTCGCTGAGTGTTTCCTATGTGTCAAATACTATGCCAAGGTCTTCAACAATATAGAGATTCAAGTCAATTTCATATGAGTAATGAAGCTGAACATCTCAAAATCATCTGGAATATATTAAGAACGTAAGTCTTAAAGTTAGACCCAGCTTCCTTTGAGTCTCAGCTTCAAAACTGATAACACGGTCTTCATCCCTATACCTCTTAAGGTTTTTATAAATATTAAAGGCAAAATAAATATATGTATTTTTAAATCACTAGCATAAATTTGCCATATGGCAGGCTTTCAATAAATGTTAGCTTCTTCAAAGAATTGAATGTCTACTCTATGTTCATAACTGTCCTAAGCAGTTGCCCTCCCAAATGATTTAAAATATAGTTACTCAAAGCTAAAAATTGGAATCCAAATTAATGTAACAGGATGGTACTTCTCCAGAGGAGAGGCCTAATAGTAGTAGATAACCATGAACCTAAATTTTTCCATAAACAAGTATAACATATGCATGATGTTACACCTGAACTACGATGCTACTTTTGTGGATAGTCAATGGCTGCTGTTCACAGTAATGTGAATTTAAATTCAAGAGATCGAAATGGAAATGCCAGCACTCAAAGGGCACTGAGTGGATTCACAACCTGATTTTTGCTGTTTTTGACCCTCATCTTTGTATATCCCCCAGGGACTGCATGGCTTTCATTCCTACAACACTGGTCAAGCATGTAGATGAAATTCTTCAGTTCTGAAGTAATCCAAGTGCAAAGTAAAGAAAGTGTTAAATTTTTGGTAGGATTAAAAGAGTGACTCTTGCTACTGCATAATGAAAAAAAAATGACATACAAAAGGGTAGAAAACCCTTATCTAAAACGTGAATTAGGGTGCAACTGTGGTGACAAACCTTGCGAAAGTTAAAAAACAAATCTAGAGAAATGCAATTTTGACTCCCATGAAACTCTGTCACCCTAGATTTACAAAACAGGCTTGAGGAAATTCATTCTAGAAGGGTAATACTAGGGGGAGAGAGGATGGCAGGGGGGCAGGGGGGCAGGGGACCAGGGGACGAGGGTCGGGGGGGGGGCGGGAATCAAGTCACACAGTTCAGGAGATTCAAGATCCTGTAATACTGTGGAATGTATGACTTTGCACGACATTACTAAGCTGCTTTAGGAAAAATACAAAAGTAATTTTAACACTCCCCCTCTAGATATTGATAATAGCTCAACTTCTGGAAAATGTCTTATTACAGTAATCAAGAAACTTATAATTCTTAGCTATTTCCTAAACCTTGGGTTTTAACAACTTATTTTTGTAGATAGCGGTCCATTTCACTTATTTTCAATAGAAGAGAAGCAAATCTGTTTGGTAATGCTTTACAATACCACATTTACCAGGTAGACACACTTTAACTGTGGGTAGGTTACATTAAGCCAGGCAATTAAGTTTCCTGTCACTTTTCTTTTGCTATTTCAAGTGGTTCTGATCAACAGCCACAAGGGAGTGCTCATAAATCACTCAAAAGTAATGTCTAAAAATGTTCTTATGTGGCTAGAAGAATGATTCTCCAAATACCTTTGTGTTTCTTTTTTTCCACATATACATGAATTATAATTTTCTATAGACCATGGATTTTCCAGTGCTATCCTATAGGAATTTTCAGTGCTAGCTTTTCACTGCTGGGAACCTTACCACACTTGTTCACTAAACAAAGTAGTAAAGGAATGAAAGAAATCTGAAAGGTAATTCTCCTTATGGTTACACTCCTAACACTTTCTCTTTCCTTTTCAGGATTTAGTTAAAATCTAGTGTTGTTGGTGCCAGTCACTGCTCATCACTAATTAATGAGTGTATGTCCCAGTATCCTGCCACTTAATAGCACCAAGGTGTAAGAAGAATTATGATTCTCTACCTCACACTTTCAAAGAAAACAAAAAGTTTTGAAGCAAAGATTTAATGATACTCTGCAGTACTATTTAAAGCGATTGCTTAAAGCTACAATAGACTATGCTATTTACAACAAGAAAACATTTTGGCTCATTGCCAAAAATAATTTCCTGCTGAGGTGCCAATATAGCCAATCTGCACCAAGTGGAAAGATCACAAAGGTATGTAATAATGAGTGAACTGGACATAATGCAATTTCCTGCTGAGGTGCCAATATAGCCAATCTGCACCAAGTGGAAAGATCACAAAGGTATGTAATAATGAGTGAACTGGACATAATGCAGAAGGTATCTACATAGTCTCCAATGCAAGAATGGATTATTTTCCCATTGGTATTTGCAACTAGGAAATCACATCAGAGTTCTAATTTGGGATTACAAGCAAGCGTCTCTCCTCTGCCTTCTCCCAAACCCTGTCCACTTCTTCCCACCTCAACTGCTTCTCAGAAGGAAGCTCTGGCAAGGAGTAGGGGATGGGGGTTAGCCTGGGGCTCACTCCCAGGTACTGGCCAATTTAACTCTCCACAGCTACAGAAAAGACAGTCTTTCTCTAGATCACTAAACCCAGAGTACTTCTAAAGTAGAATTCAAAGGCCAAAACGCACATGAGGTGCCGAGGACAGGCATACGAACAGGACATACATATAAAGAAGTAATCAGAAGTCAAAAACTAAATGCATTTTACTTTATGTCCTTTAATGTGAGCAAATTACTCTGAAAACACTTATCTAAAAAAAAAAAGTGCTATGTAAGGCTATCTGGATACTACAGTTATCCATTGAATTCCTACTTGAATGTCACTTGTTACTGCAGTATTTGATTGCTTTGATTCTACTTAACAAGGCACTGTTTCATTATAAACCCCACCCTATTGGACCTCCGCTGTTGAGATCCAACTCTCACTTGAATTTTACTTTCATCTTTCTCTATTTTCATCAGCAATAATATTGATTTATATTTTTTCTTAAAAAAAAAAAATAGGAAAAGAGGCCGGGTGCAGTGGCTCACGCCTGTAATCCTAGCACTCTGGGAGGCCGAGGCGGGTGGATCGCTCAAGGTCAGGAGTTCGAGACCAGGCTGAGCAAGAGTGAGACCCCGTCTCTACTAAAAATAGAAAGAAATTATCTGGCCAACTAAAAAACTACATATATAGAAAAAATTAGCTGGGCATGGTGGCGCATGCCTGTAGTCCCAGCTACTGGGGAGGCTGAGGCAGTAGGATCGCTTGAGCCCAGGAGTCTGAGGTTGCTGTGAGCTAGGCTGACGCCACGGCACTCACTCTAGCCCGGGCAACACAGCAAGACTCTGTCTCAAAAAAAAAAAAAAAAATAGGAAAAGAAATTTAAGTTTTTGGAGAATTGTGCTACATGAATCCCCTCTTCTTTTCCAGAAGATAAGTAGAGGCAGTACAGTCTCCAGGAGAGTGCTCTGATTTGTATCTAATTAATCCCTGGCCTATCAGGGGTGGGGAACCTTCTCATGTTGGAAGACTGCAATAATTTAGCTAAAATCAAATAAGGCTGCATTCAAAAAACTTCAATTAGATATACTTTAAAATGTACATTATTTTGTAAAAATCTAACTACTATGTACTTAGTAATTTCAAAAAATGAAAACTATTTGTTAAAGTTAACTAAACTTTTAATGACTTTGTTGTGTCTGCTTTTTGTTGGAACTCATTTGAATGTTTGGTTGCAGCATGGAGGTCTGCAATTTCAGTTGATCTTCTGGATTTATCAGTCATTTGTGATCTTAAAGGAGTCTTGATTTGAGTTAGGTAGAGAATGTAGATTTCGAGCAATAAGTGGTTGAAAAGCAAGACAGCATTTTTTGGGGATGTTGCTGAAGGTGTGGGTATTCTACTGCATTTTTCCATACTTCAATTGGATCTGTCTTAGCATCAAACAATAAAATGTCATCTACTGAGAGCTCAATCAATTCCATCTGTAGTTCTTTAGGTGATATCAACTAGGTGAGGCTGAAATGCTAACTTGAGTGTGATGTCATAATTCTCAAAGTCAGTGAACCTTTCATTGTAGTCTCCAATTAATAGGTCTATAACAGCTGTGTATGCTTCAAATAATTCACGTATGTCATCCTGCTCATCAATGACCTTTGCTACCTGGGAAAAATGTTCACCTGAAATTTCCTTTTGAAGAATAATTGTTTTGAAAAAAGATAGTTTTTGAAATGTTTGGATTTTTTGCCACATAGCATACATAGACAGTTTTACCTTGCAAAGAAATATTCAAGTTGTTTTGATTTGACATGAATCACACAGAAATACTGCATTCCTATAGAAATCTTCTTTCAATAATTCACATTGCTGATTCTGTTCTTCATCAAACTTAACTATGTTTTCTCACAGAGATAAAATTTTGGCTAATACCTGGTCCTTGCTATAGCCAAATCCACACTAAGCATCTCATCCTTCAACTTTAGCATGTTATGAAACTGATGATGCTGTGTTACATTTGCATGAATATGGTTAATAATACTTATATAACTTGTTGCAAAGTGTCACTTAAAATAGTAGCTTTAGCACAGAGATTTTGCTGATGCAAGATACAATGAAAAGAAATGAGAGCATCTGAATCTGTTATTACTTTATCTGTGCAATAAACCCTTCATGTTTTCCTGTCATTGAAGGTGCACTGTCTGTACATACACTCACTAAAGTTACCAAATTTGGTCTAACTTCACAACATTTATCTTGAAAATTGTTAAAGATATCTATTCCCTATGTTCTGTTTGCAAGAGTGCCCAAAGCAAATAACCCTTTGCAGCAAAGAAAATCTTTTGTTATGACCCAAATGAAGTATAAAACATACAAGTCAACAGCATCAGTTGATTCATCCAAAGCAACTGAATATTATATATTTTCCCTTTGAAGTATTGCATGAAGTTGTTCTGTTAAATTGAAGGCTAATTCATGCTGCAGATCAGCTGTGGTTCTCCTTGAAAGAGGCAGTTGTTTGTTACTTTGAAACATCATCAGGGTCCAAGCATCCTACAACTTTGACAATGCATTCTTTCAGTTTCTATATCACTGAATGGCTTCCCTTTCTTCCCCCAGTATATAAGCTACTTTATAAGTTGCTTCAGTGGCATTATTTCCAGGTCTTATTGGTGCTTGAAACAATTGTCTTTGCTCTTCTAATTTCTGCAATACAACCTTTTGTGCCTCTCTCCCTCCAATTTCAAACATGTGTGGTCCTTATGAGAGTTATAATGCTGATGAGCATTGAATTTCTTTAATGTTGATACTGCTGTATCACAAAGCAACTAAATCATCTTATCTTTAGCAGAAACAAGATAATATTGCAATTCCCAACCCTCATTAAAAAATCTGTTTTCTTCCTTAAGAGTTCTCTCGGTCTTCTTTGACATGATGGGCTGTTAAGCAGAATTAAAAAATACTGTTGAGCTGTGCAACTATGCACAAATTCCACTTCAGACAGAAACACAGTGAACCGTTGGCAAAAGCTGATGATACGCTAGTGTACCTGACCCCCCATAAACTCTTGCCAACCAGCCTCATGCAATAGTGGCACCAGACGGGAAAGCTAAAACTAAATCATGACTGTAGCAGCCAAAAGTTTAGCCCTTACAGCTTACTAATGTTCTAATTGTGCCATTATTATTATTTTGTTGAAACTTATTTTATTCTTTGGTATTTTAAATACATTTATTTTACAAATAAAATAAAAATATAAAAGATAGACAAAAATGTATTGACAAAAATAAAAGGATTTGTTGTGTAAAATTTGGATTCAGTCAAAAGGCTGCACTCAAGGTCCTAGAAGGCCACTCCTGGCCTATACCCTAATAACTATGTAATCTTGATCAAGTCACTCAAAGTCTTAGTTTCCTTTTCCTTTTCAGTACAATGAAGATGATAATAATATGCCTTTATCTCATAGCCTGTTTATAAAAAGTAAATTTTTTAGTTTATTTCCAATGATAAGAGTTTATTAATAAATATAAAGCAATCACTGCTTCCTATTAATTCTTTTGAGTAGGCCAACTGTAATGCATCTAGATATCACATTTTTAAATGACTTAGGAAACTGCTATAGGAGTTTTAGCATGAAATCTCAGCCGGGCGCGGTGACTCACGCCTGTAATCCTAGCACTCTGGGAGGCCGAGGCGGGTGGATCGCTCGAGGTCAGAAGTTCGAGACCAGCCTGAGCAAGAGTGAGACCCCGTCTCTACTAAAAATAGAAAGAAATTTTCTGGCCAACTAAAATATATATATAGAAAAAATTAGCCGGGCATGGTGGCACATGCCTGTAGTCCCAGCTACTGGGGAGGCTGAGGCAGTAAGATCACTTAAGCCCAGGAGTTTGAGGTGGCTGTGAGCTAGGCTGACGCCACAGCACTCACTCTAGCCCAGGCAACACAGTGAGACTCTGTCTCAAAAAAAAAAAAAAAAAAGACTGAAATCTCACCAGCACATACTTGATGTCAAAGCTTCTTAACTGTACAAGAGTGGTTAATAGGGCCAAATGGCAAGAAAGGTCTGCTTCTAGAGCTTATGAGCTTTGATTTATACTGCTGAGTTTAAGTCAAATTAAAGTTTACTATTTTTTAGTAGAAGTATCTATATCCATTAGGTGGAGGAATGGAAAACCATTCAACCAAGAAGGAATTGACCACTTTCACATAATCTAGCAGAGAAAATGAGGGAGGGGAGTAGATTGCAAAATTTCATATAATCCACTGGGATCTAATAATGTCATAACACTAGGTTGTACAAATAAAATGTTCTGAGTACTGAGTTATTTGAACCAGAAAGGTAAGTTATTTATTTTAGCTTTCTTATTGTTCTTAAACTACTTTTGCTTTATTCCTTTCCACCCAGCAATCTCTAATGGGAGGTTCAACTAAGAATATTTTCTAAACATTTAAGCACTGTGGAAACATTTTTAAACACCAGATATAACCATAACATACTGACTTCTCACAAACTTGGGTCTACTTATTGCCATCCTGATTACTACTTGTTCATTTATAACTCCATCACAATGGAAGCTAAAAAAAAAAAAAAAAAAAAAAAAAAATCAGAAAAAAACCCCTGCTTTTCAGGCTTTTCAGCTATAAATAACAAGACATGTGAAAGGTCAAATTAGAATTATCTTAAAAGCTACTTAAAATAATTATTTGAAATATCCTGCACATGCATTCAAATTTAACAAATACTTCTTTTTTGATTTTGACCAAAAGGTATGCATTTAGGAAAACGATTTTATAGACTTTTTAAAAGACTATATTAATTCAAAGATCACACAAGGAAGACATTTAAGTTACACCATTCAGAACCTGTGTTCTCAAAAGGAGATTTAAGAAATGGTGCACCCCTAGTTGATTCTCTTCAATAGGTTAATCAATTACTCCTGTATTTGACGATCTGCAGGGATACTGGTAACGTTCCTTTGGTCTATTTTCTAACTTTGCACATTTCAGGGTCTACTGAAATTTATTCCTCCAGAGACACTACTCTTACATTTCAGTGATGCTCCTATTTTTGTTGAACTACAGGAAATGGTGAAAAATGTTCCCATAACACAGCTGCCCCATGTCTATGGATACTCTCATGCTCATGAAAATATACCCTCTCCCACTCATCCACCTCAAAAATCCTAGACATTGTATACTGTAAAGTTGAGCTAATTGTGGCTTCAAAATTATTTATTTTTCCATGTTCTAACCTCTAACTATGAGGGAGGGACAAGTGGCTTTGTGCGAGTGGGCGAGAGGAGGGAGCTACAGCAAATCAATAATTTCTATAATTCACTGTTTATTCCCTTGCCCCTACCCTCCACCTTAATGGTACCTCTTCTTGCTGATACTGCTCCACCCTTTCTTGGTATTCACCACTAACAGTATCCTTGGACAGAGAAATTAAAATCATTCATCTGTTTTAAATTCTTCATTTGTGAATTTAAGCAAACTTCTGATAGTCTTTGCAAGTTTACAAAACCAAAGAAAACTCATTAAACAAATTCCCGGAGTCATAGTTATTTTACAGCAATTACATTTTACTAGCTGAATGTTAATGTATTTCAATCATAATTGTTCAGTATTTAGATAATGGCAGATTGTTAAAACTTTAAGAAAGATTGAAGATAACCCAATGTATATGTAATTTCTTACTTATTGCAATTGTCTATTAATGAGGAGAGAATGGGAGTAAAGAGGAGGATGGGGAGAGGAGGGAAAGAAGGAAGGAATTATGGAGGATAGATAAGCATATAAACAAAGCAGAGAATGACCTAACTAATGCAAGGGATAATTAAGAAATTAGACAGATAGGTTGGGGGCCAGTGGCGTGCCAGACAGGGTCATAGTGGCTCATGGAACCTTTATGCACATCTCTTCCCAACTTGCATTACATGAGCTTGTGTTGAAATCAGCCAAGGTGGGAGGATTTACACCATGAAAATCAGGAAGCACTACAAATCGTATTTCTCACACACACAAACACACATGCATGCATATGCACACACAGGCCTGAGTGCCAGTAGTTAATTTTTACCAGTGCACCACGGACTGGAGCCACACATGTATAGTTAAGAGTTGCTTAACAATGGAAATCCACTCTGCAAAATATACCATTAGGTGATTTCATCCTTGTATGAACATCGTAAGTGTCCAGACACAAACCTAGATGGTATAGCCTACTACACACCTAGGGTATGTGGTAAACCCTATGGCTCCTAGGCTACAAAATAGTAGGGCACATTACTTTACTAAATACTGTAGGCAATTTTAACATAATGGTTAAGTATTGATGTATCTAAATACGTCTACACATAGAAAAGGTACAGTGAAAATGCACTATAAAAAATAAAACATGATACACCTATGTAGGGCACTTACCACGACTGGAGCTTGTAGGACTGGAAGTTGCTCTGGCTGAGTCAGTAAGAGAGTAGTGAGTGAATGTGAAGGCCTAGGACATCACCGTACACTACTGTAGACTTTATAAATAAACACTGCACACTGTGGCTACACTATATTTAAAATTTTTTAATTCCTCAATAATAAATTAATCTTAACTTTCTGTAACTTTATAAATGTTTTAAGTTTTTTTAACTTTTGACTCTTTTGTAATAATACTAAGCTTAAAACACGAACACATTGTACAAAAATATTTCCTTTCTTTATATCCTTAATCTATATGCTTTTTTCCTATGTAAGTTTATTTTTTTATTTTTTACTTTTTAAGCTATTTTGTTAAAAATTAAGACACAAACACACACAGTATAGCCTAGGCCTACACAGGGTCAGGACTATCAACATCACTCCTTTCTACCTCCACATCTTGCCCCACTGGAAGGTCTTCAGGGACAGTAACACACATGGAGCTGTCACCTGCTATGGTTAACTTCTTTTTTTTTTAATAAGTGGAGTCCACTCTAAAATAATGATAAAAGGTATAGGACAGTAAATACATAAACCAGTAACATAGTGGTTTATCATCATATCAAGTATTATATACTACACATAATTGCATGTGCTATACTTTTATATGACTGACAGTGCAGGAGGACTGTTTGCACCAGCATTAGCACAAACACATGAGTAATGCATTGTGCTATGACATTAAGATGGCTAGGACATCACTAGGCTACAGGAATTTTTCAGTTCCATTATAACGTATGGGACCACAAGTCATATATGCAAGTCCACTGTTGAATAAAATGTCATTATGAGGTATATGATTGTATATGAAAGACAGGCAGCATGAATACTGCTGCTCTTGTTAGCAAGTAATGTTTATAGCCAACATTGTGTGATCATTCCCTCCGTGTCCAGGTTCAGCCTTAGAATCCTTCACAAGCCAGCACCATAGAAAACTGCTATCACTCAGATTTGTGAAGCTAAAACTGTTATCAGTGCTAGAGTAGAGGTTTGTTCCAGTGTTGCTATGGAGGCTCAGAAGCCCAAAAGCCTCGCTTGGGTAAAAGTTTAAGTGTAAAGAAGTATAAATGGACTTAATCTCTTGGGTATTGGGAAGGACATAGTAATTGGAAATGTTATAGGCTAACATGTTTAAGAGAGACGCTTTAATATTATAACTCGATAAAAAGGGATCTTGTATAGATAACACTCATTACTATTGTTTATAGTTTAATATAGGTGTCTTCCAAATACATATATAATGTGTAACAGCCACCTATAATAATGGTTCGGTCAAGGACAAACCACATAAACTACAGAGGTCCCATAAGATGATAATGGAGCTAAAAAATTCCTATCACCTAGTGATATCATAGTTGTCATGACATCATAGTACAAAGCATTACCTTTTCTATGTTTAAATATGTTTCAATACACAAGTGTACATAATGCATTACCACTGTGTTACACCTGTCTACAGTATTCAGTACTGTGTAAGTTTGTAGCCTAGAAGCCAACGGCTATATACCATATAGCCTAGAATGTGTAGTGGACTATACCATCTAGATTTGTATAAATATACTCTATGATGTTCACACAATGACAAAATAGTCTAATGACACATTTCTCAGAACATTAAGTAATGCATGACTACATGCATCTACCTGTACAGTCTTCCAGCCCTTCAAAGGTAAACATAATGGGATCGATATTTTAATAGTCATTGGCTAGTGAAGTTCCTTGCCATGATGGAGATTCAATATATAATTGTTAAACTCAAGCAAAACGTTAATTCTGATAGCCTTAATCAGTACCTGCAATAAATTACTAAAGCAAATACTGTCCCTCATAATATTACAGAGGATGGCAACCTACCTGTGGAAAACTAAATATTTCTGAAAATAAGAAAAGTATTTCCATTACATGTATTTTGACATATGCCATATAATACAGGTGGCAACCTCTATCTATACAGATAGCAATCTAACTGCCAGCTCATTGTTTTCATCTTTAAAAGACGATCAGTCACAGAAAAAAAATAACTGTTAATGTTCAATGACTTCTTTATAGTCACTCACGGTTCTTTACTTATAAATTGGTTTTCCATAAGAATACAACCTTGTACTGCAAGTTAAAGCCTCACAGAGGGCAGGCCATTATCACATGAATGGCCATAGTATATCCAAACAGAAAGACCAGTAACCCTGAAAACTTGATAGATATCACCTTCCAAATCCTTCCTACATTTTCTTCTTTGAAGTTGATTTCATTGCTATGCTGAACAGATGACTGGAAAAAGAAAAACACATGGCTTTGTTAAGTCTTTGGCTAGAAACCAGGAAAGGGGTTGGTGGCAAGAAGGGAGGAGAGTTATAGAGTAACAGGGGAAGATTAAAGGGGTGTTCCCATTAGGAAACTGGGGAAATGTATTCTAGAGCACACAGATAACAAGAATTATTGAGCTCTTACTATGGGGTCAGGGGGTTCTCCTTCTGTCTTTATAACAATGCTAGGAAGAAGGTAATATTATTATTCCCATTTTACAGATGAGAACACTGAGTCCCAAAGAGGCTAAATAGTTTTCCCAAGGTCACACACAGCTAGTAGGTATCAGAGCTAGGACTGGAACCCAGCCGGCCTGGCTTCCGAGTCCACACCCCTAACCACTCTATTATATGCTCCATGGCGCCTCCTCTCAGATGATAAAGAATATACCACAGGGCCAAAAATAAGTTTTACTCACAAATAAAGTTCTATTAAATGTGAGTATGGCTATCCAAAAATTTTAAAAAATTAAAAATGAAAACCAAAACAAGTACAGAGTTAAGAGTAATGATATTATATCTTATTTTCATATTTTCTAATTTCTAAACCTTGAAATGTAGATGTAGTGTTGTCTCTATTACAAATCTGAAAAATGATAGGTACCATCTGTTGCTTCCCCACACACAGTTTCACTACTGTGCTGATGCCGTACTTCTGTGTGTGATAAAAAGTCAACTTGCAAAGAACAATGATTGTTCTCGACTTATGAAATGCTTAGTTGCAATAATGTGAGTTAAGGATCAGCATGAGAACATTAGGAAGGGATCCCTATAATTATTAACTTAGAGTAGGAGCATTTCTCCCACATAATTCTACCCAATTACGGTTTGAGAAATGAGAAAAAAGGAGCATTCCTTCAGAAACGTAACCGTAGTCGTACTATCTTTTCCTAGCTCGCTTTCCCTGGAGCGACACTTACTTGAGATGTTTATGTCACATGCTATCTTGATATAAATAAACACAGGAAACATTGTAATTAGAACTTGTACGGTTAAGAAAAAACAGGACCAGAAGCTAATACACACATAAACAGTGTATCTTTTCTATAAACTACCCCCATAGTGTCTGCTTGGATGTGAACATTTTAAGGATCTCTGGGGGTTAGGTGAAAGAGAAAATAATCTTTTTAAATAAATAATTCCTTAATTGAATAAGCCAGGGAACTGAATCAGAGGGTTGTTAAAAGTAAAACCAGGAAAAATTAATTAAAAGAGAAAAACTTCACAGCTTTAACACAGAATTATAGAAGTCCATGAATACCCAAAAGTTATCTAAGTCCTACAATTTAGCAAACAAGAGATATGACTTATTTTGCAAAGATTTTCTTTTAAACTTTCCCAGGCATTGGAGCACAGGCTCTTAGTCATAGCTAAGAATTACTTCCCAAATAAGTTCCATATGTTATAACTCTCAGCCCTGGTCTTTTCCAAATCCAGATCTGGTCATAAACCATGGGCCAGTTTTCCACACTGTACAGCTGTCAAAAACCTTTCTTACCCAATGAACTAAAGAGCCTCATTCAGCCCTTTCTGTGAGGTCTTATATCATGTGAAATACGAGTGATATGTCAATACTAGAGAAATTCTCTTTACAACACATGACAAACAACATAAAAAAAAATACACTTTTCCTTATCTATGAAAAGTATGTCTCAGCAGAAAACACAATCATTTAATAAATCATTAACATCTGACCTCTTTGGTCTTACCCTCTGGCCATGGCTTGAATTACGTTCAGTGCACAGAACTGGCTACAAGGATGTTTAAGATTCTTCTCCAAAAAATGAAGCTTGGAAACTACTTTCCTTCCAGACAGGCTTAGACATTCAGATTCTCCTGCGTTCGTCATGATGCGCACACCTGAATAACGCAAAGCTATGCTATGGGACACCTAACTCATCCTACATAATTATGAAAAATTGCTCACTTTTTTTCCTCCTCAAAAATTAAGAGATACTTATTAGCAGAAAAGAAACGTCAGCTCCTCAGATGCCCAGTTCACACAAGCAGGAAGACTGTTGCTGGCTGTAAAACTTTCTTATCTCTATGTTAAGCAGGTCCCCAAACACAGACTCCTAATAACAAAATAATTGCCATCACTCCTACTGTCGACAATTACATCCTGTTTATTTGTGTAACTTTCTGCTTTTAATAATGTCCTAATGTATTCTAGTATTTGACTAAGGCACATTTTAATTAATTCATCTGAAAATATTGGATAGAAAAAAATGCATCGTTTTGGATAACCTGGGAATATAATAAAAACAAACTGCATGTTACAACCGCCAAAGGCAAAAAAGCTTTGCACACTAACAAAGACCTAGGCTAATGGTGTCGGTACACCTCATCCTGAAGTTTCCACCCCATCCCTGCTTTATATGGTGTCGTGACAGCATCTAGGTGTCTCTTCATGGCCTTTTGACCTAGATGAGCTTTCAAGAATTTGCTTTCAGAGTAAAAGGGGGAAAGACAGACTCAGCTAACTTACATTTATCTTACCTTTCAAGATAAGAGAAAATGCTACACTCTGTCAACGGGTCAACAAATGCATTTTCATGCTTCAGATATCAGGTGGAGTGAAGGCTTACAAATCTTGTCTCCAACCCAGACATTTCTGCTAAGCTCCTTATCTGTAAACTAAGTGTCCCACTCCCATCCGGCACCTCAAACACACACCCTCAAAACAGGTCCCAGACTTCTCCACTTTGATTTGTCTCCTCTCGGTGAATGGCACCAAGTTCAGCCAACTGCCTGACCATCCCATCCCAAACCAGGGCCTCTCCTTCATCTTCCAGGATCTCCCCACGGCCTCAGCATGCACCCCACACAACTCTCCAGGATTACAGCGATTACACGTCACTCAGCACCCAGTGTCACAACCCACTCATATTTAACTTTCCAACTGCCAGAATGGTGTCTAAAAAGGGGGAGGGCATGTTACTTCCCCGCTTTTATCACTGCTCCCCAACCTTCAGTATAAAAGCCCTTCCTTTCACCGAGTATCCAAAGGCCCTTAATGAAGGGGCCTCCCCTTACCTCCTAACAACCTTTTCTGCTGCCACTCCCACATGGGAAGTCTTCCCTTATAAAGCTTAGATCACCCTGCCCCTTCTCCGCATCCTCCCTTCCCTGGTTCACTTGCTCCCTGTCTGAATATCTCTTCCTCATCCGTTAATCCTCAGCCCAAGTGTCACCTTCCCAATGAGCCTTCCCTAATATCCCAGTTTAAGTCTCAAGGCCCCTCTTCATACTCCCACAGGATACTGATCACACCACTAGCACAGATGACAGGACTCTGCAGGGCACAATGCGCATGAGTCTGTCTTCCCGCCAGATTATTTTTGAGGAAATGCCTATGCCTCCAGCTTTCATTTTTTGTATTCCCCGGGGCCCAGGGCAGTATCTGTGGCGTATCATTACTGGCCAACAAACATTTCTTGATACAAGCCCATCGGCTGAGAAGTGGGGGTAGGGGAGGAGGTGACAGGAGTCAGAAGACAGGAAGGTAGAGAACGGAAAATGCCAACATCAAACTTACATGATAAGATGGGCAATGCCAGGCTTGACATTCATGCAAACCAAACATCATTTTCTTATTCATATACCAGTTTCATTCTCAAACAATAGTCTATTCACTCACATACTACTTGGGTGTGAGGGGTTCTGATGAACCACCGAGGAAGAAAAAACCTGGTATGTAAGATTCAGTATGAAGACTCCCTTTGTCTCTTTTGGAGGAAGGCAAGAGATTTTAATAGATAGCAAATGTAGACCACCTTCTACTCTGGCATACCAAGTTACAGGTTTTCATTACATATACAAACAAAAGGTTAACTACCTCATTAAATTTTCACTTCTACTTTTAAAAGGTGAATGGATGAGATAAACTTCTGGAACTTAGTCTGTTTCTTTATCAACTCTAGTTACCGTTTTGGAAACGAATGTGGAATAAGCACCAGGGAAATGATAGGGAGAATAGGCATGCTAAATGCTATTTGGCAAAATACCCTATCCCCAGATATTTATTAGGGATAAATAAGCAATGGCCTGCTGTCTTATCATTGGAAGAGGCCTTGCTACCCTGTGCCAAAAATTCAATTAGGCTTAAAAACAATCTTGGAAGAACGAGGGGTCAAAAACACAGCACTGTCGTCTTTGAGCTTACCTAGGGAACATACTATCTACATTACAAGGTACAAAATTACATTCCTGTGTGACATTTAGAGCACCTGGACAAAAAGGCAAAAATAAGGTCAAGCCTAGGTCATATTGTGACGTGGATAAAATTTGTTTTGAGAAACTTCTACCTTTTTAGCCAGGCAGGCTTTGTTTGGCCTTTAGTCAGACTACGTGCCACCCTCACCCCCAGCCCCACCCCCATCAGCACATTTCTCCCCCATTGTAGCCTCTCACCAAGGGCTATGCTCCCAGGGAACTGAAGTTTTAAATATTTCCAATCATTACCACATTCTTTGGCCCACCAATAAAATCTCATTACTTGCATGGTTTCTTTCATGAAGACCCTGCTCCATGCTTCCTAATGACTAGTAAATCTGATAATTTGTGCTGATTTACTGACAGGGCCTAATATGCTTCTTTTTTTTTTTTTCCCCCTGAGACAGTCTTACTCTGTTGCCGGGGCTAGAGTGCCAGTGCCGTGGCGTCAGCCTAGCTCACAGCAACCTCAAACTCCTGGGCTCAAGCAATCCCTCTACCTCAGCCTCCCAAGTAGCTGGGACTACAGGCATGCACCACCATGCCCGGCTAATTTTTTCTATATATTTTTAGTTGTCCAGCTAATTTCTTTCTATCTTTAGTAGAGACAGGGTCTCGCTCTTGCTCAGGCTGGTCTCGAACTCCTGAACTTGAGCGATCCTCCTGCCTCGGCCTCCCAGAGTGCTAGGATTATAGGCGTGAGCCACCTCACCCGGCCCCCTAATATGCTTCTTACGTTCTGGAAGCTAATTGCCCTGGGAACATGTAAGACAGGGTGATAATCAAATGATGAGACTTTCAGTGTCATGGATGGTACAATGAGAGAGAGAATTGGGTTGGTAAAAAAATAGTTGCCTGCTTTATCTACATGTACAGCAAAACTTGAATAGGTTCTTATCTGAACTAATGACAACTTTACTGTAGATCAAGTTCATAACAAGTTAACATGGTAATAATGCTTGCCTTCTCAGTTTACACAGAGATGATGGTGAAGGTAAGATCAATAGGTACATACTCAATAAAAGTTTATTGTCTCAACCAGAAGCAACAAATAGACTATTATTCTTCATAACCTTTCAGGTGAGAATTTAAAATTAATCACAAATAAAGTGATAGTAAACTGCAGCTAGATGCTTTTGGTTTAGTTTACAATACTTCAACCATTAGGCCATAATTCCTGAGTTAATACCTATAACTGAATAATTTCAAGGTAATATTTTTTGTGTAACAAATAAAAAGGACCTGCTCTCATGGAGCTTATATATTATGGTTCAGGAAGACGGTCACAAAAGCAAAAAAATAAACAGGATAATATCAGATCATGATAGGAGTCACAAAGAAAACAAGTTGATGGCAGCAGAGAACACTAAATTAAGTTGGGCAGTAAGCCAAGGCCTCAGTGAGGAGATGCCTTGGAACTGTGACATGAATTGTAAGAACTCCTCACTGCCCCCCCCAATCCCTACTCAAAGATCTAGAAGAAGGGTGTCAGGCAGAGAGAACAGCAAGTGCAAATGCCCTAAGACACGTTGATGGCAGGGAAAGAAGGCCAGCATGATGCAAACATAGTGAAGGCAATGGAAAATGGTCAGAGATGAAGGCAGGGTCCGGAGCATGGAAGGTCTTAAAAACTAAGGTATGAAATACAGATTTTTTTTAAAAAATCTTTTTTTTTTTTATTATTCTTATTTCAGCATATTGTGGAGGTACAAAAGTTTAGGTTACGTTTATTGCCCTTACCCCCCACTCCAGTCAGAGCCTCAAACGTGTCCATACCCTAGACAGTGTGCATTGCATTCATTATGTATGTATACACCCATCCCCTCCCCCACCCACATCTGCCTGCCAGACACCCGATCAATGTTATTCCTAAACGTGCTCTTAGGTGATGATCAGTGAAACCAATTTGATGGTGAGTACATGTGGTGCTCATTTTTCCATTCTTGGGAGACTTCACTAAGTAGAATGAGTTCCAACTCTTTCCAGGAAAATACAAGAGGTGCTATATCACCATTGTTTCTTATAGCTGAGTAGTACTCCATGGTATACATATACCACATTTTATTAATCCACTCATGTATTGATGGGCACTTGGGTTGTTTCCACATCTTCGCAATTGTGAATTTGAAATACAGATTTTATTCTATGTCAGTTATCACAAAAATGCAGGATGTGATAATGGCAAATGAATGCAAATTATATTCTAACTAGACTCCCACATTTTGTACTATATACCATTATTATTTATGAAAGCTTTGCACCTCTTGAGGTTTTCAAAGCCATTATCGCTACAAAGAAGAGTAAAATTCACTGAGAGTTGAAGGGAAGAGTTCTGCCCCTAAATTGAACTCAACTCCTGCACAAACCAAAAAGCAACAACAACAAAAAGGACTATGGAAAAACCCCTTTGGTATTAACTGCCAAGAACTTCCCATCAAATAAACCCAAATTAGTCATAGCTTTTATCTATGACTCTACACAGACAAGAGCCAACAAGATTAAAGCAACCTCTTTCTAGGGTGAAAGAATGGGATTTTTGTACCTGGATTAACCTGAGTGGTGCCCTACACTTATCACATTTGATGTCATCTAATTATAAAGTAAATATCTGTTTACACAGATGTATATAAGTCTTGATTTGTCAAGAGACTATATTTCATGGCAAACCTATAAATGGAATCCATTCTTCATGTGTCAAAGTTGTCCCTTCTCGAAGGAAGAAGACTGAAGCTCAAAGAAGATAAAACTACAATTATTTAATAGCAGATCCATCACTAATATATTACCTTGTAACTAGCTGAACTGAAATGAAAACAATGTCTTTCCTCACTCATTGATAGCCTATTAACAATCTGATACAGATTTCACAACTTTAAACACTCTTCTATATTATCAAGAATTAGGCGCCGGGCGCAGTGGCTCACGCCTGTAATCCTAGCACTCTGGGAGGCCAAGGCGGGTGGATTGTTCAAGGTCAGGAGTTCGAGACCAGCCTGAGCGAGACCCCGTCTCTACTAAAAATAGAAATGGAAAATTATCTGGACAACTAAAAATATAGATAGAAAAAATTAGCCGGGCATGGTGGCGCATGCCTGTAGTCCCAGCTACTGGGGAGGCTGAGGCAGTAGGATCCCTTAAGCCCAGGAGTTTGAGGTTGCTGTGAGCTAGGCTGATGCCACGGCACTCACTCTAGCCCGGGCAACAAAGTGAGACTCTGTCTCAAAAAAAAAAAAAAAAAAAAAGAATTAGGTACTTCATCAGAAATGGATAGCTTTATACAAATTCTACCACAAAAATATTAGAGTCCTAAAAGATGATGGCCTCAACTACATTGCTTTAAAACAAACCCTCCATCCTTTTTTTTAACCCTTCCAAGTGACAGCATATGGGGGGTGGGGGGCAGTGATCTTAGTGATCTTGGTCATATTTTCCCTTCTTGACATGTGCTAAAATCAATTTATATGATCGAAGAAGTTAAAAAAATTAGCATTAAATGCTGTTAGTTATTACTAGCATTATAAAGTTAGATAAGTCAGAATTATATACTTTACTCATTCAATACCAAGGCCTTTATATTACTAGTACTCAAAATTGGGAAGTCTTGAGCAGTCTCTCGAGCCACTTATGGGAGGAAATGCTCAAGGGACAGAGGAACATTTTCAGACTTAATCTCCCCTTTGAAAATCCCTGCAATAGAAAAATCACTGTTATTGATGAAAGTGTGGCAGGAACCTTCCATGAGCTAACACAAAGAAATAAGGAGAAACGCTTTGTGATTTTACGTTATAAAGGACACACTACCATTTTGTAGCAAATGCAGAAATCTTTATAGCTATTTTAAAAGATTATGGAGAGCATTTTTGATATGCACATTCGATTCTTTCTAAAGTTCTTTCCTTCTTTCTAACATTAGGTTACTTTCTTCATATGCCGTAGGTATTATATAATTTAAAGACTAGTTCATATTTTCACTTTTGATTTGAATTCTAGTCTACAAAGTAAAAACTAATGCCCCTGGGTCACATCACACATCTAAAAGGTGACAAGATGGTCTGGCATTATAGTCTCCTTCCAGGTGAAGTTTGGAAAATCATTCTAGCCCCTACTTAGCTCCTTGTATCTTAAGAATCACCAATTATTTGACATAAAACTGAATACACTGCCTAATTATCACTCTGTTGGTAATGGTTCACACAGTGGCCAACTCTGCCCTGGGGCAGTGATGCTTCTGCTCTGCACCCTCTCAGGACCTGACATTACTCTTTCCTTTTTCTTCACAGCAGATCCTGTGTCAAGGGTGTTTCTGCTTAGCTCGTGATTAGAAGTTACAGTATGTTTATTCCAATTAACTAGAGAATAACTTCAACACTACCACGTTCATAGTTACTCATACTCATCTTTTCTGGCCACAGAGAAAGTTCAGGCCATCATTTTTTATTAAGAAAAAGGACCAAGCCTTCCATTAATCATTAATCTGAAATATCATAAATTATTAATATCAATGAGACAGATCTAGGATTTCCAGATGCTGCTACATCTTAGGAGCACAAATATAAAAATGGCAAGCCAAGAGTTGTCAAGTCACTCTCTAATTCAATAAAAATAAGAATTGAGTTAGCATTCACTACCTGTTTATCACCTGGCTAGATACTAAGGGATGTGAGGCTACCATATTATAGCTGTGGGGGGGGGGGTGATATAAAGTATATATACTACAACATATAATACATGGAAATAGTATGTAATACATGGATGGCTCTTTCCTAAAAGGGGTTATAAGTTCATTGAAGGAACTATGGAAACGAAGAGAAATAGTTTCAACAGTGAAGGCTGGTGCAAGACTAAATGATAAAAAACAGGTAGGAATCAAGATGGCTTCCTAAAAATTGAGCTGGGCTGTCTACATTGTTCTTATCAATGACTGATAACGCCGCCTATCAATTGAGCTAAACCTCAGTGGAGAATTATATACTCTATAAACAGGCTAAATGTAAATTTTTTCAACACTATCATGTTCTAATTAGGCTCTTCAAGCATCTTACAAAGATGCTACAATAGAGTAAAATTAAACTTTAAATGGTTTTTAAAAAAAAAAAAATAAAGCAAAAGGAGAATAAAAATGGGAAGAGAAAAATGGTGAAGTGAAATGAATAAACAGAATTCATGCCTGAAGTCCTACAGGAGTACTAGGGATGTGCAAAAGCCTTGGCTCTAAAAATGTTAGCAGCAATGAGTAGCAGAGTACCAAAGCTCCATCCTTTGCCTTCACATGGCATGAACTAATGCTTAACCCCTAAGTAAAAAAATGACATGAAATCATAAAATGTTTTATCCATTGAGCACTATTTCTTTTTGTAAATGAGAGGCATGAAAAATATTCCTTGTTAGAATCATTGAGATATTCAACGTGACGGGTAAAAGATTGATGAGAAAAAGGATGTCTGCATATATTGTCTTCCCTCACAAACAACTTATTAATTCCAAAGAAGAGGTAAGCTCACAGTAGAGAAACCTGACAGATGCCATTTTAATCAAGTGAGCAAAGTTTACTAACAGTAATGAGAAAAGGTGACATCAGATGCCTTAATTCCTGCCCAAAATGCACAATTTGAATTTATTCACAAGCAAACATCAGACAAACCCAAACTGAGGAAGATTCTACAAAATAGCCAGTCTAAACTTTCCGAAGATGTCGATGTCATGAAAAATAAAGACTAAGGAACCATTCTAGATTTTCATGTTCAAAGCCAAGAAAAAAATTCTATAAAGGACATTATTGTGACTATGAGCAAAATTCGAAAATAAGTCTGTGTTAAAAGTGTTCTATCTGTGCTAAATTTCCTAATTTGGATAATTACACAGTAGTTACATAAGACAATGTCTCTCCCTTAGGAAATACACACTTAAATAATTATGGTTTAAAAAACAAAGCATGGTATTAGAAACTTATTCTCAAGAGAATGTGTTAAAGCAAATATGGCAAAATGGTGAAGAGTATATGAAAGTTCTTTGTGCTATTCTTAAAACTCTCCCATAAATGAAAATTATTTCAAAATAAAATGTAATTGTTTTAGTAAATGCTAACAAAAATATGAGAAACTTACAAACTTGAACACTCTTGTCCTCATGACTAAAGAATTATATCTGGATTTCCACAAGCCAAAAATACTTTGCTAGCATCAACTTTTTATTTATGATATGATTTATTTACCTCTAGATAATAGAAAATAGAAAGCCATCAATAACACTCAAGTTGGTTGTTCATAAGGGACAGGCTGAAAATCACAGTAAGGTGTTTTAAGTTACAGATATTATATGTTTAGGTCTTTTTAAAAAAATACATGTATATTGAGGTCTTTCATTTAGTTAAACAAACAAAAAAATCCTACATGTCTCAAATCACGTTTTAAATTTAAAAGAATAGCCTCACCACTCTGTGTAGCAAACAACATAAGCTTGGATACGCAAAAAGTTTTACAGAGTCACCATTTTATGACAGAGTTTATCTGTAATTTTAAGTTATTAGGAAAAGCAGAGGGAACAATGGAACATAAATTCCTACTAATTTAAACTTCATATTTTCCAGCTCTAGTTTACATTCCTCTTTTAACTCAGAGTTTTCCCAGTGTCATAAACATTGCATGGTCGATTTCAGACCCAGAAATTGACATTTAATCTAGCAAAAGGGCTGATTGTCCATGATGGAAAGTTTTGTGTTCTACCTTTAAAAGTTCTGCATAATGTAAAATCCTAACCTTCCTTCAGGAACCAATAACAGAGTTTAATCTACCATTTTGTACTATTTAAGTTAACATAAAATCCCATTAAGCACAGAAAACTAAAGGTTGATCTGTGAACATTTTAGGAAAAATAAGTGGATTATGAAATTAGAAGATTAAACTCTTAATAATTGCATGGTGTTGGGCAAGTCAATGAAAGTATCTAATGCTCAGTTTCTTCATCTATAAGAAGATGAGATTTGACTAACCAGTTTCTCATGAGAAATGACTTGTAACTCTTGTAATGAGTTACAACTAATGACTTGTAACTCTTTAACTATGCTCTTATCTCATATTTTTATCTTGGTTTTGATGAATTACCCAAAATCTCAAAAAAAGATTTCCTTGTTTGGCTGCCTTCATAATCATATTAACTAGATAATTACAGGAGTAGGGTCAGACTGGAAATCCGTGGTTACTCATGTGATAAGAAATATTCAAACACACTGATGAAATCCAAAGTCAGATTTATTCCTGGTAAATACCAGCTTAAACCAGGGAGGAAGACAATAGCAGGAAAAAGCAATTAGCAATTGCATCGTTGGGAATCTAACAATATATATAAATATGTGCCATATTATTTATAACCAAATGAAGACTAAATATTTAATTGACGGAAAAAAAGTACAGCTACAAGCACATGATTAAGATGAAAATGATCTAAATTGAACACCTTCTGAAATATTGCCTTTAAGGTATATACAATACCTACTATGCTTGAGATAGGTACTGCTACCATGAGTTTCCCAACAAACATCTTTAGTGTGTCTTTGAATCTTGTGTTCAGTTCAAATCTTTTATGAAATCAGCCTGGCCACAAAGAAAAAGTGATCTTAAGGAAAGTTACAATGCGAAGCAGTATTTAAGAATAAAAAGCACTACCAACCACAACAAAACTCATGCATGAGTATGCTGAGGTACAAAATCAAGGCCACCTTAGGTCTCAGGAACCAGGATCCTTTAGGGTTATATCAGGAGGTCACAATGTCCATGTATAATTGCAAGTAAAGGCAGTATATATGGAATATAAAATGGTGGAAATTCATCTAAATTCCTTTGGCACTCAGTGATAAATGCAATGCCAGAGGTCTCTTGGGAGATATTAACCTGGAATAACACACCATGGAAGAGGAAGGACCTCATAGGCTGGATTTCCTCACTTTTATATCCTAAGACCTTGGGGACACGGCTTTCCAATAAAACAGTACAAAATACGTAAAAATAAACATGAATCTTTACACTAATTGACACATTTCAGACTTTACATGACAATGTGCAATCTAATGTAAAATATTAGTTTATTCAGAAAAAGTGTTCTGTTTGTAAAACTGGGTGGATAAAGTCACCTCAACACAAACTTATAAATCTTTAGAAAGTTAAGAAAAAACAATGTTTCTAAACAGGAAGTCCCACTCAAGAATCTGAAATAATCACTTCAGTATATTGGACTCAGCACCACCAAAAAAAAAAAAAAAAAAACACTAAGAAGCTCCCGGCATAGAGGGCCCCACACCCTCAAGTCATCCTTCCCTATTACTTTGTTCATACCTCAGTCATAGCATTTATGGCCCTGTATTATAGTTTGTTTGGCTACAATTTGCCTGGATTCCTGCCTACTTCCTTATGCGGCCAATATAGTGCCTGCAGTACTAATGGGTGTGTGTCTTCATGTTGTGAGCTTAAACTTCTGATGCCCAGTCTTGTCTTAGTCTTTAGGATTTCAGTCCTGCTACATCTTTCCAACTTTGCTGTTTGCATTGCCTGGCTTGGCTGGTACCAAATGACAACTTGTGTTCTCCCAGGTTTGACTTCTGTAGCTATCTCACTGTATCAACGAAAGCTGCATCCTAGCTCAGACCCCAGGAACTTGCCCTGGACTTGACTTCTTTAGTGCAATTTATACTGTAAGGATCAAAAGAATATAAGCAGACTAAGTTTTGATCCATATAAAGGAAAATATTTTATGAATCAGAGATGATTATACAGTGGCTACAAGAGTTGACTATGGAATAGGCAGAGCTGGGTTCAAATGCAACTCCACTACTGGGTACCTGAGGAGCTTGTAATTAAACCCCTCTAAGTGTAAATCTTGCCAGCTATGGAATGGGAACACTAATCATCTTAATGAAAATGTATTTCACAGAGCTGTAAATAATGACTTGGGAGATTTACATGACATTATGTATGTAATGTATTAACAGTCCCTACCATATGGGAATCAATATGGGCACATACCTGGTCAACTATCAGAAACTGGATATGACATTTTATTTTCCAAACCTAAGATTTTATTATGAATCCTTGAAACATCATATGCAAGAAACTGTCAAGTTCCTAATGATATTTAATGGGATCTTTTAAAAAATTTTCCTACCTTGTTTTAAAACATATCCGCAAATTCATTAACACATCTCCCACCAAAAGGTGGAGCCCAATATCCCTCCTGTTGAATATGGGCCAGCCAAAGTGACTCATTTCTGCCATATATAAAGCAGTAGCAGTACACTGTGTGAGTTCAGGGGCCAGGTCAAAAAAGGTGGTACTGCTTCTGTCTGGCTTTCACTTGCAACATGAGCCTTGGAAGTCCTTATTCTACATGTAAGAAGGCTACCCTGAGGGACCATGCTGGAGAGATCATGGGGAGAAAGAAATGTGCAAAGAACCCAATGTCATCTTCCTATTGTTTGGGTGTTTCCAGCATCAACCAGGAGACCTGTGAATGAGCCTTCAGATGACTACAAGCCTTCAAGCCACCCTGGCTGACACCAAGTGAAACAGTGACGAGCTAGCCCATCTACACAAATTGCACAGTCATGAGCAAAATAAATGGTGTCATTTCAAGCCACTAACATTTGCGTTGATTTGTTACACAACACAACACTTCCTTATCCATTTCTTCTATAAAATACTGGACAGCACAGTTGTCAGACACTTAGTAGAACAAAGAAAGTAGCATTCTGTAATAAAGTATTAAAACTCCCTAAACCTGAGAACTTTTAGCAACAAGTTGGTCCTATTTATTTCAACCAGAATGTACACCTCAATTTCCATTCTAGATAACTTTATTTTCAATGTTGAACTTTACAGCAGAGATAAAAGATCAAGAGTCAAAATGAACTTTGGCAAGAACATTCAATATTCAGATGACTTGGGATGTGGCAATATGCAAAAACACAGTCAGATTTTTGTCAGCAGCCTGTATTTACAGGATATAAAACCCACATTCTAGTCAGCTGTGATGCCAAGCAGCACTTTTCCCTCCTGGTCCCCTTCCCACTTTCCCACTGGAAAAGGACTCCAGCCTGCTGCTCAGCAGCGCAGTTCAGAAGGTTTCCACGTCACATTTCAGAACCAATTACTTGGATACAAGTTCAGCCTTTTTTTTTTTTTTTTTTTTTTTGGCAAAAGGAATTTATTTCCCAACTAGTGTGCTTCCTTCCATTCCACATCCTGTGCCACTGCAGTGCCCGGGGGGGGGGGGGGGGGGGGGGGGGCCGGGGCACCACACCTGGTCGAGCTAACTCTTTTTCAAGATATGAATGACTAGGAGAGAGAGAATCTAACTAATAAGAGAATATAATCAATAACCTGTGAGAAATAATAAACTGAAGAGTTAGTTGCAATGCTCAGCAAGTTTGTCATTCTAGTAAACATACTCTTAACTGAACTTCCCAGTCAAAAGAGAATTCATGGCCTTCATATATGACAAGATCTTAAAAGATTGTGTCCACGTATCATGTTAGGAGGACTTTATTCAGATTTATGTTATCGGTGAGGAAGCTTTTAATGACAAGGAGTAGAAAACCCAATTCAAAGTGGTTTAAACAAAACAGAAATATATTGGTTCCCATAAACTGGAGAAATAGGGGTAGGAGAAGCTTCAGGTTTGGCTACTCCAGAAATTCAAAGATAGCCTCAAAGATCCAGGTTCTTTCAGTCTCTCTGCTCTCCTGCCCAGAATGTGGGCTTCCTCCCATGGCTCGCTGTAGGACAGCAGTCAGGAGAGTCCTTCCTTGTTCAGGTCCATCATAGTAAAGGAATGCCTTTCCCCACACAGTCAAACCCAAATCCTTGTCATTTGCCCAACTCTGCCAGCTAAGGTCATGTGTCTAACAGAGATGCCATGTGCTGAATGGCCTGGGTATGGGTTCACAAAGCCATCTCTGGCTAGAGGAGCCGGATTACCACGATGGATGTAGAGGCAGATGGGGCAATGCTCCAGGGCACACATGGCACTGCCAGAGGCCAACTTCGAAATCCACTAAAGTTCAAATTATTTACTAAGTGGCCTACTTTTGATCAATTAGAAAAAGGAATTCCTGTTTCTGATTGGATTTTGTTCCAATTCACCCTATGTCAGTTTTTATCTTAAAGTATGATTAGGGCACAGGAGGCACAGAATGCATTTTCCCATTGAAGTAATATATTTGCCATGTGCCCAAATTAGCTCTTGGCATATTTAAACCATTTATAGTAGAAGTATTTAATCTGGGAATGCATCTTTCCCTCCTTTCCCAGCGAATCAGAAAAAGTAGAAACCCATCTATAGACTATCGTGACCTGGCACCAAGATGGCAGAGACAAGGAATTCCCAAGCAACCCCCAGCAAGAGCAGCAAAAATAGTAATAACAAAATCTTCCGTAGTAGCAGCAGCACAGATGGCAGGAATGTAGGCTCCCCCGTACAAAGGCCATCTGTGCTTACAGGACACTGGTGAGTCACTTATAAAAGTGTTTTATCTGATATTTTCTTGACACTCCCCCCTCCCAAAAATCCTATTAACTAATTTTTTTTTTTAGTACAATGCTATAATGTCCTAATGATGTGGAGATGTGGATGATTCCTTTAAATCAATTCAGTTCTATGTTTTTGTTAATGAAGTTTCATTATTCTTATGCATTCTTCTTCAACAGTTTTGTTTCAGAAACTCAGAAATACTGTGACCTCACGATGATGTTTATGAAAACACTGACAACAGTAAACTGAGCTACCCCTTACAGGGTCCAGCCCCTGTTTAATCCTCCCAACAGCCGTGTGAGGTAGGTGTTACTGGCCTCAGTTCACACACATGGAAATTTAGGCTTCAGGCGCTTTGGTAATGTGCCCAAGTTCACATGATTAGAACACATTGGAAAAAGGATTCCCACAGCAGATATGAATCCAAAATCCAAGCACAGAAAATTCCAGCTAATGTAATTTGCAAACACTTTATTAAACCAGGTCAAGTTATCTTTTAAAAAGGTTTAAAACATGACCCATTTCCAATATTTCCCTTACCCCATACATTACTCATGGTATTTTGAGAAGGGAGAAAAAAATTATGTTCCAAGAAAAATGTTTCCCTCCACTTTCCTTTGGTTCTGAAATAGTAACCCGTGGTGCCCACCAAGGTTTCTGTGAACAGGATATTGACCTCACCAGAGCTGACAAATTGCCCTTCTGTACTCCATTTCCCAACAATGCCCGATGACAGGTCACTGTACAACATTATTATTATAGTTGGCACTAAACCAAGCAGATAATTGGTTCATTCTCTGTTCACCAAAAGCTGAAATTCTACCCAAGCAACCAACTGACAGGAATGTTGGCATCAGAGGTGAATTGAGACGTTATCCCCCAGATCAGGGGTTCTCAGACCTTAATGTGCATGAGAAACACCTGGGGGTCTTCTTAAAATGCAGGTTCTCCTTCAGTAGGTCTGCAGCAAGCCTGACATCCTGCATTTCTAACAAGCACTCAGGTGAGACTGACTCTGCCACTCCAAGAGCCTACACTTTCAGAAGCAATCACTGGGTTCCCAGGAGAACTCCCTGAGAACAAAGAAAGCGTGCCCTCTCCAAATTACAGCAGCAAACGGAACACTCCAATTACAGCCACAGGTTGCCAATATTAATCTTAAATGGCACAGTATCCTTTTCCAAATTGCTATGATCAGATTGGTGTTTTTACTTACTGCCTTTCTGAATTTGTTGCTGCCTCGTGGAGCGTGTTTTCCAAAGAGCATTCATTCAGTACATATAGTGCTGGTCAAGTTTGGGAAATGTATTCTTTTTGAGGAGACACATGCATATTTAAAATTGATATATACTCTAATACAAAAATAAAAGTTACTTAGCCAAAGGTTTCTCAAAGTAATTTGGCCATGGAATCTTCTAACTCTCTAGCTCTTGCTAAGATCCTATTAATACTGTTAATATTATTATCGTTCTATTGTCCTATATATATTTGGAGGAGACAAACATATTTGGAGAATCCAAAGTATACAGCTTAATTTATTTATTTATTTATTTTTAGAGACAGGGTCTTGCTCTGCCAGCCACGCTGGAGTGCAGTGGCCACATCATAGCTCATCGTAACCTTGAATTCCTAGGCTCAAGCAATCCCCCTGCTTCAACCTCCTGAGTATCTGAAACTATAGGGAGGTGCCACCATGCCTGGCTAATTGTTTTTTATTTTTTGTAGAGACAGCTTCTCGCTATGCTGTCTAGGCTGGTCTTAAACTCCTGGTCTCAAACGATCCTCCCGTCTCGGCCTCCCAAAGTGCTGAAATTACAGGCGTGACCCACCATGCCTTGCTAAAAGTATGCCACATTGATCAGATTTTTGCCCTAGCTAAAAGCTGCCAAAGTTTGAACTCTAGGATTTGGTCCTATCATCAAAATACTTGTATTATGAACATCTTATAAATCTATATTGTATAAATTTTGTTGAAAATAAACTTCAGAGTGAGGAAATAGCTGATCTGTTAATTTGATTTATAACCAAGATATACCTGTTAATAAGGAGATTTTAAAAACAATTTATAATAATCAACAATCAGACAACAAGGGAGCAAATAGTATACACTGTAAACAGTTAAAGGAATAATTAATTGTCAAAAAAATATCAAGATCAAAGCTTGTTAAATGTATGCACAACATAGGAAAGGGTCATTTATACTCCTGAACAACCTGATAGTCACTGGCCAAACTGGGGGCAGAGGGGGAGCCATCTGGGAGAAACTGTCTATGTCACAGTAGAAGGGGTAGTGGCCTTGAAGCTAAGATTCTTTCATGCCCTAGTGAGCACGACTAGAGCGGCCAACGTGTCCAGTTAAAATACGTCCCCAGCCCCTTTTGTAACTATGACTGGCCCTGTGATGGCAGATTTTACTTGGTGAGGTTCCTTGCAATGCTTTTTAAGAGGGATAAACTGACTTTTTCCCCCCAAGCCATCCTTCTTCCTCCTGCCTGAACATGGACCTGAAGCCGGGCAGTACAACTGCCATAAAGCAACCACTGCCTTGTGACAGGCATGAGAATTAGGGCCACATGCTAAGGGTAGCAGGAAAGGAAAGCAGAGGGGTCCGGGCTCCTGGACCCATCACCTCGGGCTTCCCACCTCCAGATTTCTCCTAGCAAGAGGTCAATAAACCCATTACTGATTCAAGCCACTGTTGGTTGGGTTTCCTGTTACTTGCAGCCAAACATGCTCCAAGTTACTTCACTTGCGGTAATATTTACTAGCTGTGCATCCTAGGCAGGAGACAACTGTTGAGCCTCACTTTACACATCTATAATATGGTGAGGAATATGTCAGCAAACCCAAATGAATAGAGTTAGAGTTAAAGAGTATACCTAAAAGTGCTGTTAAAAACCAACAGTAAAGCAGTAGCTTTCAATAGTTAATAGTAGGTGGGCCCCCTTCCCCTCCAAAGTTGTGCATGATGAATCTGAGAATTCTGCAGGCAGATCCAGGCAGCTTGACACCCGGCTAGAGCAGGCTTCCCAAAACCTATTCGTAACGGTGCTGGTAACTCGCTTACATTGGGACCACCACCAGGGTTCAGCACACGTCTGGGCGTATCTGGTGAACCGAACAGTTCTTTCACAGAAGCAAAACCAGAGACAATGAGGTATTCTCCGTGAACAAACAAGCCTCAGTCATCAGAGAACAGGGCTCAGTAGAGCCTGCGTAGCAGGAATTTCTCAAATCTGTCCCTGGCTCAAGCTGTGAGGGTCTGAAATAAATAAAGGTCTACGTAAAACCGGAAAAGCTCTTGCCCCAAACTTTGCAAAACACTGAGAAATTTAAAAAAAAAAAAAAAAATGGGAAAATCATTCTAGAGGGTGTAACACAAAGGGGAGAAAATTGTTACCCCATGCTTTGCCACTGATGACAAATCAGCATTGGTCAAGTGAAACCTTGGGGGGACTGAGACTGTCAAATAGAACAGGAGCCCTGAGCAGCAGGACTCCCGGAATGTTATGAGCCCTTGTCTTTTTCTTCCCATTGTCCCTCTGAATCTGCTCTGTGGGAGCCGTCCTTCACCAGCTCTCAGGCTGAGACTGTGGGCAGTCCCTGGGACTTTTGTGAACGCTTAGGAAGTGAAAAGCCTCTAAATCTCCTACCCACCCACACCCAGTGAGAACCTGTTTTGTAAAGCGTAGATTCTAGCTGCCTGCTTCTTTTCCACACACCTTTTTCCATTTTCTTCTTTCTAAAGATCACTGTGGAGTTCTTTGGAAAGTCCTTCTTGCCTGATACTTAACAAAGATGGACTCTTGTTCTCCAACCAGGGAGGCAGCTAGGACCAACTCTGTCTTATGGGCATTATTTTCACACATTCTTTAGAGACTCACTTCCCTACGGGGCCCCTCCGCTATGCCTTTCCTAATGTGGGCAGTGCCTCTCCTGACCCCTCAACTTCTCTACCAGCGGTATATACCCACAGCCTCTTACTGATGAGGTTCCCTACCCTCTTGGCATGATCTTTTTGGAAAATGATCCCAAATGTCATTTCCACCCCTGGGTTCCCAAATGGGTCCTTGGAATCCATGCACTTTCAACGTACCGTCAATTAGGAACGCTGCCACTCCCCAGAGGCTCTGCTGTCTGGTCCACGTGTCCCAGCCCACATCAGTATGAGTTGAGCACCAGACCACTGTGCCCTTGTAACTACAGGAAAATCCTACCCTGCTCTCTAAGCAGTTCCACTGAAGGCCCCATCATTGCACATATAGATGTAAACTCACAACAAACAGCACACAAAGGATCCTTCTCACAAAATCCTTTCTCCATGGCCATCCTTTTTTATTCATATTAAATATAAGAATGTAGCTTGATCTGATAACTCACTTCTTTCTGTATAGCTGCAGTCCCCAACCCCCTGGGGCCACTGACTCGTACTGGTCTATGGCCCCAAAGCTCTGCCGCTTCCCTCCCCACCCCCACCCCTAGTCCGTGGAAAAATTGCCTTCCATGAAACCGGTCCCTGGTGCCAAAAAGGTTGGGGACCACTGCTATATAGGGCACTAACGGCAATATTTTTCCCAGCTGAGCAGCAGAAAGAATTGCACATCCTGGAGAGACAGAGGTGACATCTGCAGGAAGGGTTTCTTGGGGAGGGTGAGACAGTCCCTGAGGAGTCCCCAAAACTATATGAGAACATGGACTTTGGTAGTCTAGAAATCTTGCAATCTAAAGACTAGGGCAGTAGGCCAATAAAGTATGAGCTACTACTGTTAATTTCATTAATAATCAAAGGCTGGTAAGGTCTAGATAAATTCAGTTTACCTAAATGCAATGGCAATAAATTGTCAATTACGTACATCAGTGAAGGACAAAAATTATTCAAAGTTATATCTTACTTGGTCTTGAAATGCATTAAGTGATTCAGTAATGATCAATTAATTTTCCAATGCTATTATCCCTAGGATGATATTAAGGTTAATTTGAATATCTAGACTATAAACCTCTAACGTGAGAGGTAGATGAGTAGGGAGGGAGCAAACCCATTCAGAAGCATCCAGAGTTGCAGAGTAGTCAGGCTAGGATTTAAAAATCAAACTACAGAAAGGCCACAAAATGGATAACATACACATTCAATACCATCTGATTCATGTGTTTCCCCAACAGGAAATTATAGGATGTATTCCACACTGAGCCACAAAAATATTTTCTTAAAATGCTTTGCCAGAAAATCATTAAAACCCTGGCATAAATGTTAGGTGGATTCCTTCAATGTCACACTCTTGAGAACAGGGAAGGGGAGGTGTGGGGAGGGAAGAGGAAGGAAAAAGAAAAAAACAGCATTTCACCAGCTAGAATAAACAAAATCCATCTACCACTAGGACTCATGAATCCTGGATGTAAGCTTCTAAGGTACAGATCAAAAACTCCAGTGAACTGAAACATCTGACAGCCATAGGATCTCAGCCACTGCATGGTTTTCCTCATCCTATTATGAGCAGAGCTCTCTAGTAATGCTGAGCGTTTCAAAATAAATAAATAAACACAAAAGACTATGTTTTCAAAAATAGCTGCCTAAATTGGAGCCACAAAACACATGCATATTGAATGTGGGTACATGCCCACACAAGCTGGACTTGTAAAGGCTGCAACGAAAGAATGAAAAACAGAAGAAGAAATCTGGGAGCGGCACTCTCAAACATGTTTAAGGAACATGCTGCATAACAGATACACTACAGCCTCATCTCATCCATACAGAAAGGACTGCACATGCAGCCAACAGTATTCGAGGAGAGAAAGCCTCGATTCATGTTTTCTCTACTCAAGATAACACAAGCCAGATGCCAAGATCCAAATATCCTTTACATATAAAATTAGGAATTAAAGGAATGGTAAAAATGCTTTTTGCAGTATACTGAAAGTTTTGTTGTTTTTCTTCGGATAAGTGATACAAACAACACTTTAATGCCATTACATTTAAAGGTTTCAGAGTTAACATTTTTCTATTACTAAGTGGGAAATTTTCAATCATCCTAGGAAGTCGAGTCACAGTTAACTCTTTATATTATTAAATGGGTATGCCCTCTTCTCATAAAGAACATTATCAGAAATAACACCCAACTGAATGAGAAACAAGATACAGTACGAGAAACAAACATAGAACATAACAGGAGCACAATATGATCACTTAAAGCCTGAAAGAGTTTGCACTACCTAATTATTAAATGAGAATGGGTAGTCTATGCCAGTTGATTAATTACACGTATTTCATTTTTCAGGAACTATTCTTAATTTTATTCATGAAAACAATGCTCCAAAATTTTTCTAACAAGCACTTCCACTACTATTACGTTTGGAGTTACAATGTTACTTCTTGCGATGAATGTACAATACCTCCCAATTCTATTAGCCATTTTCCTTTGTCCATTAGTTTATTTATACAAACATTCCCTAATAATTATTGAGCCCAGCAGTGCTATATGCTAAGGATTCTGAGACAAGTAACACAGCTTCAGGGAGCCTACAGCCTAGAACGGGAAACAAGGAATGACTGCAAAACAAGGCAAAATGTGTAGTAATAAAGATATAGGTTATTAAACACTTTTCATATGCCAAACTGCTTTCATAGACATAAGTTCACACTAACTTATGGAGAGGGAAATGATTAAAACCCCAATATTCAGAGAATGGACCCTAAGATTCAATCTGTCATCCATGATATACTCAGACTAATGGAAGCTCCTATATTCTTTTCACTACACTAAGCTGAATTTCCCAGCTCATGAAGATCTTGACAAAAAGTCACCATCATACACGCAACTAGTTATTGAACTCATGTGCTCCCAAGATCCGTATTCAGGACTCCAGCGTAGCAGCTAGTGCAATAATCTCTCTGCGCTGATCCTCTGAAATTTTAATGACTTTCTGTCCTTTCCTTCTCGTTTCTAAACTGTGTCTCTTAACCTTTCTTGTCATCCCCTTCTAATGGAAAGGACTTAAGTCATTAGCAGTCTATGAGTGAAAAACAGCGAGTGAGCGAAAAAACCTTAAAGTAAGCATCATTAAACTTTAACTTGGAAAAAAAAGTCAAGGGCAGACCACACAATATATGTAAGCATATGCAGAAAAGATGTGGCCACCTAGCTATTGAATACTAACGCTATGCTATCCCTGGAAGCTTCTCACAAACGTTCCTACAAGCTTCACTTCCAAAGGCTACAAAGCTCAGCCACCTCCCCCTGCCCTGACCGTGGGTGGGGATGTGTACGTGCACTGAGATACGCTTAGTCTATAAACGAACAAATACTGTCTTAATTACAACCTACTAATTCTAATAAACTAGTGGTTAAATTCATGGCTAAATTATACCCTTATTTTATTTCAGCAATGCTTTTACTTGATTGAAAATCTTTGATTTAGAATTTTACTTTCGAAGCCTCTGTCAAAATAGCACATTCTTCTCAATTATCCTTAATAATGACATGACCTTTAAATGTAGGTGTGGTTTTTGAAAAAAAAAAAAAAAATGATTGTTATTAGAGGTGATTCCCTGTTTTGACCAGTGATCTCATCATAAGACAAAATGCAGAGCTTCTCAAAGGAGGACATTAATTATAAGGACAAATAAATAATGGTTTGTATCTGATAACCTAATCTTGATATTTTATATTGACAGTCTGTAAGATTCATGAGTTAAGAGTTAATAAAACAGAGGCTTTTTCTAGTTAGAAAACTATCTCAGGCTTCACTGATTGTTGCTTAGTTCAAGAACTTGCAGAACACTCCAAAGAAAATATTCCCTCTAGTAACACTTGGATTAAATTGGTGATTTGGATGTTTTGGCCAATTAAGACACTAGGGAATTACAGGCCTCAACCAGATACAGCCTCTGTAATATAAAGCTGAACCATATGTGGTCTTAGTTTCTCAATCACATAAAATTGGTGGAGGGAGGCCAACTAAAGAAGAAAATCTATTGTCACACTGATTTCTACACTAATTCTAGTTACTAAGACAGCTCTGAGATATCCCTTTCCAGAGGCGGCTCTGGAGGAAGAGGTGGTCCACTATGGACTCAAGAGAAGCCTGAGGAAGAAAAGGTAGACTAAAAGAGACAACCTTGCAAGCTGTCTTTCACGGCAAGATCTTACGTAAATTTTATAGCAAAACCAACCAAATTAAATGAAGCAAACTGTGCTGCTAGACTTAAAAGGAATCTATTGATTTCTACTTCTTGCTTCATCAAGAAGATTCCAGTGTGAACCTATCAGCCAGATCTGGGCCTCTCAAGTTTCGTTCCCAAATTTAATTTGACCTAGTAACGTTTGCTGGGAAGAAAAATAGAGCTTTGAGACAATCTAGTACAGGGGGAAGGTCAACCAGACTGAAAGAGTTGGAAAACTGGTGGTCCTGTCACGGCCATTACTCCCACCAGCTGTGTGCCTGCCACCTGCCTGGTGCCAGCATCTTCTATCATGTGAGAGCACCGTGAACACCTCACCTCAAAAACCACCTTTAATCTTTTCACTTTTGGCTAAACAAGAAAATTCATAGGTTTTGTATTGTGGGCTGCTATACATGGATGACTGTGTTCATTCATTCTTGGAGGTAAGTGTCTGCCGCTACTAAATTATCTAAAGATTTCGTACCCTTTGGTCATAAGTAATTACTTCTGTGAACTGCAAAACTTTCTGCTCTGTTGGGAAAAAGAGTGGCAATCAGCCTGCACACACTGTAGAACGGGACCACACAGTCCACATGGGCATGGAGGAAAGCATTCTATCATGATATTAATAGACTTCTCAAAGCATCCGGAAGTCTTTCAGATTAAATTACTACAGTGTACAGTGTAGAAATAACTCTATCGTCCCTACCATGGCTGAGGAGATTGAAGGATGAAGAGTTTTCAGAAGGAGCTTTAGAAGTAAAATCCAATTTACTAATGTTTTCTACAAGAAAAGTGGTAGTACCCTGAGCAAGAGTGAGATCCTGTCTCTATAAGAAAAAAATCAGCCAGGCATGGTAGCACACACCTGTAGTCCCAGCTACTCAGGAGGCTGAGGCAGGAGGATGGCTTGAGCCCAGGAGCCGAGGTTGCAGTGAGCCATGATGACACCACTGCACTGTAGCCCCAGCAACAGAGCAAGACCCTGTCTCAAAAAAGAAAAACAACTGAATCATGTAAAATGACACTGAAATAAATAGTAATCCATTTTATTTATTACTATTATTAAAAGAGGCTAAAACTTGATATACCCACCACCACCACCCGCCCCTATAATCCACCATTAATGCAACATAAATTCATGTGGGTATTGATGATAGAAAAATTTTAATATTGAGAAATACTCAGCCATGAGAAATTAAGTTATTCTAAACATATACTCATTTCATTCTGAAATGAATCAAGGTTATGCTTGAGGAAATTCCAAATTGTATTCTAGAGCCTAATTATTAAAAATGTCTGTGCTCTAGACAAGCAGTGAAAAATCTAGCCTCAACTCAAAGAGTATCAAATGCCACTCTATAGAATTCTTGACCCTACTTAGCTGCTGGGGAAGGATTCCCTTCTATGCATATGGTGCAACACCGCCACACACACAGGTCCATGCTTTACCCATACATTTACCTGTAGTTCAAGGACAGTCATTTGGCTATTCACTTTCAGCAGCAGTACTCTATCTAAATGAAGAAATCAATGGAAAAGTACGATGCCTGCTCTGCAAATTATTTAAATCTCACGTCATTAGGAATAAGTCCATCATTTACCACTAAAGAAATGTGGTTTGGATTAAAGTAAAATAAGAATGAATACACAAACACATTGCTCAAGATGTTTCAGTTGTCATAATAAAGTATTGCTTCAAACCATATTGGAAGGAAAAGAAATGTAAATACAGTATATAGGAAAAGAATATTCAGTAGAAAAATAAGGTATGTAAACGATAACTAAGTTGAGTTAAAAGAAGGGAAGAAAAGGGAGGTAAGATATCTGCTGCTTTTTTGGTTTTCTTTTTCTTTTACGTTTTCTTTTTTTTTTTAGAGTAGGGGAGAAAGGGAGAGGTGAGGGGAGGAATGAAGGGAGGTAGCTTGCCCAGGCGTTCAAGCATGATTTCACAACCATATTTTACTCTTGTTGACATAACAATAGGATGTTTCTTTCTGCATTTGGAACAGGCTGCCAAAATCGGGCTCCTCCTCTGCCACCCGGCCCTGCCCCCAGCAACTTCGAAAGTTGATGATCTGGAAACTCACTTCCTTCTAAAGAAGGCAGAGGGCATTTCCAAACCATATATCAAAGAAGCCTAGCTCTGGACACACTTTCCATTTCTTCCCCTTGGCCACACTTTGAGAAGCCAAATCTCTTCACTGCTTATCAATCAATAAGCTCCCTGCTCACCTCAGGACTTTGGCTGGTAATGCTCCTCCACCTGAAAGGGCCTATAATCTACCTGCTTTTTCCAAATCAAAATCCTGTCCAGTCCTGGTCACCACAAGGGCTGATTACTTCAGTCCATACTCATCTCTCTCAACCTCCCTTTTACACGTACAGGGAGTTCATCATAATTCAGCAGGTCAGTGTTTTCTAAATGCTTCAAGTTTACATTAGGCTTTTGTATCTAGCTAGATTGTTAAGCCTCATTCCAAGCTAAATCAGACCTTTTTCCCACATCTCCCAAGACAGATAGAAAGGGAAGCACTTAATAAAAAAGAAAAGAGTCTGGGTGTGGTGGTTCATGCCTGTAATCCCAGCATTTTGGGAGGCCATGGCAGGAGGATCACTTAAGGTCAGGAGTTCAAGGCCAGCCTAGGCAACATAGTGAGACCCTGTCACTACAAACAATAAGGGAAAATTAAATGGGCATGGTGGTACGTGCCACACCTATAGTCCCAGCTACTTGGGAGGATGAGGAAGGAAGATGGCTTGATCCCAGGAGTTTGAGGATGCAGTGAGCTATGATCGCACTGTACTCCAGCCTGGGCAACAGAGCAAGACCTTGTCTATTAATATAAATATATACAAAGAAAAAACCAAACCCACACAAACACCTAACAATTATTTTTTTTTACACTTCTTTTCTCCTAAAACATAGCCAGTCCTTGCATTTGTTGCAAAGTATTCCTGGAAACCAGAAAAATGAACCTTATTTTTACACTGGACCTATATTGAAATTAACAGTTGCATTTATATTTAAAGACTGAAGATTGTGAAGCTGTAAACAACAATACATTACAAAGTAAAAAGATAACCACTCTAAGTCTCTATAGTTACTGAAAAAAGTCAAACTGTGCCTAAATCCCAAGTATTTGTCTATATAGACCTATAAATACACACACACACACACACACACACACACACACGGTCCCAATGTACTGTCATACAGCATGGATGGTAAAATAATACCACAATACTAATCTGCAATATCATAAATTTAACTTAGCACAAACTGATCCATGAACTGTAATAAACATCACTTAACAATGTTCTCCATCTTTTTAAAGAATGACTTGAGTTAAAGTTTCTTTAATCTTTTTAAAGCCTCTTTAAAACTTTCCAGGGAAATTTGAACAGATGCCTTCTTTTGCTCTCAGTAATTTTCCAAATGGCAGAAAAGAACACTCAAGAGTCTCTCAACTGATGAGAGCAATGTCCTCCAAATTTAGCAAATAGGCAAATACGGCCATGGCAGTCTCCAAACAATCTCAGAAATCATATGGTAACTTTGGTCAGTTGTTTTAGGCTTACCCTATCAGAACTCTCCCTGCTTCAGAACTACCCAATAACCTCAGTGGTAGCCCTGAAGTAGGAGTAAAAGTGGTGTCATTTAAAAAAATTAAGGGCTGGGCCTGGTGGTTCACACCTGTAATCTCAGCACTTTGGGAGGCCAAAGTGGAAGGATCACTTGAGGCCAGGAATTCAAGACCAGCCTGGGCAACGTAGAGAGACCAGTCTCTACAAAAAATAATTAGCTGGGCTTGGTGGCATGCACCTGTAATGCTAGCTACTCCAGAGGTTGAAGTGGGAGGATCACTTGAGCCCAGGAGTTCAAGGCTGCAGTGAGCTATGATGATGCCACTGCACTCCAGCCCAGAAAACAGATCCTATCTCAAATAAATAAATAAATAAATAAATAAATAAATAAATATTAAAAATTAAGATCTACTTATGAAATTACATAAAGGAAAATATAATCACACTCCTTTGGTAATTAGCAGGAATTGTCTAGGGACCACCTATGTGACTATGAAACTCAAGATTTTATTGTGGTTTTTAGTACCTTTTCATACTTCCTCTCACCAAAAACAGTATGGCAGTACTAGCAGGTTGGGATCCTGAACCAAAAATTATCAAATGAAAATTGGAGAAATCATATAGAAATTTCTAAAAATTAATATCCAAAATGAAATGGGAAATGCCACATATGGAAAAGCAATAATGTGCTACTAAACTCAAAGGGAGTATTCTTAAATCAAGAATTCCTGAGTATCAGGGAAAAGTACCTTACTAGCTTAAAAAAAAAAAAAAAATCAAGCCACTCATGTTCTCACCTTGATCCCCACCCCCTTCGTTATTTGGTATTTGGATACAAATTTAAACAGCTCCCTAGTGATTTTATTTTACTTAACAAATAATGATATAGCCCTTCTATAGCAGGCACTGTTCTAAGAGCTTTACAAATATTAGTTCAGTTAAGCCCATAATAATCTTACATTGGTACTGTTATCAACTTCACATTACTAATGGGGAAGATGAAGCACAGGAGTAAATGTTAAGTGATGTGCTCGAGGCCACACAGCTAATGAGAGGCAGATCCAAGATCCACTAATTTCATATTCTCTGCTCTTAATCACTACACTATGTGACCTCTCCTAAAACAGGCCAAGCCAAGCTCAACACATCCCCTCCCCTCCCCAGCACATCATCCCGTCCACATGCACTTACTTGGCCACCTACAAATCATGTCCACCCCCTCCACCTCCCCGACCCTGTACCCCCATACAATCAGTTATTGCTCCTGTCAAGTCTACTTCCGCTCCCCACGTGTTTAAACCTTTCTCTCTATCTCCACTTGTAGAGTTACCATTGAGGACCCATTATTTCTTCTCAGCATTAATAACAGCCGTGTAACTAACCCGACCTGCCTCTGGTCTTCTCCTATGAGCTGTTCTAAACATTACCAATAAAATCCATTCATTTAGTATACATTTATCCATCCAAGGTTCCTTGCTAAGTTTTGTGAATGCAAAAAGAAATCAAAGCCCTGCTGCTGAGGGAGTGACAATTCATCTCCACTATCTCTGATCATGGAACACAAAAGTACTCAAAGCCCTACTGCTTGCTGTGCCCAAACTCTTTACCGTGGCTTCTAAGTTTTCCATAGCATGGATGGATTTTTTCCCTCTACTCCTCTATACACACCTATTTTTTCCTACTAAAGTCACCCATGTTTTCATATCTCTGTAAGTTTGCTCATGTCTCCTTTTCTATCAGAGTGACATCTCTACCACCTCTATATAATCTGCTAACAGCCTACCCAAGTGTTGATGCTCAGCTTTCTTATATGTCCCCAATCAGACAACAGCTTCCCATAAACCAAAAAACCATAGCACTTTGAATCAGAAGGTATCAGTCTGCTTTACATTTTCCTGTTTACAAACAAGCTCTGATTTATATAAGCATATATAACTTTGTCCTTTTGGATGAACACATTCTCTGATACTCACCCCAGGAACAGCTAGCTCAGCTGAAGCCCTTTCTCCCCATACTTCACTTCCTTCACTTGGCATTTCCTCCCCTCCTCTCCCTGTCTCCCCTATCTGCTGTTGCTGGCATGTATCATTTCAGACCTGACAGCAGACCTATCTCCTCCACAAAGCCTTTCCAAATCCTTCCAGTGAGAAGTAATCCCTCCCTCGTCTGAACTCTCATAACACTTTGCCTGTGCGTCTCTTCTAGCTCCCATCACATCCTACATTACTGATGTTATTTATGTACACGTCCACCAATAACTCAGCACCTCGGGAGTACACACTTGTCTTATTCATTTCCCATCACAACTATCATAGCACAGGGGCTATCAGATGATAAGGACGATGGTGAAGAATGGGTCACCGGGTGGATTGTATTTACACATGCTGGTGCAGGCCAAGATGCTAACAAATTTAAAAAGGTGAACAAGATGACTTCAGAGGCAGTGGGATGGTAGGACCTGGCAGCAACACGTTAAAGGGTAGATCAGCAGGCATTCCGAGCCTCTTTCAAGCAACCTAATTCCCTTCTCCTGTGGTCCCGCCATGCTAGATCTGGCCTTAGACTACTGGAGCCAATATAAATTATTTGTAGCCTACAAAATTATTGCTTCACAAAAGCAATAAATGGGGAGAAATAAAAAGTTTTTGACCTGCCAAGCTGAAATTCTCATAACATACCTACAGACAGACCGTTAACCATATCAGTTTAGTTCCACAAACAACCAGAATCCTAAAGTCACTGAAGACCTCATGCAATGCTCTGTGGATTGCTAGGGATGAAGACGGCTGAAAAAGCAGTCTTCTGTGAGGTGGAGAGCTATGCTTCTGAATGCCTGCCTGAATGCCTCGATTTTCAGTTCTGCTATACATAAACATTAATAATAGGTAGGCCTCAATTTTTCCACCTGTAAAATTGAGATAATAGGACTTACCTTACGCGGTGGCTCTAAGAATTAAGCAAGAGTAGCATGTAAGGCACTCAGCACAGTGTCTGGCACACAGGATGAGGCTAAACAACATTCGTTATTATAGAAATGTGTAAAAACTATATTATTTGACTTTATGAAACTTATAATCAAGTTGGAGAAGATTATACTTGCACAAATACTTCATCTGAATTCAATTCAGCCTCCATTTCCTGAGCTTCAACTTATTATACGTAAAAAGACAAGGTTAGGTACTAAAGAGAAAGAAAAGAAGCCACCCTATCTTTTGAGAGCTTAAGTCTAGTAGATAAGACTAGCATGTACCCCCCATTAGCTATAATAAGCCAGAAATGGCTCCCCCGTCAATACACTACGCCAGTGGTCCTCAACTGGAGCTATGTGGCAATGTCTGGAGACACCATGGGCTGTCCCAACAGGGAGCAGCAGGGAGCAGTGGTTTGCTACTGGCATTTAGTGGGTAGACTACAACAATGCTGCTAAACATCCTACAATGCATGGGCCAGTCCTCCACAATAAGGAAGCATCTTGCTAAAATGTCAACAGTGCCAGGTCGCGAACCCCTGCTCCCCTCTAATTGCAAATGGACTGTACACTCTGGAATGCCAGTCCTCACATCCCCACCCACGGCCTGATTCACCTCTGATGAGACAGGCTTCCTGAGGCTTTACAGTCTGGAACTCTGCCCATTCCATGGTATCCAATGATTGTTTCTCTGATAGACTTATCTTCCTTTCATTTGAGGCTACCTTTCCACTTGTCACCACTTGTCCAATCAGGCCACAATCAGATCCCACGAAATTGCCTAAATTCCCAGTTTTACCATTCTCCACTGCAACTTGTCCCTTCCCCATCCAAGCTCTAGTTACAATAACAACCAGAGGTTAGCCATGGAAATAGCAAGCTATTCTCATTTTTATAGCCTGCTTTTCTGAGGCCAGTAGCAAAACCTTTTAAAACTTGCCTGAAAAGAATAAAAGGCAAAGGAAATTACTGTTACCTAACTGTTGCCAATTAAAATAATGAAGCTTCAAACGACTGAATTATCCAATGTATAAACACACTTTAGACTCTTGTTTCCACGATCATCATTCTTAATCATTTAATATCTTAAAATGCACAGTAAAAAAGGTTTTTTAATGTTTTGACAATATCTGCCCTACCACAAGGCATGCTCTTGCATCAGTGTCTATTGAAATAGTCAATGTTTCCTGTTGCTTTAAAAGACTTGCTGTTAACCCTGTGAATCCATGGATATAAAGCATATCTCTCTACCCACCCTAAACATGTCTAAAAGCAAACCTAAACCCTTAAGTTGTCACACCCATTGGGATAGCTACTATCAAAAACCATAAAATAAATATTAGTGAGGATGTGGAGAAATTGGAACACTTATACTCTGTTGGTGAGAATGTAAAACAGTGCAGCCACTATGGAAAACAATATGGCAGTCCCTCAAAAACTTAAAAATAGAATTACCACATGATCCAGCAATTCCACTTCTGGGTTGTATTCAGAATAATTGAAATCAAGGTCTCAAAGAAAGACATATTTGTATACCCATATGCATACAGCATTATTGACAATAGCTAAAAAAGGTGAAAGCAACCCAAGTGTCCATCCATGGATGAATGGATAAGCATAATATGGTGTATACATATGATGGAATATTAGCCTTAAAAGGGAAGGAAATTCTGACACATACTACAACATGGAGGAATCTTGAGAACATTATGCGAAGTGAAAAAAGCCAGTCACAAAAAGACAAATACTGTATAATTCTGTTTATATGAAGTAACTAGAATAGTCACTCATAGAAACAGAGAGTGGAATGGTGGTTGCCAGAGGTTGTGAGGAGGGGGAAATAGGAAATTGTTGTTTAATGGGTAGAGAGTTTGTTTTACAAGATGATAAAGTCCTGGAGATTGGTTGCACAATAATGTGAATATACCTAACACTACTGAACTGTACACCTAAAAATAGTTAAGATGGTAAATTAAAGGTTAAGTGTATTTTATTGCAATTAAAGAAAAGTAAAATTGTTAATATTTAATGTTACTTCTTGATACTCTCTTCTCGGAATCACTAACTCAAAATTCTCCACATATCTAAAGAGTAACATATCTACACATCTATCTGGGAACTAAGTTCAGAGCAACATATTCAACTTAGAATTTGTTTTTCAAAGAAAGATAAAAATTTTAAACAGAATAGAGTTTTAACGATACACATGACCAAAATGCCATGCCTGTAGACTAGTTCTCCTTCATAAATTTGCATTAAAAAATGTGATTGTGGAAGGCAGTCAAACTTACATAAATGACTATCAACAAGGGAATGACTGGGTAAATTATGATATACCCATATAATGAAAGGGTAGATGTACAGATGTGCAAGGATGTCTATGAAACAAAAATTGAATGGAAAAGTAAACTGCATACCCATTCATGCACCCCATGTCACTGTTCTAAGCACTTGGGACCAGGAAAGTAAAACAATTTTGGATCCTGCTCACATACAGTATGCAGTTTACTGGAGATCACCTACAACATAAGTATATGCTTACAATCAACAAGTTCCATGAAGGAAAAGTGGAACACCGTAAGGAGGAAAACTTGTTTTAGAGGGGTGCACGGGATACATCTACCATGGGCAGACTCACAACTTATGTAAACTGAGGCCTGAAGAATGAACAAGAGTAAGCCAGATGATGAGTGGAAGAAGGAACACCAAACAGGCTCTTAAGTGTCTGTAAGTACTAAGAAACAGATCTGGTAACAGTCCCAAATAATGAATGCACCCAAAGAGTTAGACTTAAAGGCCTCCCACCTTCTCATTTAGTGAGAGCCCTTTTTCTTCTAGCTATTTCCATTCCTCTTACCTATCAAAAGATGAAGTGACTTACATGTTGCTGACAGTCTTAACACAAATTGTTCATGAAAGAAGCACTTGTATTTTTGTCTTTTTCTTTCAAATATATAATATAGCAATATATACTTATTAAACGAATTCTCAGAAAGTGGATTGTGCTTTCTCAAAATTCCATTAATAAGATAGTACTATATTAAGTGGAAGTTTTATTAAGCCTCCTTATAAGAGCAAACCACTTCTGAGACTGGCCCAGAATTATTAATAACTATTAATAACTATTAATAACCATATGACGGACTTTGCAGTGACTGGTCTTTACCACTTCATTTACTCTCTCACTTCCTGCATAATCTCATCTGGCCTCAAAAGTGGATTAATAAATGCCATCTATACATCGATGATTTCCAAATTTGTTTTTCCAGCCCAGACCTCTCCCCTTATTCCTATTCAACACGTCCATGTGGCTGCCTAATACCTAACATGTGCAAAACAAAATTCCTGAGAACACCTACCACACCTCTCCCCCCTACAGTGCCTCCATCTCAGGAGCCCAGCAGAACAAAAACCTTAGATGAGTGGTTTTCAACTGGTCGACTTTGCCTCCCCCGGGGACAAAATGTCTGGAGACATTTTTGGTTGCCACAATTTAAGGAGAGGAAAGGAGCCTCGAGAGTACAGAGGCCTGGGATATTGTTAAACATCCTACGACGCACACAACAGACCTCCACAACAAAAACTTGTTTGGCCCAATTTGTCAAAAGCATTGGGGTGAAGAAACCCTGCCGATGACATGTCATTGCCTCCTCCTTTTTCTCTCACAATCCATATTTGATCAATCAGCAATTCCTATTGATACTATCTATAAAATAAGTCCACAATCTGATCACTTTCCACCACGTCCACTACTTTCATCCTGGTGCGAATCATCATTGTCTCTTAACTTATGAACTAACTAAAACAGCCTCCTCCTAAAGGGATAGTATCCAGCCTTGTCTTCCATAGTGTATATAACAGTCAGAGTAATCCTTTAAATTTCTAAAAATTAGTTCATGTTACTCCCCTGCTGAAAGATCCTTCCACACAGCAAAAGTCTAAGTCCTCACAAGGCCTAAATGCCCCACATATTCTTCACATTCCCCCACCCCACCCACCACACTTCATCTCTTTCCACTTTCCCATTTGCTCCTGTGCTTTAGCCACATGGGCCTCTTTGCTGCTCTCCAAACACCTCAAGCACGCTCCAGCCTCAGCATCTTTGCACTTGCTGTTGAGCTGCTTGAGCAACTTGAAAAGTATTTCCACCAGAGATCTGTACAAGACTGCTCTCTTATTTGTCAGTTCTCTCCTTACATGACACTCATTCACTGAGGCCTTCTCTATCAGACACTAAAACATACCTATGCCTTCTCCACCACCTATCCTCTTTTATCTTCCTTTTTCCAGGCACATATCACCATCTCATAATATTTTTTTTACTGTCTTATTTGTTATGTCTGTCTCTGCCAACTCGAAGGCAGAAACTCTTTTTGCCCAGAGCAGTAGTCTCAGTTCTTGGAGCAACACCAAACTCAGAGGAAGATATTAATAATAAATATTTGTTGAAAATAAATGATTGCTATCCTTTCCAACTATTTCAACATAGAAAATCCCATAAGTTTCTGTGTTTTGTAAATAAAAATGAAAATATGCTATGGTCCACCATCTGCTTTGCTGTAAAGTTCCCCAGATCCTACAGCTGGTAGCTTGTATCTTTCAGCAAAAGATACAAGTAGAACCTGGCTGAACCTATCAATTATGGGTTCCCTGTATGGAGGCTTATTCATTCACAAGAAACTAGAGAAATCAGATAGCTCCTGGGAATGGTTATTTTTCAAATACAAGTTCCATAAATGAGGTGGTGAACTTGGAGCTAATCCCTGACAATACCCAGCAGAAAATAGAGTCACAGAAGACAATCAAAATCAAAGACATTAAAGCAGAAGCAGCAGGTATCGCCTACTCCATGAACTCCCAAATTCCAATCATGCACATACCACTTCTATGATTTTGGTCATATCCATGGCCTACATTTTTCCTTACAAATTGATTCACTTCTTTTTACTAAGCATCCTACAAAGCAGCAATTTCCATTAAATCCAGAGTTGTTCTTTGTCCAATACACACTGAAATAAATATGGAACCACTAAATTTTAAAATGTTCATTCATATAAGACTTAATAACTAACACATTTCTGGTGGTTTCCATTTTACACTTTGGGAAATCCTGAACACTCCTCATTTATAAAAAAAAGAAAACAAAGTCCCAAGGAGCTTAATGCTTTACTGGATGTCAACAATTAATTGGAATCTAGACTTTTCCAATTTTCTGTTCTGGTTTCCTGCTGACTCTGGGAAATACATTTTTATTTTATTTGCATCACTTACATAGTATTCTGTTACATGTGGTGAACAGAAATAATGCTGTGGGTAAAACATAAAGTGAATAAAATTAAGTCTCAGATTGTTGGGGATATTTTGTTTTGCCATCGGAAACCTCAACAGAAATAAAGTAACTACTATTTAGAGCACTTTTCTGCCACCGAGGTAGTTAGATGTGGTTGTCCAAATGAGGAGTACATCAGTTTTCAAACAATAGTGTTGCTGTCGTTGAAAATATCTGAAAGATCCAAAGGTTTTAGAAGACTGGAATGTGACAAAGGTCTTCACAGGGTGACCACATTTTCCAAATGAAAAAAGGAAATATGCTAGACTTTAGAATCAGCCTGAGGTTTACCACTACACTAGAAAAAAGTTAATCGAAATTGCTATCATTTAGATTATTACAGTAAATTATCCTATAGTCTAATATAGTTGGGGAAAAAATGTTGGTTAAAATTATTTTTTTAACTGACTGTATTGGTTTTCTATTTATTCAGTTCCCCTTTACTATCTTTAAAAAAAAAAAATGTTAACTTCACACATGAAAGTCCTGCACGTTCTTTTGATTAGTTATTCTTGTGTATTTTTTTGTCACATTTTTCCAGTCTGTACAGAAATATAATTAATTTATATCTATCAACCTGGCTTAACCTCTCTTATTTATTTCTAATAATTTGTCCACAGATTTTGGGGGATTTCCTATGTGGAAAAATCACATCAAAAAATGACAGTTTTCTTTCATTCTAAGTCTTAGATTTGTGCCTTTGGTTTTATTTTATGGCATAGACTAGGGGCCCTCCAAAACAACATTGAATTTAAGTAGTAATAGTGCACATCCTTATCCGATTCCCGATTTGTAAAGTGAAAGTTTCTAATGTTTCCAATGAATGAATATGTTTTCTAAATCTTGTAAAATTTTATACACAACTCACTATCACAGTATTGTGTTCAAATGACAATGTTAAACGGAAATTTCTTAAGGTCATCACCATGCTGTAACAGACTAGAGTTGGGGTGATTGCCCAACTCACAATAATTCCTTTGTTTTTGAAAATAGCCCTGATATTCAGAGGAAAGTCTATGTAACATATTCTGCCCCTTTGGCCTTGGGTGATTGGACAAGAGTCTTTAAGTGACCTTGGCTGGGCCAATCATAGACTTCTCCAAGTTTTTTTTTTTCTTTTAAAAAAATGTACTAGGGGAAGCTAGAGAAGCCTCTCTAGGAACAATTTCTGTGAGGTACAGTAGCAATGTTTATGATTCGCCATGTGGAAGAAGCCAACTAAGAGAATGAAGCTGACAAGCACATGAGAGGCAGAGACAAAAAGCCTCTTAGAGGCCTCAGTTAGTGATTCCAGCTGTTCCTGAATCCCACACGCAATGCGGCCCTTCTCCCAAATATATGAGATGCCCCAGTGTCTTCCCAATCAATTTCCTGTTTGTCTTGCAAAGGAGTATCCTGGGTGACACTCAAATAAACCACACTATCAAGTAACACACAGCATCTTGATAAGAATCCACTAAGAATCAGTTTTGTCTTTGAATTACAAATCCTGACTCTAGAACAAACGGAAAGTTTATAAACAATTTGTTATTTTTAATTAATATTATAACAAAGTAAAATATAATAAACTAGTTACTATAATTTTATAAGATATTACCACTGGGAGAAATTGAATAAAGAATACACAGGTTTTCTAATTATTATTCCTTATAATTATGTGTGAATTTATAATGATATCAAAATGAAAGTTTAATTAAAGCTTTATTCTCTTTTCTCTTGATGGTTATCAAATTAAGTTTGCAATTTCTTCTGTAGTACATGAACATTATGACTCCATGGTTTAATCAGAAACAAAGAAAAAACATTTTGCTCATAGAACAACACCATAATCCCTTATTTCTAAACATCTGGTCTGTCAGCTGATAGTTCCCATTCATCCATAGCTTTGTTACATTATTTAAAATTTCCTTTCAGGATATCTTTCATAGGTGTTTTTCCAGCCTACCTTATGTCTACTTAAGTTTATTTTTTCTGTTCTTTAAAATTAAGTGCCCCACCCAGATGTTAAAGAACTTTTGGAGGATGGTTACACAATGACTTCATCTACATTTACCTTTTATAATATCAAAAGTATCTTTGTGCTTCCTAAGTATCAAAGAAGAACATCAAAACATGGTTTATGACTGTAATAAAGACTAGAACGTCCCCACCTTTATCAGTGAAAAGTCATGATCAACACCACAGAGAAAAATGTATTTTTGAAAGTGCAGAGGTAAAAAATGAGAAGATTTCGATAACGATATACGATTATAAGACTCCAAAACAAAACCTATGGAACTAGAATAAGTGGCAACGGCAGGAAGATGGAAGAAGTAGAGATGGGAGGAAAGAGACTGGAAGCCCAGGTGCTGTGGCCAGGGGCACGCTTTTGCAGTTCACGTGAATATTCACAGCCATAAGCAACAAAAATCTTAATACTCAGGGACTCGTATGGAAGTAGAAACACTGAAAAAGAAATTTTCAATGCAGTTTATATCTTGACAGGAAAAAAAATAAAATCAGAAGATTGTGAAAGTATTTTATTCGGAGTAACCCATTTTAAATTGATTCCTTTCTTAATAGCACTATCTGGTATAAAAGTTCCCTTTAAATCCTTCCCTGTGGTTGATGTCAATCATAAAAAAATCAAAAGGGTCTTAGGAAACAGGAAAGTATAAGGACTGGATGCCTATTATCATATATCCATTTACAGATCATTACATTTAACAATTTGATATATAACCATGAAATACCAGCTGTGAAAATGACATCAATAATCACGAGGAAAAAAAAATGTCCAAATGTTAATGAAACTGGTATACTACATTACCAATATGTTTTAAAATTAGTGCTAACTCAGTTCTCTATATTGACTGTCAGCCAGGAGAGCAGAACTTCTAACAGCACACAACCTGAATTTTACTAAGAAAAAGTACCACCTTCTTTCCAAATATTCTTCTGCAAGGGCGAGTAAGGAACTCCACAGACTTGTCTCAGTTTTATCTCCTTTATTCCCCTTTCACACGCTCTGGGGTAGAAGTATTAACAAGCAGTGAAATGGCTAAAAGGCCGCCTGCCAGTTATAGCCTTCACTGCCTGACCACTGCACTATTTCTATTTGGAAATATTTTTAGAATTTTGACAGATACTTTTAGTTATCGTTAAGATTCCTAAGTCTTTTTCAGTTACAGAATCAAAAGACAGAGTTCATAAATATGAACGCTTTGAAATATTTTCTGAAATCCTAGCAATTCTTCTATTCAAGTCCATCACACTAAATTAATGAATTTTTCTCAAAGAAAGTTTATTTCTCTATTAGACTTAACTGGAATGAATTACTTCAAATAATCTGAGTAAATGTGATAAACTATTTAACTATAATTTTATAAGATATTACCACTGGGAGAAATTGGGTAAAGAATACACAGGTTTTCTAATTATTATTCCTTATGTGTGAATTCATAATGATCTCAAAATACAGGTTTAATTAAAGTTTTATTCTCTTTTCTCTTGCTTGTTACCAAATTCAATTTGCAATTTCTTCTGTAGTGCATGAACACTATGACTCTATGGTTTAATCAGAAACAAAAACAAAAAATATTCTGCTCATTGAAAAACACCGTCATCCCTTATTTCTAAACATCTGGTGAATAGGAAAGCTGTGATAACTACCAACAACCACCATTTCTTTTTCTGTCAAGGAGTCTGGGCTACTAAACACTATACTAAATTTTGAACACCCAGGACAGTTTTCACAACACCTAATCTCGTTAAATAACTCATCTAGAGGCTGAGTTCAGTTTCAGGTTGTTGTGAGGAACAAATAAAAATGTATTAAAAGTGCTTTGCACAATTTTAAAAAATGCAAATGAATACTATGATTATTAGCAATAAAAAATAAAAGCCATTATTACTGCAGTCTTGATAAATTGTGAGTGATCTACCACCTTTTAATCCTACTTTAATATTTCACCAGATAACTGGAAATCGGGAGATGAAAAGGCCTCCAGGATTCAACAAAGGTGAAAATCAGAACTTTATACATGTAGGACACTGAGATATTCTTTTTTTTTTTTTTTTTTTTTAATTTCAGGTGAAGTCATTGCAGAAAAATGTTGGTATGGAAGCCAACATACCTAAAGTTTGTTTCTAATAAAAGTTAACCTAAGACACACCAGAAATATAATCCATATGCATACATGTGGAATGTTAGCATACTGTGCCCTCATTTATCCGAGACAATAAAAGAAACTGGATTATTTCAGATAAGTAGACTTAAGCGCATAACAGCTCCAATGTGGATACTTCGAGATTAATCAGTGTAACCTACCAATGGCATATTACAAAGCAAAAATTTATGGCAAAAGATTAAACAAAGGAAAATCTTTCATCAAGAGTAAAGGGGACATGTAATTTTTACAACATTTAAAATATTCTCCTACTTCATAAATTTGTGGTTCAAAGGCAGCAGGAAGACTTAAATAAGTTTATCAGATCTACTGAACATTTTTAGCTCTTACATGTCAAAAATCTGATGTGGGAACTGTCAAAGGATTGATGGATACAATTTTTGGTGAAATGTATGCCTATTTAAATATGATGAACTCTTTGAAAATTAATCTAAGATAATTTCAAAACTTACAATGTCTGTGTTCTTCTCTAATTTTTGTAAGATACTGAAGCAATACTTTTAAAGCACTTATTAGTGCATCTCACATACTATTTTAACAATATATGTTAACCATTAACAATGTATGTTAATGTAATTTTCTATTAAAATAGAGTGTGTGTTTGTAAGACTGAATTATGTGAAGGTTTCAGAGCCCAAAAGCCTAGGTTCAAACACTTGCAGTACCACTTATTAGTTATGTAGTTTTGAGTTTGCTCTTCTTTAAAATGGGTGTATTAATAGCATAGACCTCAGAAGGTTACTGTGCAGATTAAATGAGTTAAAACTTATAAAGCAGTTATATCAAAGCCTGGAACCTTGGAATGCTCACTGCCAGTTTTTATTATCTATAGCAGAGCTGTCCAACAGAAACATAATGAAAGGCATAGAACTAACACATTTTATTAATAGGTGTTCAGCAGACATATGTGCCTAATGTATTGAGCAACACAGATATATTCTTTAAATTCGAGGCTCGCAGAAAAAGCTCAAAAACTTACATCAGTGATGAAATAAAGTATGTTTCTGACACATTTTTCCTGTCTTTAATAAACATCTACAACTATTCTGATTGTGTCCCCATTAACTCCTATGTAGGACCGCTTACGCTTTAAAACAAAAGTGAAAGAAATAGAAGCTTTAATATTCTTATAAAAGAAGCACTATTGTAATGTTAATGGAGGTTATAAATTTCCCCTCTAAATCCCTCCACAATTTTTTTGTTCCAAAATAAAATCCAGACACCTAACTCATTTCAGGAAAGTACTTTTATTACCCAAGGATAAAAAAGACTAATCTGGAACACTGAAAAGAAAGAATATAAATTCTGAGAAACCTAAAGCAAAATTTGTAACTTACACAGGTCAAAGGCAAATGTGAGATGTTAGTGGGTAAGGATGGTTTAAAAGGAAGTTTCTCATATTAATCAAAATTAAAAATAAAGAAAATAAATTCATCTGTATAAATTCTCCAAGATAAACACTAGCTAAAATATTCTGAAGTTGAAGCTTCTTCCATTGGTGACAAAGATATAGCCAAGAAAAAAAAAATATCTACATTGCTACACACAGGAAAGAAATCATTTGTCAAGGTCAGGGACTGAGAGTACTGGGGTTGAGAAGGGGGTAGAGGAGCAGCACAAGGCGGACCAGATAATTTGGACCCTCTATCCTGAGGAACGCTGCAGCCACTGGGTCCACACCCCATAAGTTTCTATCTATTATGGGCCCAAATCTCTACCAAATCCAAGTGAAGAAATGAGGCTATGAGGCAAGCTGTCCTAAGGGCTTTCTTTTCTGAGCTCTCCTACTGATCTAATCTGTTGATTCTGCCACATTCCACCAAACTCTAGACTCATGCACCTCCAGCTCTATCCTCCCACCTTTTCTCTTCTGTCTCCACACTCAGACTCTGGGTGATCTCATCCATTCCCATAGCTTTAAATAGCCTCTCCATGTCGACAACTTCTAAATTTATATCTCCAGCCCCTGCTGCCCCTCTGAACTCCAGACTCATTTATCCAGCTGCCCCCTAGACAAGACTACTTAGATATCCAGTAGGCACCTAAATAGATCTAAAACTTGATTCTATTCCTTCCCCACCTCCTTCTTCATCTCAATAAATGGCAACATCGTCCACCAGCAGCATTATTTTCTTTTTAGCATTTATCACCAACCATGCACAATTTGTTTAATGTCTCTTTCTCCCCAGTAGAATGCAAGCCACCTGAGTGCAGGTATTTCTGTCACGCTATATAAGGACTCAAGGGAACTAACTTAGCCTGTATAGACCAGGCAGGGCTCTGGGTGAAATATCTGGGATGAAGCCTGAATGCCAAGTGGAGCCAACGAGAGAAGAACAAATGCCAAGGTGTGAGCTCAAAAGAAGCTTGCAGTGAAACATGAGGAGGAAAAGAAAGAAGCCCATGGCGCTGGAGAGCAGGGAACAAGAAGGAGAGAGTTAAGAAGGGAGACATGGGGAGTGGGGTGAGAGAGGAAATATCACATCCACAGCCCTGGAGGCAAAAGAGTCAAATTCACTATTTCAATACAAATAACAAAGAAGAGGTTACAAGATCTCTTCCAGGAGGCCACTTCCTCCTTCTCTAAGGAGTTCCCCTGTTATGTTAGTATTGGTTCAAATTAATTTAGAACAGCCTGGAATAAAATGGTAGCATTTGCACAGTCAAGTCAGCTGTGGTCTGAAGAAAAAGAGCGATTCCTATGTTGGTATAGAAATTGAGGAAATGTCACTACGAAGTTTACATGGCTTAGAAGCCCTTCTTTGTATTGGAGGTTTGTCTGAGTCTTTTCACAAAGACACCTGATTGATGACACCTTCTAGTCAAAATAATTTAAGTGCTGCATTTTATGGGGAAAAATTCTAGGATTTCCAATAAAGATGCACTATTAAAAAAAAAAAGCCTATGTCAATCAATACCAGATCCTGACATTTTTAAGTAATAAGCATTTTATTAAGGCCAGTACAAAGAGCTATTAAATTATTTCTTATATTTGTTCCATTAAAAGACTGTTCTCCACCTAGCCATGTAATGGCAGTTGTTGATCAACATCTTGGAAAATGTTGCATCTTGAAAGATAGTTTTTCTAATGAGAAGTAGAGACAGCATAAACTATACCCTCAAAAATCTCTGAAATGCATTTTCCATTACTTCTCTGAGTTCCTTTTTTGTCACATTAGAACTATGCATGTTTGGTTTTTTAAATTTTTGCTAAAGCCAACTAAACAAAACCCTTAATAATTAAAGTCAGAAGGAGCTAAGAGGAAGTTACATTTCTAAAAATCAATGTTTCTTTGGATTCTTTTTCTGCAAATAGTCGTTAAGTTACCAAGATGATATATTCATCTTACTAAATATGGTAAATCATTAGAAATAAAAGAAAATTTATTCAAATTGTTAAGTGCTAAGTGCCGTCTTTCATCTTCATGAAATTTTATTTTTGTTTACTTATTGTCCTGATATACTTAAGATTTGGTCAAGCCTAACAGATATATAATACCCATGATTTATCAACTTAAAAAAAAAGGGATGATTAGATGGCTTTATAGAGTTCCTCTATGGTTTCATGGTGCACTTAAAATATTCTACTTCCCAAATAAAGCACTAATTTTTAAAATACAAATTCTTCAACATCTTTGCACAAAATTAGCTATACAGGTTGAGCATCCTAAAGCCAAAAATCCAAAATCAGAAATTTCCCAAAATCCAAAAGTTTTTGAGTGCAGACATGACGCTAAATTCAGATTTTCAGATTTGGGATGATCAACCAGTAAATATAAGGCAAATACTCTGAAGAATGAAAAAACCCACAATCCAAAACACTTTCGGTCCCAAGAATTTCATATAAGGGATACTCAACCTATACTATCATCATAATATGACTGGAAGTGCTGATTTATCGCTCCAGTGTTTTGATTTGTGTGTTCAATGATTATTTTGTATATAATATTTGTGGAACTGCATCCCATTAGGCTTTTATCTATAGAGATTTTTTTCATTACTTTGCACATTCCTCATTTCAGACCTTTTCTAAAACAACAGGTAAAGCAATCAAACCCACAAGTATGACTTCACCCATGAAAGCAGAATTTCCTCTTTGCCCCAACATCAGAAACGTGGCCAAAAGCAGAAATGAAGATCTCTGGAACTCTAAGAGAAGGTGGTCCAATCTTCATCTCCATGTCTTATAAGACACCCAACCACATTCCTCAGCCATTTCCTCTCCTTGGTCTCTGTCCTTGGCCCTGTCATCATACTGGATGATCTAAGATCCTGCCCATAAAACATCCAAATCTCTGAGCTCAGCCTTCTGGATTCCTAAGCCCTGTCTCTTGACTCAGCCACATCCAAACCTCATCACTCTCTGGACCAGCTCCAAGACCCAACTCAGTAGATTTCCACTCCCACTCCTGATCATGGCTTCCCCGTCTTCTCTCTCACCACTCTTTGCTCCCAGTGAACCCTCAACATGACTCAGTAGTCATGCTTCCCCTCTCTGCAAGGCTATCAGTACCCTCCTGCCTCGATTATCACTGTACTCAAGCAGGACCCTTTAATCCAGCACCACGTCTCCTGAGCCAAACACCAACTTGAATCTGACCTCCCAACTGTGCTTACTGCCCACAGTTCAATATTGGCTATTTCTAGAAAAATCCATGAAAGCATGGTAAGGACCCTTTCCTTGACATATTTATGATGTCTGACTTCAACAACCCTTCATCCCTAACCCTAGTTCCTTTACTCTTCTCTTGAATATCCTGCCCCTGGCTGTTCTAAACTGTTTCTACAAACTTCTGGTCATGGCAGATAACCACTCCTTCCTAACACTGTTCTGCACCTGTCCAACCGACCAATTTACTGTTGCAAAATTCTACTATGTTTTCACCAATCCTCTGTTCCTTTTCTCCCACCCAAGAGGAAGAGCTTTGCCCCTGGTACAAAGTCTCCTCAGTGCTATAACATCACCTTGGCTCTCTTTCCTCCCACAAGCTACAACACACGTTCTCATGTTCTTTAAACCAAAACATTTTCTAAAATTATAACCCATGGTAGTTGGTTTATTGCTGTCCTGAACTATCTGCACAGGATCTGAATCACAGCTTGCCAACCCAGAATCGTGTAGTCTCCTGGCTTCCAGGCCACTTCCAACTCTTAATTTTCACATCTCTCTACTCTTTCCCATTTCTGTCATCAGCTCCTTTTCTTGGCCATAAGTGAATGTACTGCCCAAGTCTCCCCGTGAAAGTTGGATTTCTATCATGTAGCTCACAGAGACAGAGAGAAGATTAGGTAAAAGCAATCAAAACAGTGTCAATTTAGTCTTGAAGACTCAGATCCAAGTCATCTCCACAAAAAAAAGCTTTCTCTGACCCCCCTCAGAAAAAATTAGCATTCCATAAAGGCACATATTATGTACCTTATAGGTCACATTGCAAGGCTGTCTCACTGATACTGGCAGGCTAATGTCTCCCACAAGAATATGGTCACCCCACCATCACTACCACAAATCAGGACATTTCTTTCCCACTTTATCTATTTCTCCCATGGCTGCCAAATTAATCTCTCCTGAATCCCATATTGATCTTCCCATTCTTCTCTTCAAAAAAAAAAAAAAAAAACTTCTGGCAATTCCCCCATTACCTATAACAATCACCAAAAATTTCTTGGCCTAGCACCTAAACCCTGCATATAGCCACAACTGCCAATTAACTTTCTACTAATCCCTTTTAAGAACACTATGCCTTATTTCACAAATACATACAGCACTTTCTTGGTAACATTTATACAACTGCTACACCCTACTTGTGTAATCCCTCCAGGGATTAAGTCACCTTAAAAACACCCTAAACACCCTCCTCAAACTACTTTTTTTTCCTTTAACAAATTTAGAAAAATGGCACCACACTGTACCACATTTCAATAGCATCTAGTCCATACTTGAGTATTATATTTACAGCCACACCTTAAGATACTCTGGGTTCAGTTCAGGACTACAGCAATAAAGCAAATGTCACAATAAAGCAAGTCACACAAAGTTTTAAAAAACAATGTACATATCTTAAATTAAAAATACTTTAATGCTGAAAATGATAAAATAATCATCTAAGCCTTCAACAAGTCAAACTTCTTGCTACTGATGCAGGCACTTGCCTCGTTGTGGATGGCTACTAACTGATCAGGGTGGTGGTTGCTAGAGGTTGGGGTGGTCATAAGTAATTCTTAAAATAAGACAAAAATAGACTTTGCTGTGTCAACTCACTCTTCCTTTCACAAAACATTTCTCTGTAGTATGTGATGCTGTTTGATAGCATTTTACCCACAGTAGAACTTCTTTTAAAACTGTGGTCAATTCTCTCAAACCCTGCCACTGCTTTATCAACTAAGTTAACAAAATATGCTGAATTCTTTGTTGTCATTTCAAAAATGTTCATAGCATCTTCACCAGGAGTAGATTCCATCTCAAAAACCACTTTCTTTGCTCATCCATAAGAAGCAACTCCTCATCTGCTCACCTTTTTTCAGGAGATTGCAGCAATTCAGTCACATCTTAAGTCTCTACCTTCTACTTCTAGTTCCCCTGCTATTTCTAAGACATCTGCAGTGACTTCCGCCACTGAAGTCCTGAACTCCTCAAAGTCATCCATGAGGGTTGGAATCAACTTTTTCCAAACTCCTGATAATGTTGATATTTTGATCCCCTCCCATGAAACAGTAATGACATCTAGAATGGTAAATTCTTTCCAGAAGGTTTTCAGTGTACTTTACTAACCCATTAGAAGAATCACTATTTATGGCAACTATAACCTTATGAAATATATTTCTTAAATTTATACTAAGAAGTTTGACTTAAAAGTCAAAATGGCTCCTTGACCCATGGGCTGCAGAATGGATGTGTTAGCAGGCATGAAAACAACATTAATCTTCTTGTATATCTCCATCAGAGCTCGGATGACTAGGTACATTGTCAATGAGCAATAATATTTTAAAAGGAATCTTTTTTCTGATAAGTAGGTTCAGCAGTGGGCTTAAAATAGTCAGTAAAGCATGCTATAAACAAATGTGCTGTCATCCAGGCTTCAAGTTCCATATCTAGAACACAGGGAGAGCGGATTTGGCATAATTCTCAAGGGCCTGCAATTTTCAGAATGGTAAATTAGCCTTGGCTTCCATTTAAAGTCACCAGCTGCATTAGACCCTGACAAGAGTCAGCCTGTCCTTGGAAGCCAAGCATTGACTTCTCCCTCTCTAGTTATGAAAGTCCTAGATGGCATTTTCTTCCAACAGAAGGCTGTTTCACCTCCACTGAAACTCCATTGTTTAATGTAGTCACTTTCATCACTTATCTTAGCTAGATCTTCTGGATACTTTGTTGCATTCTATATTAGCTCTTGATGCTTCACCTTGTAGTTTTAAGTTATGGAGATAGCTGCTTTCCTTAAACCTGATGAACCAATTTCTTCTAGGTTCAAACTTGACATCTGCAGCTTCCTCACCCCTCTCAACTCTCACAGAATTGGGGAGTTAGAGCCTTGCCATGGATTAGGCTTTGGCTTCAAGGAATGTCATATGGCTTGTTTGATCTTCTATCCAGACCACTAAAACTTTCTCCATGTGAGTAACGGGCTGTTTCCCTTTCTTATCAAATGTGTGTTTACTGGAGTAACACTTTAGATTTCTTTCCAGATATTTTCCTTTGCATTCACAACCTGGCTAACTATTTGGCACAAGAGACCTAGCTCTTGGCCTATCTGGACTGTTGCCATGGCTTCCTCATTAAGCTTAATCATTTATAGCTTTTGATTTAAAATGAGAGACAGGTGACTCTTCCTTTCACCTGAACACTTAGAAGACACTCTATGGTTATTAATTGGCTTAATTTTAGTATTATTGTGTCTCAGGGAATAGGGAGGCCCAAGGAGAGGGATAGACGAGGGAACAGCCAGTCGGTGGAGGAGTCAGAACACACACAACATTAATTATGTTCACCATCGTATATGGGTGCAGTTTGTGGCATGCCAAAACATTGATAATAGTAACACCAAAGATCCCCACAACAACTATTAATGAAAAAGGTTGAAACACTGTGACAATTACCAAGATGTGACACAGAGACAATAAAGTGAGCACACGCTGTTAGAAAAATGGCGCCGACAGACTTGCTTGAAGCAGGGTTGCCACAAACTCTTAACTTGTAAAACAAACAAACAAATACAGTACGTACAAAGCACAATAAAGTGAAGCACAAAGAAACAAGGTATGACTGTATGTGTGTATATAATATCCTAACTGGATGGTGAAGCCAGTGAAATGAAAGATTTAAGTAAGTCTGTAACCCTCACGATAACTGACCTTCAGCATCATTACCACCATCAATATGTATTTACTATGTGGCAGGTGCTGCTATTAATATAAATTCTTTACAGCAATCCTGTGGAGGACATACTACTATTTTTCCCATATTACAGATGAACATACTGGGTCATAGACAGGGACCATCACAGAAATTTGAATACAATAGGTACAAAATTATGTTTTTGAATGGATTAGTATTTTACCAATAATTGTGCTCTAATACTTTTGCATAAATTACTCCATCAATCTAGAATGCTTTCCCCATTCTGCTCAGACTAGCAAAATCCTCCCAGCCTTCAGGACCCAACTCAAATGTCACCTTTTCAGGAAAGGCTCCTGGTAACAACCTGGCAAGTTAGTGTCTCCTTCCACAAATTGTCTTTAATGCTTGAAATGTGTCTTTACTGTAATACTGAGGTCGTTACAACTTCTAAGTGTTTGCTGAATTAGAATGGTTTTCTTAATGACAGTTTATTCAACATTTTTAATTCTCAGAACAATTAAATGGCAAGCAAAATAAAGGTAATTTACATCTGCAGAACAAATGAAATAATTAGAGCAAATAATTATCTTATTAGCAGTATTTGATAATGATACCCAGGAATCTTTCCCCAAATACATGTAATATTTAGTACATGTATCAAGTCATAAAGTCTTATGTAACTATCTAAATCAAGGGATCTATTCTTTCTTTTTAATATAGCCAAACAAAGCCATATTCTTAAGAAACACTGAATAGACTTACCAGTCTTCTCCTTTCTTCTTCTACTGCAATAAGGAGCCTTGCAAATTCTTTTAGAGACTGAGCTATTAAAAAAGAAAATCCATTAATCTTTTCCATTGCTAATATCTACTTATAAAAAAACAAACATTACAATGAAGC